>NC_041226.1:23713208-23765185 GCF_002837175.3 Physeter macrocephalus | reverse complement strand
CATCTGCAAACAGTGACAGTTTTACTTCTTCTTTTCCAATTTGTATTCCTTTTATTTCATTTTCTTCTCTGATTGCCATGGCTAGGACTTCCAAAACTATGTTGAATAATAGTGGCCAGAGTGGACATCCTTGTCTCTCGCTCCTGGTCTTACAGGAGATGCTTTCAGTTTTTCACCATTGAGGATGATGTTTGCTGTGGGTTTGTCATATATGGCCTTTATTATGTGGAGGTAGGTTCCCTCTATGCCCACTTTCGGGAGAGTTTTTATCATAAATGGATGTTGAATTTTGTCAAAAGCCTTTTCTGCATCTATTAAGATGATCATATTGTTTTTATTCTTCAATTTGTTAATATGGTGTATCACACTGATTGATTTGTGTATATTGAAGAACCACTGCATCCCTGGGATAAATCCCACCTGGTGATGGTGTATGATCCTTTTAATATGTTGTTGGATTCTGTTTGCTAGTATTTTGTTGAGGATTTTGGCATCTCTATTCATCAGTGATATTAGTTTGTAATTTTCTTTTTTTGGAGTATCTGTGTCTGGTTTTGGTGTCAGAGTGATGGTGGCCTCACAGAATGAGTTTGGGAGTGTTCCTTCCTCTGCAGTTTTTTGGAAGAGTTTGAAAAGGATGGTTGTTAGCTCTTCTCTAAATGTTTGACAGTACTCACCTGTGAAGCCATCTGGTCTTGGACTTTTGTTTGTTGGAAGATTTTTAATCACAGGTTCAATTTCATTACTTGTGATTGTTCTGTTAATATTTTCTATTTCTTCCTGGTTCAGTCTTGGAAGGTTATACCTTTCTAGGAATTTGTCCATTGCCTCCAGGCTGTCCATTTTATTGGCACAGAGTTGCTTGTAGTAGTCTCTTAGGATGCTTTGTATTTCTGCAGTGTCTGCTGTAACTTCTCCTTTTTCACTTCTAATTTTAATGACGTGAGTCCTCTCCCTCTTTTTCTTTATGAGTCTGGCTAATGGTTTATCAATTTTGTTTATCTTCTCAAACAACCAGCTTCTAGTATTATTGATCTTTGCTACTGTTTTCTTTGTTTCTATTTCATTTATTTCTGCTCTGATCTTTATGATTTCTTTCCTTCTGCTAACTTTGGGTTTTCTTTGTTCTTCTTTCTCTAGTTTCTTTAGGTGTTAGGTTAGATTGTTTATTTGAGATTTTTCTTGTTTCTTGAGGTAGGACTGTACTGCTATAACTTCCCTCTTAGAACTGCTTTTGCTGCATCCCATAGGTTTTGGATCGTCGTGTCTTCATGTCATTTGTCTCTAGGTATTTTTTATTTCTCTTTGATTTCTTTAGTGATCTCTTGGTCATTTAGTAACTTATTGTTTAGCTTCCATGTGCTTGTGTTTTTTACGTTTTTTTCCCTGTACTTGATTTCTAATCTCATAGCATTGTGGTCAGAGAAGATGATTGATATCATTTCAATTTTCTTAAATTTACTGAGGCTTGATTTATAACCCAAGATGTGATCTACCCTGGAGAATGTTCTGTGTGCACTTCACAAGAAAGTGTAATCTGCTGTTTTGGATGGAATGTCCTATAAATATCAATTAAATCTATCTGGTCTATTGTGTCATTTAAAGGTTGTGTTTCCTTATTAATTTTCTGTTTGGATGATCTGTCCATTGTTGTAAGTGAGGAGTTAAAAGTCCCCCACTATTTTTGTGTTACTGTCGATATCCTATTTTATAGCTGTTAGCAGTTGCCTTATGTATTGAGGTGCTCTTATGTTGGATGCCTATATATTTGTAATTGTTATATCTTCTTCTTGGATTGATCCCTTGATCATTATGCAGTGTCCTTCCTTGTCTCTTGTAACATTCTTTATTTTAAAGTCCAGATTTCTTTTGCTTTCCACTTGCATGCAATATCTTTTTCCATCCCCTCACTTTCAGTATGTACATGTCCTTAGGTCTGAAGTGGGTCCCTTGTAGACAGCCTATAGATGGATCTTGTTTTTGTATCCATTCAGCAACCCTGTGTCTTTCGGTGGGAGCATTTAATCCGTTCACGTTTAAGGTAATTATCAATTTGTACGTTCCTATTCCATTTTCTTAATTGTTATGGGTTTTTGTAGGTCCTTTTCTTCTCTTGTGTTTTGCACTTAGAGAAGTTTCTTTAGCATTTGTTGTAGAGCTGGTTTGGTGGTTCTGAGTTCTCTTAGCTTTTGCTTGTCTGTAAACCTTTTGATTTCTCCCTCAAATCTGAACGAGATCCTTGCTGGGTAGAATAATCTTGGTTGTAGGTTCTTCCCTTTCATCACTTTAAATATGTCATGCCACTCCCTTCTGGCTTGTAGAGTTTCTGCTGAGAAATCAGCTGTTAACCTTATGGGAGTTCCCCTGTATGTTATTTGTCGTTTTTCCCTTGCTGCTTTCAATAATTTTTCTTTGTCTTTATTTTATGCCAATTTGATTACTGTGTGTCTCGCCGTGTTTGTCCTTGGGTTTATCCTGTATGGGACTCTCTGCGCTTCCTGGACTTAGGTGGTTAATTTCCTTTCCCATGTTAGGGAAGTTTCGACTATAATCTCTTCAAATATTTTCTCAGGTCCTTTCTCTCTCTCTTCTCCTTCTGGGACCCCTATAATGTGAATGTTGTTGCGTTTAACGTTGTCCCAGAGGTCTCTTAGGCTGTCTTCATTTCTTTTCATTCTTTTTTCTTTATTCTGTTCCGCAGCAGTGAATTCCACCATTCTGTCCTCCAGGTCACTTATCCGTTCTTATGCCTCAGTTATTGTGCTATTGATTCCTTCTAGTGTATTTTTCACTTCAGTTATTGTATTGTTCATCTCTGTTTGTTTGTTCTTTAATTCTTCTAGGTCTTTGTTAAACATTTCTTGCATCTTCTCGATCTTTGCCTCTATTCTTTTCTGAGGTTCTGGTTCATCTTCACTATCATTATTCTGAACTCTTTTTCTGCAAGCTTGCCTATCTCCACTTCACTTAGTTGTTTTTCTGGGGTTTTATCTTGTTCCTTCATCTGGTACATAGCCCTCTGCCTTTTCATCTTGTCTATCTTTCTGTGAATGTGGTTTTTGTTCCACAGGCTGCTGGATTGTAGTTCTTGCTTCTGCTGCCTGCCCCCTGGTGGATTAAGCTATCTAGAGGCTTGTGCAAGTTTCCTGATGGGAGGGACTGGTGGTGGGCAGAGCTAGATGTTGCTCTGGTGGGAAGAGCTCAGTAAAACTTTAATCCACTTGTCTGCTGATGGGTGGGGCTGGGTTCTCTCCCTGTTGGTTGTTTAGCCTGAGGCGACCCAACACTGGAGCCTATCTGGGCTCTTTGGTGGGGGCTAATGGTGGACTCTGAGAGGGCTCACGCCAAGGAGTACTTCCCAGAATTTCTGCTGCCAGTGTCCTTGTCCTCACGGTGAGACACAGCCACCCCCTGCTTCTGCAGGAGACCCTCCAACACTAGCAGGTAGGTCTGGTTCAGTCTCCTATGGGGTCACCGCTCCTTCCCCTGGGTCCCGATGCGCACACTACTTTGTGTGTGCCCTCCAAGAGCGGAGTCTCTGTTTCCCCCAGTCCTGTCGAAGTCCTGCAATCAAATCCCGCTAGCCTTCAAAGTC
This sequence comes from Physeter macrocephalus, assembly GCF_002837175.3. Taxonomy (NCBI): domain Eukaryota; kingdom Metazoa; phylum Chordata; class Mammalia; order Artiodactyla; family Physeteridae; genus Physeter; species Physeter macrocephalus. The sequence goes on along the minus strand of NC_041226.1, from coordinate 23,761,590 downwards.
TGATTCTCTAGGAATTCCTCCTCCCGTTGCCGGACCCCCAGGTTGGGAAGCCTGACATGGGGCTCAGAACCTTCACCCCAGTGGGGGGACTTCTGTGGTATAAGTTTCTCCATTTTGTGAGTCACCCACCCAGCAGTTATGGGATTTGATTTTATTGTGATTGTGCCCCTCCTACCGTCTCATTGTGGCTTCTCCTTTGTCTCTGGATGTGGGGTATCTTTTTTGGTGAGTTCCAGTGTCTTCCTGTCGATGACTGTTCAGCAGTTAGCTGTGATTCTGGTGCTCTCGGAAGAGGGAGTGAGAGCACGTCCTTCTACTCTGCCATCTTGAACCAATCTCTAAACAACTGATTTTTATATATTGATATTGTATCCTGGAATCTTGACAGAAGTCACTGGAATTAAGAATTAAGTTACCGTCTCAATGCCTCGGGGGACAAAGGAAGTCGATCACAGCGACATACAGGAAAATGTATGCTGTGGAGGTACATTTGCTAGGGGAAAAAGAGGAAATAAAGATATCTCCTCTGCATTCCTGTTTCTATTTCTTTGGCCTAGATGGTTCGAATGAGTCCTTGAGCTCATTAGCCAAGTGGTTTGGAAAAAATTCTAAGATTTAATGCATATGGTCCTTCCTAAAACAGTTTCTGCAATGGGAAACAGTATCATCCCTCAGCAGAGTTCCTCAGAAGAGGAACTCCAGGGAGCCTGTAACAGTAATGCTTCACCTTCCTTTTGGCCTTGATTCCTTTAGGATGGTTTCTGCTTCCTCATCCTTTTATAGCCAGGTTTCCTTAATAGGAATCTAGCCCTTACAATTCAGAACAGGGACTTAAACTGGAGTGTGTCCTCTATGTATCTACTTGTATTTTGAATGTTTAGTCTGAGCTTCCTGACTCTGAATTCTACATATGACATCATGTTGACTGCCTGTATAACTGAATCTGCTTACGTCCTTGTTCACCCCACAACCATAAATACGATGCTTGCTCCACAGTGCAGCACATCCTGTTTGCTACACTGATACTCTGCAATATAAAACTCCGAGGTCACATGTTCCTCCATCCTTCACATCCCCAGAACTCTGTCTGCTCAGGACATAAAAGAAAGGATACCATTGTTACAAACCCCAGAACACAAAACCACTTCTCTATTCCACACTGCACAGAAAACCTCAAAGCACGTTTCTAGTTGAAAGGATTTGGGGTAGAATGTGAGCATTTTCAGCTATACCCGCATCTCCAGATGACCATCACTGTCAAGAGCATCATCTTTTAGTATGAATGACACACTGTATGAAGGGCAGAGCGAAAGGGAGACACCAGGGGAAAAACACACAGAATTAACATCAAAGGATGAAATGTGGTCAAAGCTCCCTAAACCTGCTTCCTGTTTCTCTATGTTGACATACAGTCATTCGGGAGGCCTCTGTCACTGCCTTAGTTGGGGCCTTGCATACCTCGGAAGTTCTCAACCCTCTCACTCTCACACGCTCTCTCTGGTTATAAAACATTACCTGTGGGCCATAAATTTCTTCCATATGAAAAATAATTTTTACATCCATAATGCATTTTACAGTATAACATTAGAAAACACGACAAAGCCAAAATAAGAGAACAAATCATCATTAAACTTGCCAGCCAGAGATCACCGCTCCTAACATGTGGTATACATTCACCCAGACTTTTCCCCCCTGTACCGCATTTTCAACAAAAATGAAATTAGAAAGTTTTCCACAGTTGTTTTCTAAATTGTCAAGTAGGTAGAAATGGCAGGAACACATGTTGATTATTTTTTGGTGCGATTTTAGCAAAAGAAGTAAAAACGTTACAGAGAGCGTTAGACCGTCAACAAAAGCCATAAAATAATTACGGTGTGAGACCTGCACTCCCTCCAGCTGCCCGCGGTTTATTACTAAAATGAGCAGAATTAACTAGCAAATGGAGAAATCCCTTACTAATTAGAAAACTATAGCCGGAACACTGTCACTCAGCCAGGTGGCATGAGACACCCCGTCCACAGACAGAGCTCTAAGCATCCTAGAAGTATATATGACCACACACAGGGTGTGGGAGAGTGGGAAAAAGATAAGGCCATGTCGTTTCTGCTGGGAAGGAAAAAAAAATTTAATAAGTGCAAGAGGTCCAGAGAAAAAGAAGTACATGAGGTGGGAGATACAACCCACCACTCGGCATTGTTCTGTACACCCACGTCTCTCACTGGACCGGAAGTCCTAAGCAGGTATCTTATTCCTCTTTTTTACCCCCAGTGCCTGGCGCTTAGTGAGGATTTGCTGGATGGATTTAGGGGCTGTCCCAGAAGCAGCTGAGTTGAAATTGGGTGGGCGGAAATTAGCTTATGTAACACACTACAAAAAAGATGAAAATATAATCTTCTCTAATTATAACTGTCCCATTGAGATTTAGGCAGAAGTCAGCTGTGCATGTGTTAAAGGTAAATGTTTGTAAATAAGCTGGATGACACTAAGAACCCTTAATCCAATATCTTAACACACACACACAACTGAGTTTCCAACTCCTAGTCAAATATATTTTCACTAAGTACACTAAATAGTGTACTTAGGTACACTAGTGTACAAGGTTAATGTGTGTTATGAGGGGAAAAATGGGTGCAAGATAGTTATACAAGATACCTGATGTGGTATATTAATTGCAAAACAGCCCCCAATTCTCTGTTCCTCCCTGTATCTACACTCTTGGATATCTGACTTTGCAATTTCTCCCTTCAAGAGGTAGACAGTCTATGTCCCCACTCCTTGAATTGGGGTTGGCCTTGTGGCTTGCTTTGGGTAACAGAATACAGGGGAAGTAAAAGTGTGCCAGTTCCAAAACTAGGTCTCAAAAGGCCTTGTGAACTTCTACTCTCTCAGAACCCTGCCCGGTCACCAAGCTGGGTTGCTGGATGAAGGGAAACAAGAGGCCATGTGGTTCCACCGTCCTCATCACTCCAGCTGACAGTCAGCCAACCACCAGACCTGGGGCCAGCCAGCCCTGAGCCATGCTGCCATGTGCACCCAGATGCAGAACATTTCACCAAAGAATCAGGGGAAGGTAAATTAAAACCACCATTGAGATACCACGAAACACCCATCAAGGTGGCTACATAAAAAATAATAGTAACACCGCACGTTGGTGAGGATGCAGAGAAACCAGAGCGCACATACATTGCTGCTGGGAATGTAAAATGGGACAGCCACTGTGGAAAACAGTTTGGCAGTTTTCTTATAAAACTAAACATGAAACTACCACCAATTGCACTCTCGCAACTGCATTTATCCCAGAGAAGTAAAGACCTGGGATACGTTCAAACAAAAAACCGACACGTGAATGTCCACAGTAACTTTATTCATAGTAGTCAAAGGCTGGAAACAACCCAGAAGTTCTTCAACAGAAAATGGTTAAAAAACTGGACTACTCCTCAGCAATAAAATGGAACAAATTACTGGTACACACCACAGCTTAGACGAGTCTTCAGGGAGTTACACTGAGCGAGAAGAAGCCAATCCCCAAGGGCCACATACTATATTTATATTTATATATTTACTAGGGAAATGACAAAATTATAGAATCTGTAAAACAGATTAGTGGTTGCTGGGGTCACAGCCATGGGGAGGGGGCAAGAGGAGAGGAGATGGGTATGCGAATAACAAAAAAGGGTAATGTGGAGGATCCTAGTGCTGGTGGAAACATTCTGTATCTTGACTGCATCATTGTCAGTACACTGGTTATGATACTGTGTCATAGTTCTGCAGGATGTTATCATTTGAAGAAACTAAGCAAAAGATACAAAGTATCTCTCTATACTATTTCTTATAACTGAATACATATCTACAATCATCCCAAAATAAAACGTTTAGTTTAAAACTAACTACCTGAATGGCTTTGGGCAAGTTACTGAGTTGACTTATAAGCCCTGGGTTCCTCATCTGTGAAACAGGGATAGAATAGTACTTAGCTAAATAGGGCCTAAATTAGATGGTTAAGTGAAATGATATTTATAATGCTCTTAGAGGACAGTGAGTATTCAATAAATGTTATTATTGATAACAGTAATAGCAATATAACAATGCATATAGTAACAAGTAGTAATAAATAAACATAGTCACGTATAAACAAGTATTTTTGATTATTTAAAGTCCAGCCAGATTTCGGGGCACTGGGCAAGGCATGACAGCAAGGTAGACGGTAGCAATTCATGTGGTCAAGCTGCTTATTAGAAAAGAGACCTAAAGCAAGGGAAAGGAGACCTTATTTGCTCAAGGACAAGGAAACTGAGAAAGGCAGCTCTATTTTAGAAAAAGCTGTAGAATGGAACAGAGAAAACATGTGTCAGAAAGATAAGTAAATGAAAACCTGGGCTGGAAATTGATTAGTCTCTACCATATACCTAAAGATATGTAATTAAACATATAACCCAAGAGTTACATTAAACTTATCCCCATTTAACTTTGCAACCCCTCAGGCTATGTTCCACAATGCGTAATAAGGAAATGTCTCACTTTAAAAAAAAAAAAAAAGTGATGGAGAGGGAGCTGATTGAGAGGCCACTATCTTTCAGACATAAATGTAATTGTAAAACTCTAAATCAGAGCTCGGTGCAGACATTACAGGCTGCACATCAGAGTCAGCGGGATAAGCATTTTGAAAATAAGGATTAATGGTTTCCATTTTATATCACCTTGGAATGATAAAAGAGTGATGTCGTTTCAGTTTGTAGATACAAGCAACATTTTAAGATACTTACTTCTTTGATGGCATCTGAATCCAGCCAGCGTACAAGCACATCAAGCTGCACTATATTTAAGTGTATCCATCCATCCATCCATTTGTTCATTCAACAGATAATTATTGAGCATCTCCTTTGTTTTTGGTACCATATCAGATGTTGCAGCTACGACAATGAACAAGAGTGACATGATCTCTGCCTTCATGAGACTTATATTCTTTCGGGAGAGTAACATAATTGCTTATTGACCACAAAATGTTCAGTAATGGGCATTACAGAGGGGCTTTGGGAAGACCTCACTGGATGCAGAAGCATCTACTCATCTGAAAGGTTATCATCAACAGTAAGTTCACCTCTTCCATACAATGTGAAAACAGCTCAATTTTTTTTTTTTTTTCCCATTTAGATAATGAAAACAAACACTTCATTTACCTGCCATCATCAAAGAGTATTCTGGCCCGGCTAAGTGTATTTTCTAGAAAGCTGGAAAGCATCTCCCTGTGCTAAAATTTTATTTAAAATTTCAAAACACTAAATCCTTCTAAAATGCAACAAGCTGTACACTCCTCTGCATCACTAAATCGGACGGATGATTGGGATTTAGTCTCTCTTCAACGGCCCCTGGTGACCTCTGAGAATGTCAGTACCACCTATTCACTTTGAACTCTGCCCCGGTAGGTGGAGGACCAGAACTCTGGCATCCTGCTGTAGCCTGCTGTCCGTCCGTCCGTCCGTGCCCTCCCCCACCCCTCCCGGTAACACGGGGGACATCCGCTTGTTTGAGCCGCGTCACACACCCCAGCGCAGGGACACAGTCTGTCTCCTTTAGGGCCCCCTGACTCCTGGGGCACGAGTCCCTACTGCCTGCCTCCGCCACCACGCCTCCGTTCTAACCTGCTTTCTTCAGCTATGTCTTCTCCTCCTGTATTTTCTAAGCTAGGTCAAAAATGAAAATTTCCAAGGGAACCCAAACAGCAGGCACCATATTTAAATTTAAAGTAAAAACAGGGAATTCCCTGGTGGACTAGTGTTTAACACTCTGCACTTCCACTGCGGGTTTGATCCCTGGTCGGGGAACTAAGATCCCGCATGCCTGTGGTACAGCCAAAAAATTTAAATAAATAAGTAAACAAACAAACCAATAAAGTAAAAAGACCTTTTGCCTAAAACAAAATTCAGATGCATGGCCTTTGTGAAAAATCTTTTCAGGGGGCCGAGGGGTACTGTGCTTTCCTGACTTTACTTCCAGAGCATTAAAGTAGAAAAAACAAAGGAAGAAACACCACCGACCTGGCGCACTATGTAATTAATATTATATTGCATTTTTCCCTACGAAGAGCTCAAACATTTGTACTATGGTTTATTTTCCCCAAATTCCTGAGATACAGAAGAAAACAAAACAAAAAGCAAGTGTAATTATTAATACTTTGAGAGGGAAGCTGTGACGACCAAGATTCTCAGTGAGCTGCCCAAAGTCACTGAAAGAGGCCTGAGGGTCTGCCCCCAGTCCTCATTTCGTTTTCAGGAAACAATGCCTCCCAGGCATTCCAGAGCAAAACTGCCCACAAGATACCTGATTTTCCTCTCAGTTACAGAGAAACAGAGGTAAGAAAAAGCAAGTTCCTCAAAACTAAGATCAGTAAAAATCTTTTAATAGATGTTTTCAGTCTGAAGAAAACCACCCTATTTCATACAAAAACTTACGGAAAGTACCTCAAACTTACAGGAAAATACTCTCATCTTGCCACACCATCAGATGGACTTGTCACCTTGAAATTGCTGAGGTTAAGTGCAATAACTCTCAAAGTACTTTTCATACAGTGAAAAAAGTCACACCATTCTCTGACAGTATATAAAACTAACTACACATCTTCACAGAAAGGACTTTGCCTTAGCAAGTTACAAATATCAACTCCCCGCCCACTATTTTTGGACTAGACTGGATTGTTTTCGGCTGAATTTCACTGCTGTGACCCGCCTCGACTCGCCGATCAACCGAAGGGACCGTGGCGCCATTCTTTCTCCTCCTTTGCGCCTGCTGATTCTCCCAGGATTCTTGTTATATGATATTTTAAGTGTTCACAATGTTCTCACTGCTTTAAGCCAAATCTGTGTCACTTCCCAGCCTCAATGAGTAAAATACTACAAACTTTTACAGAAGAGGAGTTGCAAACAGCATTCCAAGTAGTCAGCAGGAGAACAGGAAGAGAAATGAAAACAATAAAAATAAAAGCAGGCGTCTGTGTCCTTCTTTAGGTCACGCTGCCGCCTCCTGCAAATCTAATTACTGCACATCCTCCTCCTTTTTCTACACCAGATGTCAAATAAAGCTGGACGTACTAGTACAGGTAGGAGAATAATGTTTAAAGTGCCTGGCTGCACGTGACATGGCCAGGACTGCTGAGATCCGTCTGGAGGGATAGCTCACTGTTGGCAAAAGTATGCAGAATTCTTCTGGCAACATCTCCATTACTCTGAGAAGCTCATAAATTAAAGCAGCTCAGGGGCAATTTAAACTTTGTAACGAATTCGGTCTCTCCTTCCACTGTGTGCTTTCTGTTTGGAGCTCTAAGATAAATGTGAGCTGCAGATGCAGCCGCTTCTGTTTCTTCCATGCATACCTCCCTCCAATTTTCCCTTTACTCCCTGGCCTGTCGACAGTCTACCCTTGAGAAGAAAGAAGAAAAGTTGTGCAGGTCAGGAGAGATTATTTATTCTACAGGAAAGCCAAGTCTCAGTTCTCTGAGATAATTGGGGGTGAGAAGTTAGTCTCCTTTCACCTCTCAGGTTTGAGCTTCTTCCTTATCAACTTCCTCAGTTGTTTAGTTAACCAGGGGATAAAATTTGAATTTAACTCCCTACAACTGTTCCTGTATGTCCTTTAAGTGGTAGTGCTACTAGTTAAGTATTGAACCGGACAAAACACAATATAGAAAGAAAAGTAGAAGCTGGATGTCTTGCCTCCAACCAGAGTAAGCCAGCGGTATCCATTTTCACCAGAAGGAAGTTAATAATCTGGGACAAGCACTCACTTGGAATCCTACCATCCAAAGAAAAGGCACTGTGGGTAGCCAACTGTGGGAATTAGGCAAGGTATTTACTCTCTTACTATTCACGAGGCAAAACATACTTATTGTACCTAAAGTCAGAAGATATTTTAAGAAAAAAAAAAAGTGTCACATTGTATGACGCCTGAAGTATTTATGGACTATTTATATTTTAGTTAATGTAATTAAGAGGGAGTCTAAATGATTCAGTCAGTTCTCAATTATTCCTACTAATGGAGCTGATCAATACAGTGGAGAGCCTAAAATGGCAGCCCATGTAGCTTAACGATGGCTCATAAATCTACACTCTTTATTACTGGTATATGGGTGCACAGAATATTCTTCAGATTTAATAGAATTCATCAGTTCAAAGCAGTTGAGACTCTTAGAGGGTCATTCTGTCCAATCCTCTTCTTTTGCACCCAAGGGAAATTTGGCTTAAAATGTTTAAGGGACCACTGTTGTTAAATGGAAGAGTCAGGTATCAGTGTGACCATTGCAACGGACACTGTGAAGTGGAGCCCTGTGGACTATATTTAAAAGAAGTCTTAAAAGCAACTAGTAGCTTCAGTTAGTGTCTTCCATCCCTTGCCCTATTCTTAGTTCACTTCCCCAAATACCAGTAACAAACACTAACTACTGAGACCCTCCTCAGTACAAGTCTCCGATGGATTCAGTACTCCAACATACATAGGACTTAATGTCCTTTCATCTTTCCAGGGCTGTTGATTGATGTCTTCCTTGAGGAAGTAAGCCATTAGCAATTTTGATTTACAAAATGCGTCACTGAAATTTTTGCTAGCCTGGAATAAGCAAAAGGCTTTTGTAGATCAATTATGCAAGAGGGATAACATAGCAACTTAAAAATAAAATGTGAGCACAGTCTGGAAATAGAGAGTTACGTGCATCAGCACAGACACAGAAGACCTGTAGAGAATCTGTATCTTAAACATATGAGAATATATCCTGTTCCAGGAGAATGCCAAAGGAGACTCCAAAGCTTTGCACAACCTTCCCTGGCAGGACATGTCAATGTTTACCCTCTCGCCACCAGGAAAAACACCAATGTAAAACCTGCCTATTGCAGTTTAATAGGCCTAGTGGTTTTTTTTCTCATTTTGCCAAAATGAGGTCGGCAAGAACATAAACAGGGGATGTGATGCCTCACAAGCGTCACTCGGTAACGCAGAAGAAAAAACAGCCCAGGCCTACCTCTCCCTAATCCCAGCCCCTGCCCTGAAATATCTATGAAAATGTTTTTAAACGTTAAAAAAAAAAAAATGAAAATGAGAGAGTTAGAGAAATCCTTGAGATGTTTGTGAAAGAAAACACTGCTGGAACAGAAGGCCTTATATTCCACAAGGAAACATCCTCATAAACCCAGCTGAGAAATGAGCCCACTTTTAAAACGGCACAACCAGGAGCCGGGATAATTACAATAGAAACACTTTATTTCGAATCATGAAAAGAGTTACACTTGATCTTCTTGTTAGCAGGGGCTGTGCAGACAGCAACATTAACTGTGAAATGTAAGGGCAGATAACAGCTGATTTGAAAGAGGATTGTGTAAATCTAGTTAAAGAGCAACTTTAGAAGATTATTTTCAATTACCCAGATAGCATCATGGTTCTCAGGAAAAAAAAAAAAAATGGAAAGGTTTGTTCTTTACACCACATACAGTGTATGGAATCTAACAAAACCGCCTGCTTTCAAGCAATAATCTCAGCCAGCAGCTAATACGCCTTACCTCCACTTTACCCTCCCCTTCTTCAAGTCATTTTCAATTATTTCCAGCACTCACTCAGCTCTGTGAACAAAAAGTCATTTCAACCAGAGAAACAGCTTTAAAAAATCCCCTTCAGGATAATTACTAAAAGCTTTTAGATTTCCGAGTGCCAGCTATACATAACCTGGGAGACCTCTAAACTAGGGCCAGGGTCAGGGAGAAAACGCATGCCTGTTGGGTTGATGAAGTAGCATTTGCTTCACCTGTCAGAACATTTAACCGAGCACATCTGGGCCTCGGCCCCCTCCTCCACTGTCACTTCACCTCAGCTCATACAGAGGAACACACACAGATGCACACGCCGACCAAAATGCAAGAAGCCACATCTCTAGCTACCTGAGATAACCCTGTCAAGTGAAATCCCCACTTGTCATTTTCTTTAATATGGCTTGTGTAGAGGGTGCTAACGATTTATTTAGAAAAAAAAAGAAAACGTAAATAGGCAACAAAGAACCTAGTGTAAAGGAGAAACATCAAACTAGGAAGAAGGCCCTGTACCTTCCTGGCTCTGTCACAGACAAGCTATGTGACACTCCAAGCCTCATCTCCCTGTTCTTGTACTTGCCATGTGTTCCCAGTGCTCCAGCCACTTCACACTACTCTCCCTGGACATAACTGTGTTCTGCTGTGCCTCTGTGTCTCCATTTTGAATGACCTTCTCTACCTGGAGAACCGCTTTGCAGCCCAGCTTAATTCTCACCTCTGTGAATAGTACCTCCACTCCCTGGTCACAAGGGATGGCACCTCGCTGTAGGCGCCTCTAACACTTATCTGCATCATTATGCCTACGACACAGAATTAGTTACCTATGCCTGCCCGGTTCCTTCTGTAGCCTCCGTGATCCTCGGGGACAGGGATCGTCTCACCTCTGTACATTCTGAAGAGATATACCACGTTCTTGGATTGGAAGAATCAACATTGTGAAAATGACTCTACTACCCAAAGCAATCTACAGAGTCAATGCAATCCCTACCAAACTACCACTGGCATTTTTTACAGAACTAGAACAAAAAATTTCACAATTTGTATGGAAACACAAAAGACCCCGAATAGCCAAAGCAGTCTTGAGAACGAAAAATGGAGCTGGAGGAATCAGGCTCCCTGACTTCCGATTATACTACAAGGTTACAGTAATCAAGACAGTATGGTACTGGCACAAAAACAGAAATACAGATCAATGGAACAGGATAGAAATCCCAGAGATAAACCCACACACATATGGTCACCTTATCTTTGATAAAGGAGGGAAGGATATACAGTGGAGAAAAGACAGCCTCTTCAATAAGTGGTGCTGGGAAAACTGGACAGCTACATGTAAAAGTAGGAAATTAGAACACTCCCTAACCCCACACACAAGAATAAACTCAAAATGGGTTAAAGACCTACATGTAAGGCCAGACACTATCAAACTCTTAGAGGAAAACATAGGCAGGACACTCTATGACATAAATCACAGCAAGATCCTTTTTGACCCATCTCCTAGAGAAATGGAAATAAAAACAAAAATAAACAAATGGGACCTAATGAAACTTAAAAGCTTTTGCACAGCAAAGGATACCATAAACAAGACCAAAAGACAGCCCTTAGAATGAGAGAAAATATTTTCAAATGAAGCAACTGACAAAGGATTAATCTCCAAAATTTATAAGCAACTCATGCAGCTCAATAACAAAAAAACAAACGACCCAATCCAAAAATGGGCAGAAGACCTAAATAGACATTTCTCCAAAGAAGACATACAGACTGACAACAAATACATGAAAGAATGCGCAACATCATGAATCATTAGAGAAATGCAAATCAAAACTACAGTGAGATATCATCTCACACCGGTCAGAATGGCCATCATCAAAAAATCTAGAAACAATAAATGCTGGAGAGGGTGTGGAGAAAAGGGAACACTCTTGCACTGCTGGTGGGAATGGCCATCATCAAAAAATCTAGAAACAATAAATGCTGGAGAGGGTGTGGAGAAAAGGGAACACTCTTGCACTGCTGGTGGGAATGGCCATCATCAAAAAATCTAGAAACAATAAATGCTGGAGAGGGTGTGGAGAAAAGGGAACACTCTTGCACTGCTGGTGGGAATGGCCATCATCAAAAAATCTAGAAACAATAAATGCTGGAGAGGGTGTGGAGAAAAGGGAACACTCTTGCACGTAAGCTGTGACGAAGTGAGAGAGTGGCATGGACATATATACACTACCAAACGTAGGGTGGATAGCTAGTGGGAAGCAGCCACATAGCACAGGGCGATCAGCTCGGTGGTTTGTGACCACCTAGAGGGGTGGGAGGGAGGGAGACGCAAGTGGGAAGAGATATGGGAACATATGTATATGTATAACTGATTCACTTTGTTGTATAGCAGAAACTAACACACCATTGTAAAGTAATTACGCTCCAATAAAGATGTTAAAAAAAAAAAAGAACAGTCAGAACATGAGAGAACATGCAGTAAAAGTTTGTGAAATAAAGAGTGGGTCAATGAAGGAATGAATAATGAACTGACGTTACCAAATTTCAGTTTCATCACCTTTAAAGAAGGGATAATAATCGTTACCCAGTTCATTCAGAAGTCATGATGGTCAAAAGATGAGATGGTGCTTTGCACATTGTTAGGTGCTGTACAAATGTACGTAATAATGATGCTAAAGATGGTAATATTCAAACAAACCCCACAGTGTACAAATACAGTATATCTTCACATACAGTAAAAAAAAAAAAAAAAAACAAAAAAAGTTATTATTCCCTATACCTACTACATGCCTACACCCAACTCAACTTCAATATTCTTTTCTCAGGGAGAGAAATTTTAAATTTAGCAAAAGGGGACACTTCACTGTCCAAAAAAAAAATGTTCTCCTGACACTAAAACTAAATATCTAAAAGTCAGAGAATCATTAAAGTCTCTTTACATGTGCTTCTCCTTCCATTAATTAACCACAGTTTTCTGCAAGCACGTGAGACTAGATTCCACTCTGCGATGGCCATTGAATACTGCAGATTCCACCCGCGTGCTGTCACCTCAAATGCAAAACCGCAAAGGGAACTGAAGGATCTTGGGAGGGACCCACAGCAGAAGGATGATCTCACACTTCAGCTGTAGGTAACTGAGGACCATATGCTGAATGTTTCTCTTCAAATACCCTCTGTTCTTCCTAACCAAAATACTCTCTTGTCACAAAAAGAGAAAGAAGTCTCTCACTTGATTAAGACCGCTGCTGTTTAACAGTAAGAAACCCTAAAGCTGTTCCATTAGCTTGAGGAAGCATAGTGTCCTCTCCTCACTCAAGCCAAAGCACCATGTCCCCCGCGGGCCTGGGACAATGGGGGCATTGTCACTGCTACAGCTCGGTTGCAGAAGGATCCGCTTTGGTACACCGACGCCTAAAAACCCATACGCTCACAACTGTTCCCTTAGTTATACGTCACGATTATTTTAAGGTGAGAAAAGACTCTCAGATGACATTCACGTCCCGACGCTCCCCTCGCTCAGAAGAACTAAACAGATGTAGTTTCTAAACGTGTAGACATGTTCAAGGTCAAGCTATGACCAGTCAAAATCCTGCAAGAGAGTCAAACGAACCTGATCATTGTCTAGATGGCTGGGAAGGGAGAGTTCTCGCTCTAAAGATGAAAAGCCTATCCCAGCTGAAAGCAATCATAAGCGAGTTGGCCCATCAGCTGCCCGGCCACAGCTGTATCCACCGCTCTGCTCACCCAAAGAGATTCATGCTCTCCTGGTGCCAAAATCGATGTCTCTCTTAAAAAAAAAAAAGAAAATTGCCCAATTGAAAATAACTCTCTAATCTGCATCCTTCCAATAGAACTGAAGTGCACTTCACCAACACAGAGCACAGGCATCTTGAATTAGCAGAGAACTATTTTGAACACATGAAGGATAAGATATGAAATTAGTTTCACGGGGAATGAGAACCTTGGAGATTATTTACTCTGCCTTAATTACTCTGACTCACCATTCATTTAGCTTTCCTAGGGTACTAAATATTTCACGCTAAGATTTGGAGACTAAGGAGACAGGAGCACAGATGTGGAGCACTGGAACTCTGCAACAGCATCTTCTACAGGCATGGATGCCCCCGTTGGGCATCGAAGGCCATTCACGGTGTGCCACTCAGTGACACTTTCAGTGGCTGTTTCTGTTGTTTTTTCACCCTGGGACCAGGAGCTCTGCCCTGAAGGATGCAGGGAGCCAAACTTTCTTCAGCTTCTTTTTAACAACTCGGCCAATAACATCACTAGTGCTCACAGCTATTCACGGCGACTGCCAAATAGGGCAGGCCACAACTGCCTGCAGCCAAGTAGAGAAGAGTTTGGGCTACACGCTTCAGGAAGTTTTTAATGACCAGTGCAACTGGGCAATGGAGTTGATTCCCGGGAAAGATGACAAAGGAGCCACGCTGGCAGATATTCTATAATGGCTTCATTAGAGCATCAGTGGGAAAGGATGCGCTCAGCTCCCACCAAAGCACTAACGATGAGTGGGGTCTACCGCGTACAGCTGGGCACTCGCCAGAGCCTTGCACGCTCCCCCGTGGCTCTGAATCACCTTGTCCACTGGCGGACGTCACAGACACAGGCTGTGCTCGGCAGCGGACGGGAGCCCGAGGACGGCAGTTCGCTTGTTCCCAGTCGCAAGAGGAGACTCGCTGGGGAGCACCTGCTGGTGCTCCCTGGCTCGACGTGGTATTCGGCAGTGAGTTGGGGGGCATCAGGCAGGGACTCGGAGCGCTGGAGCCCTCCTTCTGACCCACGATCAAAACAACTCTTCCTTATTCTAAATGTCAGAAGAACTGACCCTGTCTTACGTAATTCCATTCCTGTGAGTTTAAGCCATTACTTTCCTCCACGAAGCGTGCTACACCCTAACGTTCTCTTTTCCCATATAAATGTATTTGCACCCTGATACCGTTGTGCTTCATTTATAAGTTGCCCTTTTTCTTCTTCACCTTGATGAGGATATTATTTGACTTCACCGAGCCGTATCCTTCTAGTGTTCTGAACCCAAATCAACAACATAGCAGCCAAGTTCACACATCTCCAAAACTCCGCCACTTCTCTACTTGGTGATAAAATGCTGTCATGGAAATACGTTTCTGTGACAAACATATCTAATTTAACAGTAATAATTTATATTTCTTTAGCCTATGCATAGCTTTGGAACATGCTCACGTATTTCATATGTTTTATCTTACCTACTTTTTTTCCGTTTGGCCCCTTTCTACAGGTCTCATGCTCATGAAACTCCCACCTTGCAGTCACTTCCTACAGGGAAGCCTGTCCTCTTTGTCACTGTTGATGCAACTTCTTTGCTTTCTGCGTCACACACCTCATTTGGGCCATTCGCACTTTCGGTCCCTTTTATCATTTACAATTCTCCGGTGAATCTCTTCGATGCCACATCTTAATACTAGACATTATATTCCTTCTTTTGCATCATCAGAAAAAACAAAGCATGTCGCTACTAATCATTTCTACTGGGGAGACAAGGAGCATCACAGAACACAATGTGGTGGAGGATGGGGTTCAAAATTCCTACCTCTTCCACTTACCAGCTATGACAGTGGACCAGTTACCCAATCTTTTTGAGCCTTGGTTTCCTCTTATTATTGGCGTAAGGAAAGGTTGCCATGAGGATCAAACAGGATGGCATCTGAAACTGTGCCTGAAAATACTCAAAAGATGCTAACTGTAATTCTCCTGCTAGGTTCCCATTCACGCACCATTCTCATTCACACTAACAAATGCTATCCCGGCAAATAGCATCTCACTGCCATTGGGTCCCTGAAAGTGTGTCTTCCCATGAGCTTCCCCACTCACTTCCTCCAAAGGATGACCAAGGTACACTAGGTCCTACCATCCGAGAGATCACTGATTTCCAAGTTAGCTTTTTCCTACTAAATTCAACTGCAAGCAGTTCAGATGTACTACCGTTGAAAGTGCAGGGTAAATGTATGAATGACCATCCTCTCCCAGCATTTCCAATCATGTCTGGCCTGTCTTCATATCACACTGAGACGTGAGATCGAGAGTGACGGGGTGAATGCAGAGCACGTGCCAATGGCAGCCAAACAGCCCATCCCCGAGCCATCGCCCATCAAGCACTAGACTTGCAGCTGGTAGAATGCATTCCTCTCCATCCTTTTCTCTTTGCCTTCCTGGTGAAACATTTTACACCACGGAAGCTTTGATTAACCTTAAATTCTGTCACGTCATATTCGTCTTGCTCAGAGAAATTGTGACATCTGAAATTCTGCTGTAAGTCTGAAGTCTCCACTTAAAGATTCAAAAGCTAAAAAGTAAAAAAATAAAAACTCCCAACAGGCAGTTGAAGGATGTCAATGTATAATTGGCAAAAGGGTGGTCTTACAGCTTAGATGGCTTATGGCTATTAACTGTAAAATGGGCATACCCTTTGAACCAGCAATTCTTCTAATAAGAATTTACCCAAATGAGATTATTGCACAAGTGTAAGCATGCTTAGAGCAATAATGATTTCTAGATTGACAAACTGGAGACAAATGTCTATCAGTAAGCCTAGAGTAAAATCTGACTGACAGCCTCCTCAGCAAGCTGTTTTCCTTCTTTTCTACCAGTACTCTGAGTTTCCTACACATGAAGTCCAGAAGGATTAGAATGAACTTCTACCCAAATCTGAAGCAATCAGAACATTGCCCTGGTCACTTTTTTTTTAAACTAATTAATTAATTTATTTGGCTGTGACATGTGAGATCTTTAGCTGCAGCATGCATGTGGAATCTAGTTCCCTGACCAGGGATCGAACCCGGGCCCCTTGCATTGGGAGCATGGAGTCTTAACCACTGGACCACCAGGGAAGTCCCTGCCCTGGTCACTTTACCTAAAATGGTCCAAGTAGAAGGAAGCCAGGATTTTTTTTTTTTTAATAATTTGTTTGTTTGATGATTAAGTGAAGCGCTCTCTCTCTGGACGGTGAATGGGCCCCTAGAACCACAGCTATTTTGCCACCATGAGGAGCATGAAAAAGAGCAGGAAAGAGAAAATTATAAAGAAAGAAATCCTAAATCCCAATTAAATCATGCCTGAAGACCCTACCTACTGGATTTTTCAGTATGTTCCTATTATCTAAGCTAGTTTGCCCTGGGATTTGCATTACTTACAATGAAAAGCATCTAATACAACTATTCAGTCATTAAAAAGATGAGATATATTTGTTGACATGGAAAGATGCCCAGAACATGTCATTAGAACAACATAGCAGATTACAGAATAGCATGTACAGCAAAATTCCATTTATTTAGAATTTTATCTGTATCTTGTGTGTGTATGTATATGCGTGTATGTACGTGTGTATATGTAATATATATATATATATACACACACACACAGAGACAGAGAAAGACAGACAGAGACAGAGAGACATTCCTGGAAGAATTTTGCTAAAATGTCAGCAATGGTTAACTGTATTATTTCTGAAGAATTTTCCTTTCCTTTTTGTATTCTTGTATAGCGTTTGCTCTCGTACAACAACATGCGTTTTGGGGGGAGGGGGCACAGAAAAATCAAGCTTTAAAAAAAGCTGGCTATTTACTGATTCTGTTTCCCTTTAGTGTAAAATAAGTGGACAGCTTTGCCTCATATCCCTCTCCAAACCGAAGTGTTCCGAGGGGGGAAAAAAAAAAATTGAAGATGCTACCCAGGCACTCAAAATATTATTTCATTATAAAATTCCATGACAAAGCGATGAAACTGCTTTAAGATCTGAATTTGTACATGCTGAAAAAGAAACACAGCCAGAGGTGCCTAAGTGTCTTTCTAGAAGAGTGGAAATAATATTAATCAAAAGGAAACATCTTCTTAAAGAAGCTGAGCACTTCATTTTCCAAAAAGGGAAAGTGGCAGTGGCGGGAGGGCGGGAGGTAGAGAGAGGGTAACACACGTGACAGTGAGCAGAAAAAGTGCCCAGGGGTGGCTGGTGTGGGGCGCCATCATGCTGATATGCAGAGGGTTTAGCCCTTGGCTGCTGCTGGACAACCATACCCTTTTCTTATGGGGAAAACCTCCCACCCCAAAACCTAACCCCACTCCTCAGCAGTGGAGGACTATTACAGTCACTTTAAGCCACTTCAAGCAAACTAGAAAACTAGATGTTCTCTGTGAGTTTTTTCAGTGTTGACATGGAAAGGTATAATTTAACCAAACATATTACATAAATTGTTGGGAGGAAGAGGATTATCTGAAAGATCCAAACGCCACTAGGATAGAAACATCTGAGCACCTTATTAGACTTGGCTCGAAGTGACATCTCTGAGAGGAAGCACTGGGTTAGAAAAACGTACCAAAGGCAATTGGAAAACAGAAGTCAAAGACAAAAATCTTGATCTGTTTATTGGTGATTTTTACTACGGCTTGTAGGATTTTCTGACTATAAAGTCTCAAAAACTCTGGCTCTACAATCAGTTAAGTGAAGTAAACATCTCTTTGAAGTAGCAGGAATCTTGTAGATATAAGGTAACTCCAAAAATACTAGGATGGTTTGTTTTACAAGTTAATTTCCTGCACTTGTTTCTTTTACAATAAATTACTATACTGTACCTACACTGTATTTCATGCTAATGCCATGGCTCACAGTCAGTCACCATTTAATTCTGGGGGAGTCCCAATACTCCATGAAAGGAAAGAATCAAAGATAAACACCACCCATAAAATTGTCTACATTACACATTTGCCTTTGGGATCAAGTTAAAGATACATCTCTGGAAAGCATCCCTCCCACTCAAAATCACAAGCATGCCCTAGGTTATCCATTTGTCTATTCTGTGTCTCGTTCTAATTCATCCCACTTGGACGGACTGTTGGCAGCCTTCAATCTGAAAGGGCATCGGAATGAGAAAGAAGACACTGAGGGGTTCTCAAACCTCAGTTCCAGTAAGAACCCCCCTTAGGGACCCTCTTCAGTCCTTCTGCATCAGAATCTTGAGGCGGGCTTAAGAAGCTGTACTTTTTTTTTTTAAGTTTTAATTAATTTATTTTTGGCTGTGTTGGGTATTTGTTGTTGCATGTGGGGTTTCTCTAGCTGCGGCGAGCGGGGGCTACTCTTCATTGCGGTGTGCGGGCTTCTCTTGTTGCAGAGCACAGGTTCTAGGCGCGCAGGCTCAGTAGTTGTGGCTTGCGGGCTCTAGAGCGCAGGCTCAGTAGTTGCGGCGCACGGGCTTAGTTGCTCCGCGGCACGTGGGATCTTCCCAGGCCAGGGCTCGAACCCGTGTCCCCTGCATTGGTGGGCGGATTCTTATCCACTGCGCCACCAGGGAAGCCCGAAGCTGTACTTTTAATAAGCATCCTACATAGATCTGAACAGGGTATGGATCACCCTTCGGGGAACAGTGATGTAGGTTATTACAAGGTGACCAAATCACTTAACAGATCATCAAACCCGATTATATGACTCTCCTTGGATCATCCCATTCTTCTCCACATCTGTGGTCCCTACTCTTGCCCCTTGTCCAGGAAGTCAGTACCACCACCCCTCCCTGGAGTTGACCCTAGTTTCCAAGTTGGTTGTCCTGCTTCCGCTCTTGCCCTCTCCCATTCCTTCTCCAGAAACGTGCCAGAAAGATCTTCCACACTACAAACCACACCACATGACTCCCCCCGATACCCTTCACTAACTGCTCAGTGGGTAGGGGTTTCCATTCCTGGTGATGAAAATGTTTTAGAATAGACACAGGTGGCAACTGCACAACACTGTGAATATGCTAAATGCCACTGAATTGTTCACTTTAAAATGGTTCATCTTATGTTATATAAGTTTCACCCCAATTTAAAAAAAAAAAAAAGAAAAACAGAACAAACACTTTTCAGTGGCGCCGCACTGCACTTAGGCTAAAATTCCAAGTCCTCAGCCTGGCCTGGTAGCTCGGGCATCATCAGGCCCTAACCTACATCTCAGAGCCTCATTCTGGCCACTGTCACCCTCACCCTCTGCACTCCAGCCGCAGAGGCTATCTTCCAGGGACTCTTTCTCACATCTGGGCCTCATACATGGGACCCTCCCCAACACCTCGCCGTGGGATAACCCCAATCACCCTTCAGGTCTTAATTTATAAATTACTCTCCCATATAGGCCTTCCCTGACCACCCTCATGGTATCCTTTCAGCGAAATCTGGTCTCTTCCAAGAACTTATCATGAGCTCCAATTACATACTGATTTTTCTTTTACTTGATATTCTTTCCAGTAAACTATGGACTCCCAGGAGGACAGGACCAGGGATTTTTGTTCGCTACTGCATTCCCGGCACCTAGTGGGAACCCGGAAACCATAAATACCTATTCGTTTGGCACAAAGATTATGTAGCATGCTTTGCTTCAAAAACATTAAACCTCTACTACAAAATGAGTATCGAGCTAGGTCACAATACGATGGGAGATTTAAAATATATATGTCGACATTAATAACTAGATGAGAAAAATCAGAAACTACTTAGGGCCAACTCAACACAGTATGGAGAACACACAGCAGGCACAGAAAGCAACCTCTCTGCCTGCTACAGCACCTGCTTTGTGTTTCTGGACAGAATCAAGTCCCCGATGCTCAAGAAAATGCCATTTAAAAACTTTCTCCTTGTGCCACTGTTCAGACGGATGTCAGGAGAAACCGCGGGCTGCCCTCACGTGGGCACCACCTTCTTGAAGGAAAGTGCGTAGAGTCCAACCCAGGAAGAAAGGACCTTCAACTCAGTCTGTTCTGAGGGATTTTTTAAAAAGGGAAATAGAGGAGAAACTCACATAAGAGCAGGCATAATTGGTATTTTGTTACTAAACAAACTGTTCTTCAGTGATTATAGGTGTGCAAGTGATTTATTCTTTCCAATCTTGCACTTGTATTAACTAGAACCCTAACTTGTCCAAGAGGCTGAAGTGTGTCTCAATAGCTTGCCTTCAAAGCTTATGCCCATTTAAAATAAGCTTATTTCTTTTCCACTGTCAGCTCACCCAGAGCCACCTAATCCACAGTCCTCCCGCCCGGCTCTCAACACTTGGGATCACCGTGCAGAGCAGAGGCCAGAGAGTGGCCCAGCTCCAAGGAGATCCATCTGTGCAAAATTCTGTGCACCAGCCCACAGAACATTCTCCAGCCCTGTTCCCCCTGCAAGGGCAGGAGAACGTCAAGACCTGAGCACATTTACTACCCATGCCATAGGCTATTTTTCAATACTTAAACTCTTCTTTAGCCGAAGCTTTGGACTTTCCCAAGCCCCAGTCCTTAGACCTGGTGGTGAATTTAGAGTAACCCCATGTGTGCTGCAATGCCTAAAGGTACTGCTCCTGACATCTGAGGATGGGGCACCTACAACTGGGTTGTCTGTGCAACCTCTTGGTGTCTTAGTCGGAGAGAGCTCGAAAGCTTTCTCCTTGCTCCAACTCCCAACTCTCTGTGCTTGGCTGGGGACTTCCCGGAGAAGGGACAAAGCTGCCCAATGCGGCCAACTATGGGACCAATATGGGAGCAACCCTTAAGGTAGTGTGCGAGGCCACCACGCCAGCTGGCCACCAGCTTGGCTTCCTCTGACGTGGCTTCTAAACTTGCTTTAGCCTCGAAGATGCTACTTGAGTCCTATTCCCCTCTTCCCAAAACATCCTTATTAACGTTCTTACCAATGATTTTGTTAGAGAACCACGTACATTTCTATAGGAGATGAGGTGGAGAAGCCTGATAACACATTTAGAAAGCACACTTGTGCAGGAAAGAGAAGTGCCAGCAAAACCAAATCCTTAGGTAGCAGAGGTATAACCTGTAAACTAGAGGACATTCAGGAGTGAGTCATGAGACCAACATGTTAATACGGGCATAAGGATATTACACACGGAGATGAGGTCAGTAAGAACCACTGGCAGAAAATTAGGTAGAGATGGTTAGTAAAAGAGGAGCTCAAGGACAAACTAACAAGGACACTAGGAGAGGCTGCCAAAATGCCGAATAAATTTGACAAAGGGAAATTAGTGCTTGGAAAACCAGAGACTAGGAGGGGATGAATAGTCAGTAAAAAGATGGAGGCTCCTGGTGGGAGGGGTGACATTCTAAATGCAGGTACTTTCTGCCAGGATTGGAGACGGCCAGACTTTTGCAGCGGAAGAAGCCAGAATGTCAGAAAGAGGAAAACGTCATCAGAGTTACACCATGCCCACGCTTTCAGGACCTGCGGACTGTCTAACTAGGAAAATAGGAATCTCTTCAAGTATTTTTCACAGAGGAAATTTACGAGAGAGAATTGGTTACTCAGGTGATGGGGGAGCAGAGGGCCTACACAAGACAGTGAGATAATCCAGAGATCAGCCAGAGCAGGAAGCTGCCGCCTTGCCTAGGCTGACAACAGACCACGGAAGAAGGGGGTGCTGCTGGAGTCCACGGGCCAAGGTCACTTGTGAGCAGCTAGAACCAGAGAAGGTCTGTCAAGCATGAGTGGTGCTACCGGGGAGGGATTCCCTCTGGCTGGGAGCCGCACGAAGCTGGAGGAAAGAAAAAAATACCCTCCCTGGCTTTGCCCTTCTCCCTGCTGTCTCCCACGTGCCTTCCACAGGCTGAACACAGCAAACCAGCTGACTCGGAAACCTGGGTGAACAGCCTGCAGGGGTGAGCCTCCGGCACACGGAGGGGAAGGCGGGGAAGGCCAGGAAGCCTGGGGCGAGGACCAGGAGTCACAGCGAGCTGTAATAAGCAAGCCTCTTTCCCAACAGATACACTTTTAAAAGGTTTGTTTACTGCCATATAATGGTCACACAGGAATAAATTAAGTGGAAACCATACCTGCCGGACTGGCCTATTGACCTTCCTGCTGCGTGCAGGTGACCCTGATCTATTCTGCACAGTCCCCGAGCTGCACGGGTTGGGGGATTTATTCTACAGTAATACCCTTTCTTCAGTTACAATTAATCCAGGACTAGTCTTAAAAAGTGCAGTTTTTTCCCAAAATCCTAGGGGAAAAAAGGTTCTTTGAAAAAATTTAAAAATATAAGTACTTAATAGGAGAAAATATACGCATGCACGCCTGGGCCCACACGCCCACAAATGAGTACAGGTGAAACTGGGGAAACCTGACCAAGACTGGTGGACCGCAGCGATCCATGTCCTGCTTGTGACGCTGCCCTATAGGTTTGCAAGACATTACCACAGGGGGGAAATGGGTAAAGGGTACACAGGCTCTGACCATGTTATTTCTGACAACTGCACATGAATCTGTAATGATCTCCAAATAAAAAATTTAATTAAAAAAGATAAATATGACGGGCTTCCCTGGTGGCGCAGTGGTTGAGAGTCCGCCTGCCGATGCAGGGGATGCGGGTTCGTGCTCCGGTCCGGGAGGATCCCACATGCCGCGGGGCGGCTGGGCCTGCGCGTCCAGAGCCTGCGCTCTGCAGCGGGAGAGGCCACAACAGTGAGAGGCCCGCGTACTGCAAAAAAAAAAAAAAAAATGTGCCTACTCTTCTAAATTAATAAGGCCTCTTCCTCGCCACTGTGTTTCACCCATAGTGTCTCCGGTCTGTACACTCACAAGCGCGGTGTTTCTACCGTCAGGACTCTGATCTCCCGGTGAAGCAAGGCCCAGTAAACTCTGTGTTGCCCCCTCTACAACTTCTCAGAATTCCGTCTTCTCTTTGTCATTGGCTCAATGCTACTTTTGCAGAAATATGATGGTGCTAGGTTGCTCTTATTCGATTATTCAGCCTTTGCCTTTCTGACTGCAGACGGAGCCAGGACCTTAGTCTTCATGCACGGGACAATTAGGAGACTGCCTGATCTTATTTCAGATCAGCTAACAAGCCTTAACCTGCTCATTTCATGATTAAGAATTCATTTCAAAACCGCTCTTTCTGGATGAATGCTTCCCTTCTCCCACCCTCCACACCCTTTGATCTCCTTTGGGAGCTGGTGGCCTAAGAACCGGCAGGAGAAACTGCAGAAAAAAGCCTGGCACTTTGACAGACCAAGACGAAAGGGCCAGCCCACTCCCAGCTGCCACTCGTTCACTTAGCTAAAATATAGGCTACGGGAGAAGTGGGGAAAACAATAGATAGAAGTGCCTGCTAGGTCTTCCAGAAACTGATGCTGGATGAAAATCCCTTCTTGGCCAAGAGTATGATGGGGAAAAAAATCACTATTCATCACAAGATGGACACACGCCACAGACATCTCTCCAACTCTCCTCTACCACTCCACGTATCCCACGCGTAAAATATAACTTTCTTCCTTTAATGATCTGGTGGTAAATTATTTATATGCTTCAATTTATCTTTGTCTTCTTTTATTTATGCCCAGAACTGTACTACTTAACTCCAGAGAGCCTGACCACGATGACAGGCAAGGCAGAGGCGTCTCGGCCCTTTAGCGGGTATCGAGCTGGAGGGACAGCAGGCCGAGCCGCGGGTGGAGGACTGACGTCTCCGTCTGGGGATGAGCTAAGTGAGCACGCGTCTCAGGCCTCTTGGTCCTGCTGACTTTTCCAGCCAGCTTTCCACCCAAATCATTCTTGCCTCCTTTCCCCATCTCCAGCCTCCCAGCCACTACCTCCTCTGTTTGTCTAGGCACCGCCACCTCCCAGCTGGTCTCCACGCCCCCAACTCTTCCTCTATCAATCCATTCCCCACACACCTGCCGGCAAGGTCGTTCTCAGCTGCAAATCAAGAGTACAGATGCCCTCGCCTTAATTCTTCAGTAGCTCTCTATCACCTGAGGCCGGAGTGCCCAAATTTGCCTAATGAAGAAAACCAGTGGGGGCATTATTTTAAAAATAAATGAAGCAGATTCTTCAGTATCTTGCGTTGGGTTTCTCCAGAAACAGACCTTGAGACAGAATGTATTTACTTTTTTCCTTTTTTTTTTTTTTTTTCTTTTGGCCGTACTGCGTGGCATGTGGAACTTCCCTGACCAGGGATGGAACCTGTGCCCCCTGCAGTGGAAGCGTGGAGTCTTTTAACTACTGGACCACCAGGGAAGTCCATGAAAGAATTTAAATGCAAGCTATTCATCTGGGAGGGGATCCTAGGAAGGACTAGTGGGAAAGGAAGGCAGCCAACAAAGCCCAGATTATCTAGCAGACAGCCACCATGGGCAACATCATCAGTCTCACTAGGGGATCCTGGGACACAGCGTAGGACACACATCAGTCTCTGCACCTGATGGGCCAAGATGCTAGGGTACTGCCACCCAGCTCTCTTCAATCACTGGATGCGGTCCACTCCTGGGGCCATCTCGCTGCCCTACAGCTGCCCCACATGTGAGAGAGAAAGCCCTCAGGTGGAGAACAGTAGGTGCTTGCAGAAGAATTCTGCAGATGTGCATGGGAGCAGTGAGCATCCGGGCATATGTACGTGTCGACTTGGCTTGGCGTGTCCCTGAAGAGTCTGATTCGGGGGGCTGGGGTTGGGACCCAGGAATCAGTACTGTGGCAAGAACGGGAAGATTGTGAAACACTGACCCATATCATAAAGTTCAAAATCTTTGATGGGTCTTACTAGTTCTTCCATGGTCTGCCCCCTGCCCTGCTCTCCAAACCTCCTCCCCCTCCCCCCCCTCCCCCAGCACAGTCACTTGTAAACCACACTGAATTTGTGCACTTCCTGCAAGTCTTCCCTGCAGGCAGCATATTCTCTGCTACAAGCAGGAACTGTGCCTTAACAATCTCTATGATCCCCAAGGCCAGATACTACGCCAGTCATATAGTAAACGCTCAATAAATGTTTGTTAAAGAAATCATCCTAAAAGGAGATAGTATGGTATTACTTACATAGGTTCTGTGGACATAACTATCTTCCCTATCTCTCAAAGTAGTAGTAAAATGAAACAAATATCTATTGAGCACCTAATATATGGAAGACACTCAGGAATCCCTCCAGAAAAGCTCTATAACCTTTGATCGGCATACACCTTAACAGACACTTGCTGCTACAAAACTGTGAATTAAACCCTACAAGCGAGACAAACAATGGAGGTAGTGGTGGAAAGGTGAAGGATGCTTTACGGGGAATTGGAAGCCTGTCAGGCTTCACCCTGCCTGGTGATTCTGCCAGGGCTGTCCCCAGAGACACGGTCGCCCTTCACATACTTCACAAAGATGGAGCAGGATGAAGAAGAAAGTCTTATTTCAATGCCACTGATCTCTCAGGATTAAGACTTCTTCCAGTCACCAGAAATTTGGCACCTGAGACCTCGATGGTAACTCTGGGCTCTATCCCTTAAATGCACAACAGCTTCTGTGGTTTCCAAGCTACTCAAGGTACTCTCTTACAAACCAAATCAGAGGTTTGGACAGTCGGAGTCACTAAAGGCCTCATCGGCGGCTTTTCTCCCCCTGTCTGCGTTGTTAACCACAGTGCCCTGGCCACACTCCAGTCTGGATAATTACACTGGGGCGAACAGATATCACCCTCCAGCTCCAGCTAAATAAAGTATTCCTTCGGCCCAGCTGCCGTTACCTTTGTTATGCTGCTGTGGGCTATTAAAGAGCTCTTCTGTACTTAGGATGGCTGTATTTGTGAAAAATCAATACCCTTGGTATACCTTTCTACACCGACAAGAGGTATATTCCAAAATATCACTGGCTAAGTTAGTTTTTTTGACATGTTTTTATACAGGGCCAGAAACAATTAGAAAAGTACAGTCATTTCTCCTCCATTTCCCCAACTTTTGCTATTCATGCAGATACAGACTGAAATATTTGCAGCATCACATAAAGGAGGCAGCAGGTGCATACTCCACAAAATACACACTAAGTGTCTACCACGTGGCAGGCTCTGTTGCGGGTACTGTTGTCAGGGTCATGGGTTATGTTCTCAGCATAAACTTGAAATTTTTTCCAAAGGGAATAATTCAATTTAATTCTTCCTCTGCTGCTACATTTCTGAGAATCTGAATACATCAGCTTTACTTAAAATCTATCATACACAGGTCTCCCAATCAAATACTATTTCCATCCACTCTTTAAAAAAAAAAAAAGAATCTACAGGACCTTAAACTCAATGTGTATGTGGGTGGGTGTGGAAGTAAGTATATGTGTGTCTAAGAATGAGAAAATATGCTTTCTTGGCCAGCCTGGAGGGCAGCAAATGGGATGCTGCTTGGATAAATATTTATTTGTTTGCTTGTTTAGCAATCATCCTATTTGTGCGGGTGAGAGTTTACAGGTTATAACAGCAGAAGCTGACATAAGGAAATGGAAAACGCAAATATCTCTTGTTTAAACCTTCTCTTTACTGTATGAAAAAAATACAAATCAGGCCCTTTGGTGCTCTATCATTAGGATGAAAACCATGAAAAGGAAAAGAATGCAAACACATATGCATACACACATTCTCTTGAACATGAAGATAGGAGAGGGAAGTTAATTAAATTTCAAGATTCCAGTAGAATAAATTAAATGTATGAACTACAGGATATTTAACATCATGCCACGCAAAGAGAAATGGTTCTGAATTTTTTAAAATAATAATAACCTTAAAATTCAGATTAATCCTAGAGGATCCAAAGCAAGCACTTGTCCTGAACAAACTACAACCAGACTGTGAAAAATGATTTTAAAAATCAGTGACGTTCACTTGAAATCTGCAAAATTATTATTCTGCTTGGAAATCCTTCTAGCTAGAACAAGTTAATAGCAGACTTCTAAAACTAGGTTAAACATGCTGTAAATCAATTTATTCCCCCCTACAAATCTGCTACAGTGCATGCTTTTCTGGTGAAAATGGCTCTGCAATGGTACTTAATACTGTCACTACATTGTTTCTCCAACCAGTCCAATCCAAGTTTTTCTTCCAGTTAAGGTGTATTAAAGTTAAATGACTACCTTTGTCATAAATAATAAATAACAGAATACAGATTCTTTAAAGTATCATAAGGAACCTCAAAATGTATCACACATGCAATACATTGCCTAAGTTCAGAAAAAAGCCTTAATAATGCACATGTGATCCAAGTTCGCCATCCAGTACTCCATTCATTATCATTTCAGAGTTCAGAAGCAATCTGCACTATTGCCATCTCTCACAGATAGATGAGTTGTCCTCCACAAGCAGGCTTCAGGTAATACCTTTGGCAAGACAGCTTTGATAAGAGACTGAAACGAAGATTATGCAGCTACACAGTCTGTCCCATGTACTCTATTTTTTTTTAATTTTTATTTTATATTGGAGCATAGGTGATTAACGATGTTGTATTAGCTTCAGGTGTACAGCAAAGTGATTCAGTTATACATATACATGTATCTATTCTTTTTCAAATTCTTTTCCTATTTAGGTTATTACAAGATATTGAGCAGCGTTCCCTGTGCTATACAGTAGGTCCTTGTTGGTTATCTGCTTTAAATAAAGCAGTGTGTACATGTCAATCCCAAACTCCCAATCTATCCACCCTGCCACGCTTCACCCCTGGTAACCATAAATTCGTTCTCTGTGAGTCTGTTTCTGTTTTGTAAATAAGATCGTTTGTATCTTTTTTTTTTTTTTTTTGAGCCCCGATCACTAGATCAACAGTACGTCTATCACGCTGCAGACAGACCACAACACGTGATTAACTAGCTGTGATGGTTAAACTCTTGCAGGTATACAAGCTGACCAACACAATCCTCAATCTCATCCCCGTTTAAAATTCATTTAGAGAATAATAGATCATTAAAGGTTGTCCAAAGATGTACACAATTACCAAAGCAAGGGCCTGGGCTTCCCCAGTTTGAGGAAAGAGGGGGAAAGCCACAGGACTTTCCGCGACTGAGGGCTGAATACACAATGCATCTAAAACCATAATGTAGCCTGGTGTCAACACTGAATTTTGACTCCCAAATATTACCGTATTTCCGAAGTATCTTTATTAGGATAAAAATCTTGGTTACAAATTCTGTGTAAAGAACAAAGTAAGAATAATTTGAGGGAGGAAACAGGAGAAAATTTTTCAAGTGTGACCCAAGGCAAGACATCCTGGAGATGACTCTGTAACCAGGCTTAAATCACACCTAACTGTGCCTCCCTTAAAACTAAAGGGTTAGGCCAAAGCATCAGTCTCTAACTCCCTCCTGGCAGTAAAATCCAGTCACCTATTTAGGTATCACAGAGAACTCAAGTTTTTGTAAAATCCTAAGAGCATCTGACGGCAGCAGAAAATGTGCTTACGGTGCTTAGTGACTATGAAGGGAAGAATGAGAAGGGTCTAAACAGTCCTCCCAGTCTTGCATTTTTCAGTTTATACTAGGCTTAGGAGGGCAATTGAAATTAGATGCTTCATTTCATCCCACAATAACTATATAATTATTATAATAAAAATTTTAAATGTACATTTTAAAAACATCCCCAAAAGGAAACCGCTTCGCCTTCCTCAAATGAAAGTTAGTAGATCTGTCTCATTTGGAGGGTTGCGATGCTTGAGCTCCAGTTATGAGTGTCAGGATGTGGAAGCAGCTGTCACTGCTTTGTTTTTCATTCACAGTAGGTGGTTGCCAAGCAACAAAATACTATTGTCTGTTTCCATGATCTATTGGCCAATTTTACTGGTGATAATGCTTTCCACAGTTTAAAACAGGGCCACCATTTGGACAAGGAGAAATGAGAAAAAATTCTAAGGATGACGATAACATATATATAACTAAACACACTGAATGTACCCCCAAATTATGTGTATAAATATATAGCTGTGTGCTGATATACAAACATATATTTTGCATGTGTGTGTGTGACTACATACATTTTTGTTCTACCTACCTCCAACCCATCTCAATTTGATAGGCCAAAAACTAGAATCTAAATCCCTGAGGGCAAATCAAAGCATGACCTGGAGATATGAAAACATAGTAGTAAGAATTATTTTCTCAACAATAGCAATAATTTCCAATTTGCCAGATGTATCAAATTCTGTCCTTTGAATACAAAGTTCTTCAGTCAGAAATGTAATTCTACTTATATAAAAATAATAAATGGAAAACCTTTACTATCTACTTTGGAATCATCAAACATATTTAATATGTTGTTTTACTTCAAATCATTTGCTACCACTGTGTACAAAGATAATAATTCAAGTGGGAATATTCTGCTTTTCTTTACACCCAAGAATCTTAACATATATTCACTTTTTAAATAATTGAATTGTGCTCCCTGGAATAGCCTCATGTGATTCCCCACTTTGTTCTGATATTGGTCCCTAGGGAATAACAGTCACGCTATGTTACTCTTGCATATTTCACTAGCTTACAAATAAAATAATGCAGTGTACTCACTATAAAGTTGTCAACATTAGCTTGCATCAGTTGCTGTTTGTTTTCCACTGACAAGGCTTCTAAAGATAAGAATTACAATATTCTTAGATGTACAGACACAACATCAAAACGGTCTTAAGGAATTAAAGCTGGAAAGTGCTAGAGGCAATCATGCTTTGAAATGAAGAGAAATCAGTGTCACTTAACGCACACACATATATTTCTGCAAAGACCCTAAATAATGCCAGAACAGTCTTTGGATTTTATGCAATGCTCATCCGTCTCCCTTCACAATATTCCAAAGCACTTTAACTATTTAGTGCGTCCCTCTAAAGGAGTCTTTGAAATTCACTTTTTGAAATTCATTACCACTTGCAAATCGATATATTGCAAGAAACTGAAATAAGCAAAACCCATTACGTGGATTGACATTATTACTATAAAATATATCAAAAGGGCAACGTTAGCAAAACAGAAACAAAGTGTGTTAAATAATGAACTGAATACTAGTCAAAATTACTTTTCCGGACAGAGCCATCTTCAGCAAAACGCTCCCGGGAGCGCCCATCCGGGTTTCTTCTTCACGTCTCACCCCACACACTTACTTCTCAAGGCTGCTCACCTGTGTCTGGCCCTCACCAAGAAACAATTTCCTTCTCACTTTCTCCACCCTCTTCATAACCCTTAAGCACCCATTACTTTCTCCAAACTACCAGACTCAAATCTGCAGCCCAGTTTGCCACTAACCTCCCCATAAGCACGTTTCCCTCATCCTTCTAGATCTGCTTTAAAAATCTCCACCACCGAGCAAATACAATATTAATAAAAATAAGGTTACAAGCCAGTTTTTTTTTTTTAATGTCACAGCAGCAAAATGTTGAGAAAAAAACAGAAAAGGAGAAAAGCAGAAGCGCATTTGGAGGAAGACGGGTGAGAGTGTAGCTATACACAACGGGACGCGAGGATCCAACCGGCCCGGCTTCCCCACCTGTCGACCCCATTTCCCCCATGTGCGCGCCGCGGGATGACAACCACAACACTCCAAACCACCCCCCCCCGAAAGGAGGCGGGGTTACGCCTTCAGCCAATCAGGACCCGCAAGCCCCAGGTGTCCAACCTATGGGGTGGCCGTGGCAGTGCAGGGGGAGGACGTGGGGTGGTCGGGGAGGGGCGGCGTCCGTGGGAGGCGCGCACGTGTGGAGTCCGGAGAAGAGGGGAGGCGGCAGGCGTCCGGCTACCGAGGCGTAGGCTCTGCACCCTGGCAGCCGCCGAGTCCTGCTGCCCAATGCCTCTTTTGCCTCGGGCTGGACCGGGCCTCCCGCCGAGAAAGACCGGTCCACTGTGTCTGAGTTCCCCGAGTAAGGGGACAGTCACAAATAACAATAGTACCTAGTTCAGACAAGGCGGGGAGGAAAGTTTCCGGCCCGCACCCAGAGGAGTCCGCCAGGGCTGGGAGGAGAAGGGATGCAGGGCGGGAGGGTGACAACCGGGAAAGAAGAGAGCAGCGGGAGGGCTGCGCGAGCAGGACGCGGACCCGGGTGCGGTTCAGGGGGCGGCGGTCAGCGGGGTGCGCTGTCCAAGGTGCACGGGAGGTGGGAGGCGCGCGGCGGGCGCGGAGCCCGCAGCCAACACTGGCTGGCGGCGCGGGGGAGAGCTGAGAATAGCTGTCTGGGCGCCAGGCGCCCCCAGGCTCGTAAAAGTCACCCGGGTGGAGCTGAGGTAGGGAAGGGAAGGGCGCGGGGGGCTGCGGTGAAGCCCCACGCTCCCCTGCCCCCCTCCCTACCGGCCTCACCTCTAGCTCCATTCCCCTCCCCCCGAGCCCACTCCCCTCCGAGCCTCTGTCCTGGTGCCGCGGCGGCGGCGGCGGCGGGACCGCGCAGCCCCCGCTCCGAGCCCGGACTCCCCGGGGATGCTGCGGGCCCCGGAGCAGCTTACCTGGGGCCGCGGTACCCGTAGCGGAGGCAGCCAGCCGCGCGGACCCGGGCGCGGCGCGGCTCCTCCTCGCCTCGGCGTCCTCCTTCTCCGCTTCTCCCCGGACTCGGTCCAGGGCACGGAGCTCTGAGACCGCGCCGGGCTGCAGCTACCTTTCCCACCGCCGCCTCAGCCGCGCTACCGCAGACAGAGGACGCCCAGTGGCGGCTGGAAGCCTGTGTGAGTAGCGGCGCCGGAGACAGTGGGAGCTGCTGAGAGGCGGTGGAGACTCCGCGGCTCAGGGCGCGCGGCCGTGCGCACGCGCGCCGGCGAGTGTGAGTGTGCGTGTGTGTGTGTGTGTGTGTGTGTGTGAGCGTGCGCGCGCGCGCCCACGGGAAGGGGGAATCGCGAGGGGAGAGGGCTAGAGGCCGAGAGGCACTCGCAGGGACCGAGGCGAAATTCTTCGCCCTCGGAAATCCGTAAACCAGGGAAAGGAGGATCGAACTTGCGTGTGGCCCGGGGGAGCTGCCCACAGGGCGGTGGCAGAGGAGGAGGGGAAGGCAGCGCGGCGCGCGCGGGCTCCAATTCCGAGCTGGGCTGGGCCGAGCGGAACGCGCAGCCACCGATGCAGCAGAGGCGGCGCCCGCAGCCCACTGTCGCGCTGCTCCCTCTAGGGAGGGGCCGGGCCGCTCGCTCCCGCCACCGCCGCTGTCCGGACTTCTCGGCTGGGCTCGCGGGGACGGGGATCGAGCCCCCACCGTGGCCACCGCAACCTTGGAGGCGCTCGGCCCGCTGAGGGGCCGAGCGGGGAACCCGGCGCACGTGGCCGATTACCGGCTGGAGCCGGCGCGTGCAAGAGCTGCGGGCGTGGAGTGGGCGGTGGAACCCGGGCGAGCGCGGCCTGCCGCCTAGACTGGGTAGAGGAAGCCGGGCGGGGGAGCGAGGGTGAGGTCGGTCAAGGGTGCGGTCAGCAGGCACAGTCGAGGGTTGTGAGGGCTTCCACTCCGGGCGGAATGTTGCCTTTTTTTCCTCCTCGGAGGCCACTTTTCCTCGAAGTTATCCACTTCCCAGGTAAAAGTGCCGGCTTCCTCTTTGTTCGGATTCAGCTAACTGTGCAGACATCCGACTTCTTTGAAGTCCGGCTTCTCCAAGAACCGGCCAGCCTGGCGCCGCTCTTGGCCCTTTAAACCTTTACTCTCTCATTCAGCCAAGCTACATTGTATACCATAGAAATCAAATTTTCAGGCACACTTACATGCCCTTTCTCCTAAAAGACTTATTGTCCTAGCGGTATTCTTTTCCATGCTTGTTTTAAACTCTGAATGCACTTTTATTCCCTCAAGAATTTCTTAAAGGGTCATAAGGTCTGGTTGATACTTGAAATACCCTTCCTGGCAAGAATCCTCGGGCAGGGGCAGGGGGAGGGTTTGTGTTTGGTACACTTTTGCATGCCCTCCAGTACTGAGCCCAGTACCGTGTACTTTGTGTGTTCTCTATAAATGCTGAATGAATGACATTGTTTTCTAACTTCACATGTCCTGAAGGCGAAGACTTGGATGCCGGGAGAGTCATTACCACCCCACCAGACTTGCTTGATTTTAACTTATACCATTTCCCTGTGTGTGACTATTTTCCCCTCTGGCGGCCAGAGCCCCAGTGCAAAGAATGACAGCAGAGAGTACCGACCCATTGTGCAGTCTCACCAAGGTGCTGGCAGAGATCCCTCTGCAGGGAACCCGATGGGGCACCTGGGTGTGAGAAGGCTAAAGCGTGCTTCATTTCAGTCCTGGGGGAATCCAGTCTCTCAACATGAAAGTCACATTTCATTAGCAGTTTATAATGTCTCTTCTAGAGTAGAAGGGCAGGAAAAGAGGTTTAAGAGAAATGCACGTTTCTAATAGCTTGTCGGGTACAAAATTTTCTCTTGGAAAGAGCATTACTTAATGGCTACTTGCCAATACATGCAGGGTCACCCCAGACTACTAATTCTGCTGAAGCACCAGGCCCACATCCTTCAACCTTGGTATTTCTACAGTCATCCTCTTAGAAGCAAAAGTCCTCGATTTTACATTCCATGCTAAATTTCAGTTCCTTTGAACTCAGGCTCTTCTATGAGCTGCTTCTCTCTCCACTCATGATATCACAGCTTTGAAATAGAACTGAAATAAAGTGAAAATTAAAATGCCTTTATTTGGGTGCTGCCGTCTGTTCTGTAGTGGGAGTCCCTTTAAATGATTCCTCTTCTGTCACTCAATTTACAATCTTCTTAGTAGCCACTTGTTGTGATATGGAATTCA
The DNA here is from genome assembly GCF_002837175.3 of Physeter macrocephalus. Lineage (NCBI taxonomy): Eukaryota > Metazoa > Chordata > Mammalia > Artiodactyla > Physeteridae > Physeter > Physeter macrocephalus. The sequence goes on along the minus strand of NC_041226.1, from coordinate 23,727,572 downwards.
TGTGCTTTTTTGTTAGGTTGAAAGCTTAGATATTTTAAATTTTTACTTGAAAGGAAGCTCTAGAACTTGCAGGAGGAGCAGAAAACCTCTGACACCCAAAATGGACTCGTGACAGCCAACCTTTAAAATGGCTATTAGTCAGAGTCTTCCAAAATAATTTTAAATAATTTTGTTTTGCTTAAAAATTTGCCTTTATGGTTTCATTCAACAGCTTCCCAAGTGCTTGCTTACTTGGTGGGATGGAAGAATGGAACAAAGCCGTAACTTCTCTGATGAGCACCAAAGGGATTAGACTCATGTTTGTAAAAACAAATACATTTACAAGAAGCCAACATTTAAAAATAAGAATGTAGGCTTGGAGCAATCTTAATGTATGTTAATTTAAAAGATAAACCATAGAAAGAAAGACTAACAACATAAGAGAGAAAGTGTTTTAGAGGACAAACCATAGAAAGAAAGACTAACAACATAAGAGAGAAAGTGTTTCTGACCCACTTAAAAGTTTAGAGGACTAGCTAGGATTAAAATGCTATAAACCGTAGCTCTTCATGCTAGCTAAACACTAATAATAAAATGTTCTACCGAGAAATTCATTTTCATATGTTATTATCAGTTGAACTGAGAATTAATAGCATAATTATAAAGGTTCGATTTTTCTTCCTAAAAACGGAATGCTCCTTAATGTCGTAACTGCTTTTTTCCATTTGCAGCAGTGCAATGAACTAGTCAGACATTAACTTCCTTAAAAATACTGGATTGGGAAAGGGTGGGGTGTGTGGAGAAACACTTTAAGCTGATTTGACCACAATTAACTAATCTGCCCCTCTAAAGTTATTACAAAGGCTTTCTGCCTCTGAAGACTGGTAAATTTGGGCTGTGAGATGTACCGTGAATTCCAAAATCAACTCCTCATGCTGGGAGCAGATTGCTCCAAATTCTCTCAAGTGAGAAGGCAGGGACCGTTAGCTGAAATGCTGGTGTTGAGTTTAGTGGTTGTGAGCACGCATAAGGATACAGGTAATTTCCTCCATAATTAGGTCACAGATCACTTAGTGCATTAGAGTTTTAAATGATAAAAAAAAAACACCTTGACTTGCACCTGGACCCAAATGCCAGCTCAGTACAGAGTGTAGCATGGGAACAAGAAGAAGTTTCAAGTTATCCTGTTTCTCTTCATGCTCTTATACATTGTTTTATTCCAGATATTACTTAGGGCAATTTAATTCTAACTGGAGATCAGGCATGTTTAGGGAAGTCAAAAATCAGAGGAGAAAGGTTATAGTGTATTCCAAGCAAATGTAGGTGGGCTTCCAGAGTTATCAGTGCTGACATTCCGGAGACAGGCGAAAATATTAAAGACCACAAGTTCTCAATATTTTATGGAATGATGGATTTCCTGGAAGGTGAAGAAAGCTCTAGATCCTCTCCTCTGGAAAGTGAGCATATGAACTTTACCAAAAAAATTTTGAATAAAATTTCAGAAAGTTAAGGGAACACCCTCTGAAGCTCAGGTTAAGAACCCCTGTCTAACATAGATCCTTTGCACATTGATATTTATGGCTAAAGGGAAATGAATTGGTAGATATACTACTATGCTTACTTCTGTTTTTAACCCAATAAGGTATTTGGTTGTCAATACCAAGAAGATGCATAAGCAAATCAGTAAACCCCACAAGTATTTATTGAGTACCTACTTCATAATCAGTACTATTCCTAATGCCATGATTGTTACAAAGAAAGTATAAAATGCAATCTATCTCTGCCTTTAAGGAGCCTACAGTCTAGCTATCATTATTCTTGAGAACAAAAAAGTGAACATAAGCATAATTTATCACTTGACCAGGTACAAAAAACTTCAACTTGAATTACCAATGTGACTTAATGAGCCATTTGTTAAGTAAATAAACCATTCCACTGAAAACTGATTAGTGGCCAAGGTATATATGCATATTTTCATATTCATGTTCCCTAGTAGTAATAAATTACCACACGATGTATACGGTAAAAAGCTAGTCTGTTGCTGAATTCTGAATTTTAGATTGGGGATAAGAAGAAAATTACTGACAAGAAAAAAATCAGCCATATTGGCAATGGCAGCTGTGGATTAAGTATCCCTGGAGATCCCTGGGCAGAGTGGAGTTGATTAGAATATGCTAATCAATTTTATATAGTTTATATTTCAACTGATCCACAAATTAGTAGGACCACCCAAGTATTTTGAAATTTCTGTATCTACAAAGACCCTTCCATCTATTCTTGGATAATTTTAGTGTAATATTTTATCATGACTCTCCTTAAAGTTACTTAATTTTTGCCCTCTGTTCTTTTCACTTATTAACGTTATTTATTTTTGGTTAATAGAACTTTTGAAACTACAACTCCTTCACTCAATTCATGACAAACTTATAAAGAGGAAAAGCAATAATCCAAGGAAACAAGAGGTTTTCAGTTAAAGGAAGTGTTACCATGAACTCCTCTCCCACTTATAGGGTGGCACGAACATAAAGCCAGTCACATAATTAGAGCTGTGGAAAGCTCAACCATCCATGTATTGACCACTTACCTAGCCTGCCTCTCCAAGGGCCCCAGAGGCTTCATGTGGGGATACCAGGACTACCAGTCACATCTTTTTACTTCTCCAGAGGCAGTCTTAGTGTCATATAAAAATGGCACTGGACATCAAGTTGTAAGATCTGAGTTCAATGCCAGCCTGGCAAACAAGTTGCTATGAGACCTTGGGCAAGTCACTTTCTGAGCTTCAGTTGACCCTCCTGTGTAATGTGGACAATAAAAACTACCTCATTGATTAAGAAAATTACAACGTGAGAAAGGGTTTCAAATGTTGTGGGAGCTAAGTAAGTCTATGCAATCTTGGATTTAAATCAAGTGTGTGGCAGAAAACTGGAACACATACACAAATGGGAAGCTCCTGTAGAAATGCTGGAGCCTTTGGTAGACTATAACTTAAAGAACATTGAACTGATTTGATGATTTCTTGGAGTCCCTTCCAAGGATATTTTAAGAAAGCCACAGACAACCAGAAGTTGGCAGAAACAGACACATGCAGGAAATTGTGGGTTCCATAATTCTAGAGGTGTTGTAATTCTGTAAATTCTGCTGCTGTCGCAAAACCCAAGCTTTTGTGTTCATTTGTTTTTAATTAGTGTCTGTTTTTCCTGTCACACAGATCCTGCTTCCCCAGTGGTGTTTTGAGCTGCTAACTTAGCTGTAGGAACATTTATTTTACAGATTAAGACCAACTGTAAAATTTATTTTTTTTAAACAAAAATAATTCACTGTTTATTCCTCCTTAATTGTGAAAGCAGTGTGTGTACTCATTGGGGGAAAACAAGCAATACAGAAATGTATAAAGAAGAAAAAAAATGCTGTAACATCACCTCTCAGGGACCAACCAACATTCCTACTTTGGTGTATACCTTTCCAGACATTTTCTTTGCATCAGTTTATTGTTTTAAAATGTCATTCAAGTCAACGTATAAGCCATTTAAATACATACTAGTATTTTAGCAAAAACAGTTAAACTCTTTCACAAAAAGATTCAAAAGTGGTTTTGGTGTTTTTGTTCCTTTCATACTCTTCCTTTTCAGGATGGATTCTTTGCTCAGCAAGTCCTTTAAACAGGGTTTTACCAAGTCATCCTTGAAACCTTCCCTTTTTACTTCCCCACTTTCACCACTTCTAACAGTGAGTACTTCTTAATGACCCTTTAAAAACTTAATCTCACCTTGAGCTGCCATGTTCTGGAGTCACAAGCCCTGCTCCTTTGGCCTCTAGCCATTCTGTGGATGCTTTGCATTACTTAACCTCCACCCCCAAGATGAGGTCCGGCTCTGACCTTGGATCTGGTACTGAATTCCCTGATGGAGCAGGAAAGATTCTTGATTTCAATAAGTAACCAGAATGTTCACTGGAGTGACCATCTACCGGTTATACAGAAGGTTGGCCTGGAGATGAATTATTTGCGTTCATGTTTTGTGTCAATTGCTGCAGGCAAAATTTGGGAAGTATGTTTTATTTTGTTTTAAGAGGCTATAAACAGTCCTTCAAGACGAAAATGCTGACTATAATTCCAAAAGAATCTCCTGCTTTTGCAATTGAGCATGCTCACTGTTTCACCCAGGAAGCTATAATTATTAATGAAACATAATAACGATGTTTATAATTTTGTTGATTTGTTAGTTGTACAGAGCACAAGTTCCCAGAGTAAAACAACCCCAATCCAGGCTATCCCATTCTGCAAATCCAGGAGACCAGGACCTCTGGCATCACTCTTAAAATGAAAACTAAAGAATTGAGAGTAGGAAGGAAGGAAACAAAGAAAACAAGGTGAGATTAATTATCTATAGGAGTTCTCTGAAGAATATACACCCTACCTTGTGAATTATGAAAGTTTAGTGGTTTTTTTTAACCACACATTTGTTTATTTATTTAGTTTTGGCTGTGTTGGGTCTTCATTTCTGTGCGAGGGCTTTCTCTAGTTGTGGCAAGCGGGGGCCACTCTTCATCGCGGTGCGCGGGCCTCTCACTATCGCGGCCTCTCTTGTTGCGGAGCACAGGCTCCAGACACGCAGGCTCAGTAGTTGTGGCTCACGGGCCCAGTTGCTCCGCGGCATGTGGGATCCTCCCAGACCAGGGCTCAAACCCATGTCCCCTGCACTAGCAGGCAGACTCTCAACCACTGCGCCACCAGGGAATTCCCAATTATGAAAGTTTTAAGGAAATAAGTTACAACCTTGTATGTGCAACTCATCTAAGAAAAGAATGGGATAATAAAATGCAACATATGAGACAACCTATAATCTTGGAAATTGTATACATGGCATAGCAATATGCATTAATAAGTTTTAGAGAATTGATAGCATGTCTCTAGCATTCACCAAAGAGAGGCATCATGTTTAGCAAATCAGAGAATTTCAGCAACTAGAAAGGTATACTTTTGTTGCACAGGATCATTTATCTTGATTCTTTCCTGTCCTAGATGCTGCAAGTTTATGTCTATAGGTACACCTTGGGCTAAGAAGTGGCCTTGGGCAGGAAGAGGTACCAAGTTTATAGCATGGAATCTGAAAGGTGAGGTGAAAGAAGAAAGTCTGAAACTGGGAGACAGGACGAGGCCACTGCTCCAGAACCAAGTCCATGAGAGTTGAGTAGCCATGGAATGCCCCTCATATGTGGTACTTGGCTTGGCTGAAGCTCAAAGAGATGGATGTGTTCCACTTTTATTTCTTTTGACCCCATTATCGAAAGTCAGCCTTTATTTCAATTAATATAATATGGCCATATTTGACCAGAATCATTAAGGAAAAGATAAGTACCAAAATATTTTTAAATTTTAATTACTTTGTGGCAGTTCTGCTAAAATATAGTATGTTGTATATCCTTTAATCATCACAAATTAAAATCACTGGAATGAATATAATATCTAATAGTAAATAGAGAGCATTGAAAAGTAAAAATATGGGATTTAAGATCAGATTGAGCTAAATTTAAATCATGGGTCTGTCACTCTCTGGGTGAACATGGGTAAGTTTCTCTTTTTTAGAAAAGAGAAATTTTAATTTTATTGATCTCTTTTTTAGAGATCAATAAAATTAACTTTAAAAAAAATTGAAGTATAATTGATTTACAATGTTGTGTTACTTTCAAGTGTACAGCAAAGTGATTCAGATATATATACACATATATATACATATACACACACACATATATATACACATATATATCTATGTGTATATATTTATTTATTTATTTATTTATTTATTCTACCTCTCTGGAGAACCTGGACTAATACACCATCCTCCACCAACAAATGGACCTTTGAGTGTACATGTCTGCTTTCTCTGTATTCCTTCAAGGTGTCAGCCATCTCTTCTTGTTTCTTCAGTGTGACTGATTGTAGATTCTTCTCTGCTCAAAACAGAACTCCATTGCATAGACTTGGGGAACACCTATTTTTCACTACAAACGGTCTCTTTTTACTTATTTCCTATGTCTAGGCTATGTTCTGAATACATAAAGTATTGATATCTTAAAAAAAAAATGCCCAGCAGAAAAGGCATGCATCTGCCTACCCTCCTTCACGTTCAACTCCCCACCCCTCATATCATAGCACATGTTCACCTTTGTAAACCAGTTTCTTGTGATTTCAGCTAGCATGAATCATTTGCTCAGGACCAGACCATTCACCAATGTTTTGAAACTGCAAAACTGGGGACCAAGCCTCACACCATGAAGATTTCATTAAGGGTTACATCCTATGTGACCTAGCCTGAACATTCAGTGATTTTCATATCATAACAGTCACAAGTTTTTGGAAATAAATGAACTCAAGTTCTTTTCCATATTTAAGACAGTCCAAGGGTCAAGTTTTCAAATGCAAAGATCCAGTCTGTATATTTATATTTATATTTCTTAATCTGTGATGTATAAGGGATTTAATCGAAGTATAAAGAAGAGTTTCCAGACAAAGAAAGTGATTGCATCCAAATTGAGATAAGAAAGATGATAGGATTGTCCTCTCTGAAGATCTTTATAAATAGGTCTAAATAAAAGTATTTATACATAGTATTTCCTAAAGGCAGACATTGATAATCAATCAAGTACTCTTCTGGTCAGATGATTCTCTGATACTGTAACCTTCTGTTCTCTGAATAGAAAATTCAGAGTAGGATAATATATTTTGATAGTTTTATTCCATTACAATTATAGAAGGAAAAATGAAAAGAAATGGAAGTTGGCCTTTAGCAGCTGTTTTAATGAGACAATCTTCATTTCAGATTTCTGGAAGGGAGACAATAGTCTGGGAGACAAAAACAAGATTTTGTTCTTATTGTGGTAAAAGATATTTTGTTAAAGATCTTGTTCTTATTGTGTGCATGTGTGTGTCTGCGAGAGAGAGAGAGAGAGAGAGAGAGAGAGAGAGGGAGAGAGGGAGAGAGGGAGAGAGGGAGAGAGGGAGAGAGGGAGAGAGGGAGAGAGGGAGAGAGGGAGAGAGGGAGAGAGATCTAAGCTACCTGCTATGGACTGAATGTGTCCTCCCAAAATTTGTTATGTGGAAGACTGATCCCCAGTGATGGTATTGGTATTAGGCGGTGGGGCCTTTGGAGGTAATTAGGTCATGAGGGTGGAGCCCTCATGAATGGGATCAGTGGCCTTACAAGCCTTACAAGAAGCGACATGAGAGCTTGCTCTCTACATGTGAGGATAAGACAAGAAGATGGCCATCTGCAAGCCAGGAAGAGAGTCTTCACCAGACCCTGCATCTGCCAACACCTTGATCTTGGACTTCCCAGCCTTCAGAACTGTGAGAGATAAATACTATTTAAGCTACCCAGTCTGTGGTATTCTGTTATATGAGCCTCGACTAAGGCACTACCCCAAGTTATTGTAGTAGTTGTTGTCTTTTACCCTAACTTTGGCAAAGGGGCCATGTAGTAATCTGTTCTTGGACTGGAAGACTATTAGAATTTCCAGGAAATCAGTAAAGTTTTGCTAACAACCATGCATAATTATGTGATTATGTATGTGTTTTACTCATATAGGCTTCTCATTAATCAGACAGTTAACTAGAATCTTATTTCATTCTTAAAAAAGAAATGTCAATTATGACTTTGTATTTGGCTTATATTTCTTTAAAGCTATTTTCACTCTCTTTTTAGATTTCATGTTACACATGATTACCTGTAACTAATGAAAATAAAATAAATGCTTTAAACTTTTTAGTGAATCTCACATCAGGGCTCCTTTTTTTTTTTTGAGCATTCTAACAATCTTATGAAAGAAATACATCCTATACCTATGCAGAACCACAGTCCACAACTAAATCTTCACAGTGACAGTGACTTCCCTGGTGGCACAGTTGTTAAGAATCTGCCTGCCAGTGCAGGGGACACAGGTTCGAGCCCTGGTCTGGGAAGATCCCACATGCTGTGGAGCAACTAAGCCCATGCGCCACAACTACTGAGCCCGTGTGCCACAACTACTGAAGACTGCGTGCCTAGAGCCTGTGCTCCGCAGCAAGAGAAGCCAACACAAGAAGAAGCCCACGCACCGCAACGAAGGGTGGCCCCCGCTCGCTGCAACTAGAGAAAGCCCGCGCGCAGCAAGGAAGACCCAACGCAGCCAAAAATAAAATAAATAAATAAGTATTAAAAAAAAGAACAAACAACCTCACAGTGACATTCCTTAAGAAGGCAGTGTTTGCCCCGAACAACCATTTCACGAAATTCTTCTAATAACTGCATTACTCTGGAAACCAATGGAATTGACTTGTAAATTCTACAAATGGAATAAGATGAGAGTAAGGGCACAATGCATCCAAATTCAAGCTTCATAGTGCTTTATTTTAGACTGTTGACTTATGTGACGTGAAGATGGAAAACACATCTTAGAGTCAGAAAACCTGGGTTCAAGCCATGGGTCTCCCAATTACTGTCTTACTTTCAGTAAGTTATTTTACCAACGCCTGCCCAACTTTTTCATCTGTAAATTAGAGATAATGGTGATGCCCATCTCACAAAATTATTATGAAGATTAAATTAGATTGTTCACATAAAAATTTTGTAAAATCTAAGGCATTATATAGATGTTAAAATATCTGGGGGGTATTACTACAATTGTTACTACTTAAAAATATTAATAATTTCAAAACTATAGGATCACAGTCAACCATGAGTTGAACTACTTGGCATAGTTTCTAGAGCAAAATAAAGAACATGCTTGTTGTTCACCTCATGCCAATATCAATGTTTCCCCCATCGAGAACACAGCATAGTATAAAGCATATAGTAAGGTGTTCAATACATCTCGTTGGACTCAATTGCCCCATGTTATTTATTCCCTTCTTTTTTTTTAATTGAAGTATATTTGATTTACAAAGTTTCAGGTGTACAGCAAAGTGATTCAGTTATACGTACATATATATACATATGTATATTCTTTTTCAGAGTCTTTTCCATTTTAGGTTATTACAAGATATTGAAAATAGTTCCCTGTGCTATACAGTAGATCCTTGTTGTTTATCTATTTTGTATATTGTAGTATGTAGCTGTTACTCCCAAGCTCTTAATTTATCCCTCCTCCTATCCTTTCCCCTTTGGTAACCATAAGTTTGTTTTTTATCTCTGTGAGTCTATTTGTGTTTTGTAAATAAGTTCATTTGTATCATATTTTTATTTTTATTTTTTTAAGAAATTTTTTTATTTTATTATTTATTTATTTATCTTTGGCTGCATTGGGTCTTCGTTGCTGCACGCAGGCTTTCTCTAGTTGTGGTGAGCGGGGGCTACTCTTTGTTGTGGTGCACAGGCTTCTCATTGTGGTGGCTTCTCTTGTTGTAGAGCACAGGCTCTAGGCACACAGGCTTCAGTAGTTGTGGTGCGCTGGCTCAGTAGTTGTGGCGCACAGGCTTAGTTGCTCCGCAGCATGTGGGATCCCCCCGGACCAGGGCTCGAACCCGTGACCCCTGCATTGGCAGGCTGATTCTTAACCACTGCGCCACCAGGGAAGTCCCTGTATCATATTTTTAGATTCCACATATAAGTGATATGATATTTGTCTTTCTGTCTGACTTATTCCCTTCTTTTTACTCAACTTCTTTTCTTTTCAATCCTCCTGTAGCTTTCTTTTTATTTTACATTAGGTTAAAAAAATATGTATTTTACATTATTTCACAGGAAGCAAACATCCTAAGGACTATGAAAAATGCCCACAGCACTTTCCATCTAAGAAATTCATAGGCCTTTTATAAACACATTAATGTCTACCACAATACTGTCTACCTTGAATGTTTTCTCATCGTTTTATCATGCATGTTTGCCTAGTTTAAAACCACAGGGCAGGAACTCTGTCTAATTCTGTTTGTAAATCAGGGAGTGAGCATTGTTGTTCAGTACATGCCAAGAAGCAGCAGCTTGCATGTGAGGTGAATAGGTGGAAATTATTATTTCTGTCTATTGCAAGGTGAAAATAAAATGGGTACTTTACAGTTTTCAAAGCATTCTCATATCGATTATCTGGTTTGTCCATCACACCAACACCTCGAGGAAGCTAGATAGGGCAGTTTCACTAACTGCCCTATCTAGGCCCTATCTAGGCTAACTATTGTTAGCCTCCTTGTATGAAAGCAGAGAGTGAGACTGAAAGGTTAAATGCCCTCGATGATATCCCTCGGCAAGTCAGCAGCACAGCTAGGGAGGAATCCAAGCCTGCAGAATCTCTGCCCGTGCTCTTCTTAACTGATACCACAGGAACTTCATAGCCGTAACCAGGACTTGTCTGTGAACATGTCAGGAAGCATATCTATTTTCCTTCCTTTGAATATGTGCACTTAACTCTGACCGGGGTCCACAGCAAATAAAAATAGTAATACTATTAGTAATAGTAAATTAGTAATAGTAAATAGTCGTTTAATTAATTAATTAATATAATGGATATGCTATCGGCAGGATTCAAGAAATAATTATTGAATTCATGGCAAGGCCTGACACCCCTGCCATCAAGGCTGCTGCTCAACCCACGGAAAACCGTTATATATTGCGAATTTTCTGTTTCATTTAGCGAAACTTGTTAGGCCAGCTTTCAGTCCTACTTTGCAATCATATCATTCTCCCAACAAGTTGCTATCCCCGATCAGTAGCTCAGGCACATAGCCATTTCTCTAAGAGACTCAACTACAACTTGCAAAATACAGCAGAAGAGCCCTTAAAAGTTTAACTTTTCATTTCATTAAGAAAATGTGTGATGTGTTTATTGCCAGAATCTTCTGTGTTGCCCGCAAGTCAGGCCCTGATACCAGGACACACGTGACTTGTGATTGAGAGACTGCTATGAAGGTCCCCTGTTTGTGCTAATGGCATATGAGAGTTCTGAGACATTGGTGTGCTTACACTGAGCTTTGAAAAATGTTGGTCACACAAGCTGGATTGTGCAATAGGGGAGTTGGGAATTGTAGAGAGTAAGGAAGGGGAGGGTATGAGAATGGCTGTGCATTTCTCAGCAGCTGCTTTTCGTAGATGTGGCCAGAAATAGTGAGTAATCCTCTCACCTAGACTAGACTGAGCCAGAGGAACTGCTCGCTCACATATGAGTTGCTAGAGTGATCTTCAACCCTTGAGGGTGCCAGAATCAAATGACAATGCACATGTTTGAATGTGCACTAGTTTAGGGACAAAATCGACATCCTCCACAGCCTTTATATATATATATATATACATATATATATATATGCTTTCATTTTGCAGATGCATCTTAGTCTTTTAGTAGCATTTTGCCTAATTAGCTTTTCAAAATGGTTCATCAAGGAAGTCAGTGGTTGAACTTACTGTCTTATTTCTCCAAATCATAATCAATTCTGATTATGAACCAAGAGACTACCAGCCCTTTCTCAGCCACGCAGCCTCTGTTAGACGCACATGTTGGTAAATTCAGCTAACTTTGTGTCCTCGGTTCAGTTTTTCAATTTCTAGTAAACTGACAAACAAAACATCCATCAAACTATTTCTCTTGGAAGAAAATCTTATGTAAAATGAAGACTGTATGATAGAATGTTGTAATAACTTTTTGAGAAATTGTAGAATATACGACCCCGGATTCATGAATGCGTCCAATATCAACGTGTGGTAGTTCAATTTTATTATCCCTTCAATAAAACCATCTGAGATTTTCAGTACTTTTCCAACTTTTCATATCAAATGAGAGATCTGAGAGACATGCAGAGAAAAGGACAGAAGATAGTGGGTCCCAACTCCCTACCCCATGACCCTTATGTCCTCCTTATGTTTATTTTGCTTAACCTTTAATTTCCATATCCTGATCAGGCATATATTAACTAATACTTCTGAACAGCACAAAATAATATATACACACATACATATTGACACTAGCTAAATTAACAGATCTAAACATCTGAATATCAACCAGTCTTATTTAAAGTAAAACACAGACACATACTTGTTAGGTGTTACTCAAGCAGGGAAGTAAATTTTCATTAATAGGAGTCAACAAATGAATGGCTCAGAAACAACATAATGTCTTCCTTTTGGTGTTCTGTTAATTCTACAGTTTATTTCACTGTACTTAATGTTTTGTACAGTGTTATTCTTGTTAAACTTTAAATGCACTAATAGAGGCTTTTAAAAATGATCCTATTTTTATTTCTCTTAAAATTATGTTAAAAAAATTATCAACAACTAATTTTTTGTAGTTGTAAATCCAGATTTTCATCTATAAAGTTGTTTAAGGGCCCACCTATGTTCAGAGTTAATTTTCAAGCGAGTATTGAGCTATTCCTACTTTTCAGGCACTGTGATAAAATACACCAGTCACTTCCTATAGGGCATGTATTATTATCCTCATTTTTTATAGATGACAAAGTTCTGCTTCAGAAAGTGTAAATAAGTTCCCAAGGTAAGAAAACAAATAAATGCTGGTATCTATCTAAGAATCCAGATCTGTCTTTCTCCAAGGCCTATGCTCTTTTCAGTATATCATGTGGCCTCTCAAATTTTAGAACCATCAAGGTTTATACAGATATAGCACGCAAACATACACACAGCACAGTAGGATTCTTTCCTTTTTAAAAATAGTCTTGGCATCCAGAAAACAATTGCTTTGGAAAGACAAGAGTATCAGTAGTGAACTTCTGACAGTTTGGTATATACCTGCCTTGGCTTTAACCTTTACAAAATCTTAAATAGCATTGGACCAACCTTGAGGAATCAGCCTTGCTCTTAGTAAATATGATTTGTGAAGGAGACAGTTTCTCATTTTCTGCACTTCTAAACAGTTGTGTCACCAGGTATAAAAACTAACAGTAGATTTAACAAGCTATTTATTTCAATAAAGAGAGAAACTCTTATAATTCACCAAGAAGAGACTGCATTTTGGGGATACTATAATAGATGGCGGAAATAACAATTGAAATTCTGAATACATTAGAACCCCAGCATGCTGCAGACCAATTAAAATTGACAACCAAGTGGAGCAAATACACACAGATAAATATAGAAAATTCAAGTTGTTTTTAGGGTGATTCCCCCCCTTTTCTCTTTACTAGTTGGTATTTTTCTTCCTTCTGAATATTCCAGTTCATTTTGTTAATCTTTTTCTGCTTGGCTTCTGAATTTTTATCAAATCGAATGCCGACAGACATCAAATTTTAATTCGTAGTAGAATACCGTGGCACTTTGATGTATTTAGTGCTCTGATGTTGGGAAACTATCACTAGCTAGAAATACTAGCTTTTGTAGACAATATATAATTTTCATAATCTTAAACTGAGATGGGCAAAATAGACACAGCACTAAATGTTTCAGCCATGTGTTCACCTCTCTGTATTAAATTAGTATTGGCAGCTGAGTAGGAGATTACAGGGTATGACTGCTTTAACCTTCAATAGTAAATGATGCTTGCTGAATTGCCTCTGTGTGCCTCTAAAGCCCAAGAAGCTTAAAAATATAGGTTTGATGCTAATGATGAGAAAACACAGTAAATTAGCATCCCATGGGTTGGGGGAAGGTTACAACTAAATATATTGCTAATGGAGATTATGGAATTTATTTTTCAGAAGTTTTTAGAAAGTTTTGTGTCAAGCATGACTGACTCTAGGAGATTGTTTGATACAACACCATAAACAACAGATACCGCTACTTGAGTACCTCTTAAGGATCATGCACTGTACTGGATGCTTATACTATCGAGTTTCATTTTCATAATATTCCTATGGCATAGGCATTGTTATCACAATTATACACATGGTAAAAATGATGTTCAGTCAAGTTAAATACTGGACCCAGGGTCCTATGATTAGACCTGGGACTGGAACCCCAGAGCTCACACCAGTGCCCCTTCTGATCTCAGTGACCTACACACATGGGTCACACATTAGTTCTTTCTCATGTGAAAAGACACAATGAAGGGTTTTTTCATATATGTATTATAGCGTTTGAAAAAAAATGATGTTAGAGAACAGCTATAGGTATAATTCCAATACAAACATAATTTCATTTAAACACAAGTGCAGTTCTGGCCTGAAATTGATTTTTAACCTACATCTTTTTTGAAGAGGGAGCATCTGTAGAGTGTATGGGGGTGGGTGGAGGAGGAGAAATACAGCTGTCTCAGCAGCACTGAAGGAAAAGGAGCAAGTTAAATGCATTCTACACTCAAGATTAATAATCTGGGCTTCCCTGGTGGCGCAGTGGTTGCGAGTCCGCCTGCCGATGCAGAGCACACGGGTTCGTGCCCCGGTCCGGGAGGATCCACATGCCGCGGAGCGGCTGGGCCCGTGAGCCATGGCCGCTGAGCCTGCGCGTCCGGAGCCTGTGCTCCGCAACGGGAGAGGCC
>NC_041226.1:23637988-23713187 GCF_002837175.3 Physeter macrocephalus | reverse complement strand
AAAAAAAAAACAAAAACAAAACAAAAATGGAGGTTGGATTTATATTGTTGTAAAAACAAATAGATTTGGGGTTGAGGGGAATGTTTCCTTGCTGAATTAACTTGTAAAAAAGTGGCAAACAGTGCCATCTACTGGGCTTTAATTTTCTCTTTGTTAGAAGTTTTGCAGACAGAACAGTTGTGTATATTCAATACATATACACAACATAAATAACAAAACACATTAAAAAAGAAAAACGTTTGTTACCCGTCATGAAGATTCCAAAATATTTTAAAGTGGCTGTTTGTTTCTTTATGAATTCATTTAAAGTCACTTTACTCTTGGTATTAAAGGAAATAGTCAATAAAAACAAAATAATTGTCTTCACAATGATTAAAAATTTAAAAAAATCTTTCTCCAAAGAAAGTTAAATTACCCTACATGGAAGCAACATCAAGTAAAACTGAGCGAAATCTCCCCAGGTTTGCTAAATAACCCATCTCATCTGCTCAGCAGACAACTCTCCAACCTCAGTCTGATCCACCTCAGAGGCTAACATAACACATTTCCTTCTTCACAAAGAAGAGGAGGAGAAAAGAAACACATAACCTAGCAAGGAGGCCAGAGACTATGTAGTGTGAACAATGCTCATTCTATGAAGCCCACATGGTGGAAAAGAGCTGGGCGGGATGTGTTGTCCCCAAGTCTTCCCAGGAGGACTCAAGGCGCTAGGTCACCTGGCTTCTCCCCTGGTCAGTGCGCAAGGTGGTTCGTCATCCACGTCCTGGCAACACCCAGCACAGTGTTTCTCAAATTGAGGTCCCTGAACCACCTGCATCAGTTATCATCTGGGGAGTCTGTAAAAGACTTATGTTCCTGGCCTGAGTCGTAAGATGTGCTAAATCATAAACCTCTGGTCTGGCACCCAGGCATCTTCATTTAACAGGCTATTCTTATGCACATTGGGGTTTGATATCCATTGTCCAGCACCTTGGGATTGTTTACTCTGTAGCCTCTGGTGCCTAAGATCACTCTGCAGGTGGATGAGCCTCCAATGATCCATCCCAGGCCTTTCCTGCCAGGTCTGTTCTAGAACACTGTGTGCCTGCACATCGGCACCATCTGTGGCATTTTAAAAGTTGTACATTACTCAGCCATGAAAAAGAATGAAATAATGCCATTTGCAGCAACATGGATGGACCTAGAGTTTATCATACAAAGTGAAGTAAGTCAGACAAAGACAAATATCATATGATATCACTTATATGTGGACTCTAAAAAAATGATACAAATGAACTTACTTACAAAACAGAAATAGACTCAACAGGACATAGAAAACAAACTTATGGTTACCAAAGGGGGAAGTGGGGAGAGAGAAATTGGGAATTTGGGATTAACAGAGAGTACTATATATAAAATAGATAAACCACAAAGACCTACTGTATAGCACAGGGAACTATATTCAATATCTTGTAACAACTTATAATGGAAAAGAATCTGAAAAAGTATATATATATATATATATATATATATATATATATATATATATACAAGTGAATCACTTTGCTATACACCTGATATATTGTAAATCAACTATATTTCAATTTTAAAAAATTGCTGATGGCATACCAAACAAAAAAAGAAAGAATAAAGCTTTCCACAACATTGATTTACTTAAAATAAAAAATAAAAATTGTCCATTCCTGGGTCCCATCTCAGTGATCCCGATTCACTGGGTAGGTCCCCAGGCCACACCAATGTACAGCCAGTCTTGGGAAGCTGCAGCTCTGGGGAAACTCCAGGACTACCCTGACAAACCCTGTCTTCAGGAAAACTATGGAGCAGACAGCGTTTGTTGGCTGTCTCCCCCTGCCTTTTGAGTGTCCCCTCCTTCCTATTGGCACCCTGCCGCTCCCTGTGGGCCGCTCCTCTCTTTCTACTCCCCATACTCGGATACCTTTCATTTAATCCCATTCTTGATCAGTCTTGTTAATGGCAACTAACCTCTCCCAGAACTTTAGCTTTTAATGAACTTAAGTGACCATCAGGTGGCCTATAAAGTCTAGAAACATAAAATATGGTTTTGTCATATATTGTAATATAATATCAATAAATCATTTATTTATTCTTTTTCCAACTGTGTTCTCAGATTTGGTGCTCCTTCTTTAGATAAAATGCCAATTGCTTTGGCCTGGTAAAGGCTCCCGGGTGTGATGGTGATGCGTGTGTGTGGTTCACAGAGTGTGTGAATGGTGTGGCAGTGTGGACAGAGGTTCAGTTACGCAGCCTTCTGTGGAAGCTGGCTCGTGTGTGGTGTCACCTCTCCTGGAGATGCTGGTGCAGTGAGGCCGCCTCACTGTCAGCAAACCAAACCTGTCTCTGACTCCCCCAAAGGACAACAGTGACAGCAGGGAAATGCATCCCCAAGACCAACAACACCCTCCTGTCACTCAACTACATCCAGTTCAGCCTCAAACCCAGCTCGGGTATAAGCCCCCTGTGAAGCCTTCTCCTAGGTCAGCCCTGTCCACAGTGATCTCTTCTTGTTTAAAACCATAGCACGTACAATCTGACCCACTCCATGACAACTAGTCACTGACTGTTTTTTTTTTTTTTTTTTCACTGACTGTTTTTAAATATTTCTTAAGTCGTGTTGAAGAAGTAGGGTGTGAAGAAAGATGATTTGAAAGTGAACATTTGCAATAATATGGAACATGAGATCAATGCTACAATTCTTTCCAACTCATTGGAAATATGCTCATAAGAGGCAGAGACCATGTATTTATTTATATCTTCCATAGTGTCTCATGCAGAGCTAATGCCCAATAAATAGTGGCTCATTTAATGCAAATTTTTCTTTCCTAACTGTCTTCAGGGCTAAGACATGAATAGCAATTTTTGGATTGCTCAAAAGTTCCTTTAATGCAGGATTTGTTGACTATTCTGCAGATTGGTGATTACAGTCAACAGAATAGGATTATATCTGAGGTTGAGACCCTCTGAATATCACTGTCATGAAATTTTGATTCAGCCTCTTCCCAGACCAAGTCCTTCTTCACGTGGTGATCTGAAAAGCCTACCTGCTTTATTCCATCAAGCCCTAATTGGCTCTCCAGCTTCTTTCTTCATGCAGAACTGCTCCCAGGGCAATTCCATTATGCTCTAAGCAGTTTTTGCCCTACTCCCCAGACTCCACCACAGCTAGGAGACACGTCCTCTTCTTACTGGTTGTTGGTTGACCTTTTCCAGTGGGTCTCAACTTCAGCTACATATCAGAAACATTTGAATAACTTTGTAAAATCCTGATGCCCAGGTCTCTTAAGCAAGTCTGATTTAATTGCTTTGGAGTGGATCCAAGAGATTTTAAAATCTCTCAGGTGATTTTAACATGAGAATTGAGAACACTTCGCTTTTCTTGTGCTCAAGCTAAGAAGTTCCTATTTTGCCTTTCTCCTCAAATTTAAGTCAAAATTCCTGACTTAAGATGTAACTATTAAAAATTAATATATGAAAATATTGACATTTACAAAAAGTAGGCAGATAGTGATATGGACTTATAAATCCAATTGTAATTATATAAATACAATGTATTTGTATTTGGAGTTATTTATACTCTACCTTACTTCCATCACCTTATGGAGGTAACTAAAATCCTCAGATATTTTAAAGGTTTTAAGGCTAGGGATTCCCCGAATGTGTTTAAGAACCACCTAGTTAATATATAAATTACAAATTGGTGTGAAATGGAAAGCTCTCATAAAACAAGACCTTGGGAATCTTCACCAATGGTCTCTCTTCCCAAGCATTTCTCCCAACCTTTAATGCTGGAGAAATTAAGGAGTTGAGAGATGTAATTTGCTTTCAGGAGAGGACGGCCTTGAATGGAATTTAGAAGCAATGTGCTGCCCAGTAGATGATGTTGCCAGCTGTCATATCTAAACCGGTTTACTGCCCACTCAGTGCACCGTTTCCAGGATTTAGATGTTAATTACCTTTGGGTACAATAGCATGGGATAGGTCTCCGCCCATCACTATGTTTTGCATGGCTCATCAGTGCCTAGGAGATACGTGAATGGCTAATAAATATACGTGTGTAATAGGTTTCACTAAACTAAAATGATTCACATTAGGACAAAATGCCCTCCTCCATCCATCTGAAATTGTTTCATTTAATTGTATTCCACACTATTGGATCCCTACTAATTCTGTCAGTAATCAATGGAGATGATGATGGGATAAAATCTGCACGTCTAACATGTATTTTATCAGCAAAAAATAGCTGGTCTGAAATACATAATTAGTTTATAAAATGTGTTTTTGAACACATTTAAAGAATGAGAGTTTTTAACCTGCCAATTTTGCTGAATAGGCATTTATGGGCATACAGGGAACTCTGAGGACAATTATAAAAGAACTCATAACCAATTAAGGGATGAACCTTAGAAGAGTAATATGAACTATTGACCTGAAATTGTTATGAAACCACGTGATCCTTCCAAAAACATATTCTGTTTTGTGAGCTGAAAACAGCCATTTCTGTTTCTGTTCCACCTTCCTTGCTTTTTGTTTCTTTTTTAAGAATTTTAACAGATTTTCTAGTCTTAGGTATTGTTACCTTTCTAAGGATTCAGAGATGTGTAATTGAAAAATCAAAAGATTTGACAAGTCAGAAAGCCAGAGTGAGAAGCAGCATACATAGGTGTGATTCTTGAGAGACCCCCCCAACCATGCTGCCTCCTTTTTTTAACTGCAGACCCATTATGTAGGTTTATTTTCTTTGTTCTCTTTTTCGCATTAACTAAGCATGTCAAAGTGGACCCAGCAGCATCTGGGTCTTTAGAGATAAAGTGGAATCCAGTGACACAGTAACATCACATATTTTTAAGTATGGAATTTTGTCCTTTTAGAATGGTTATTAATATTGGATAAATGCCCAGGTAATGGATATTTTTGCTAACTATTTTGTAAATTAACAGAGAAGATCAATAGAATAGCAAATTATCAAAACATGATGGTCCCCTGCTGCCACACAAGGACAAACTAAAATCTAGAAAGTAGATGGTGAACAAAAGCCAACTTCGTGACAATTAGCAATTAGCAGTGACTTGTGGATGTTGAGCTACTATTGATCAACTGACAAAAGAAGAAAGAGGGAGGGTGAAGGGGAGGAGAGGAGGGGAAGGAAGCTCTTTCTTCACATTGTTCTGTTAAAGAAGACTGTTGTTAAATCTTGAATGAGAAACCAGAAGGCACTCCTCATTGGATACCATGATTTACATGGTTACAAACTGATTAGAGAGTAACTCATTCCTCCGCCTCCTATAAGATAACGGCAATTGGCAACTCCTTCTCTTCAACCACTCCTAGAAAGTCCAAGAAAATTTATTGCAATGCGCAAAAACTTGGCCTACGTTAATAGATGATTAGGGCCATGTGTTACACAATTCCAGGGACAACATTCTAGAGGAGACTTACTGTTTTAGCAGCTATGACTCTCAAACCACAAACATAACTGTGCAAAAAAAAAATATCCATTTACTTTCTAAAACTCACCTTAACTTCTGACTCCGGACTTCCCATCACGACTGCTTGGAGGAAACTGTAACTTCTGCTTCTTTTGGAAACTTCCTCCATGCTCAAACTGTGTCATTTTTTTGGGATTTTGCACATCACAACAAGTGGACACCGAGAGGAGTCAGGTTTGAGCCAGCTCAGGAGGCTGCCGGTTGAAGTGAAAGGACCCCAGCAGAAGGAGACTGTGGGTGCACCCCTAGAGGGCGGACACTGCAGGGGACAGTAAGAGGTCATTTGGAAGGTATCCTACTAGAGAACAGTGCAGACCAGAGTGCCCTGACTAGGAGATATTTAAATCATCTGCACATACAACTTGGGAAAGAAAGAGAGTCTACATTTGACAGACTACGAACAGCAAAGCTAAGTAAATAGGCCTTTGCTCATTGCTCTCCGCCCTCCTCCTTCACCTTAGGGGTGGGGAGAGGAGGTCATGGTATTGGGAGTTGGAGTTTAGAAGAAGACAGCAGTAGAAGCAGCCTGCACTTCCTAATCCTGGTACCCAAAGGCAGGAGTCAGACCTCAGCTGAAAGAGAAGTCTTATTGTAAGCAGGAAATTAGAGTTACATTTATGCTTACCTAAAGATGAGACTGTAGACATGGTTTGAAAATGACCAGAAATGCTATGGGATTTCTTCGAGAGGTTGCCAAGTTGTAGAAAGGATACACCGACCAGGACATGGATGAAGACAGTGGTTTCCTGATGGTGTCCTACTGAATTCACACTCAATGTCTCTTTCCACGTTCTTTGTCCCTCCAGGCTGGCGGCACTCTGATGCTTCCATGTTGTCCTTCCTCCACAGTCACAGCCAGTGTTTGAAGCCGTTCTGCCCTGGGTTCTTCTGCCTCCCCAGATATCTCCTGAAAGCTGCATCTGACTCCTGCTCCAGGAACTCCCTCCCTGCGGAAAGCCTTTCTCTTCCTCCTACTTTTTTCAAACCAAGCAAACTTGGTTTGGTCCTGCAAACATGTTCTCCCTTATGCATCCTCCATAAGGAGTGTAAGTTCTTCTATGGGCTTAGTTTTATTTTTAGAAAGAAAAGCCAGAAAGGATAGGGGCTATTTTTATTTTCTACACTTGAAGTAGTAGAGCACAGAGGGCTATTGGCTTGAATATGGAAAAGAATAAGAGGAAAAATTAGGTGAGAGAAAATACAAATTATATGTCAAAATATTACTCAGCTCCGCTTTGATTTCTGGTGGAATTTAGTAATCCTTGATCTGATTGAATTTTGTACTGGATGCAGAAGACATATGTACTTAAGCTAATCTCAGTATATTTTATACCTTGGTGTGCTTGCTTCTTCCCCTCTGCTACCTGTGGGCTGAGAAGCAGCACAGTGTGCTGATTGAGATCACCAGGGTTCAAATCCCAGCTAAGCCATGATGTCACTATGGGACCAGGTACAACTTACTTCACCACTCTGTGTCTCAATTTCTCCACATGCAAAATGGGAATGATGGTCATAATAGCATCTCCCTCATGGGGAAATTATGAGGATAGAATTAATGTCTATAAAGTGCTTATGAGAAAATAAGAGACAAAGCAATGCAAAAGAGGTGCTTGCTGATGATAATTTGCTTGTTCTCTTACATTCTAAAATCTCCATGGGGTGATAAATTTGCTACATGCATAGCATTCCTTAGCTAGACAGTCTTTCTTGAGACCACCCCCCAGACTGGGTCATTCTCTCAAGAGTTCCCTGTATTACATCTTCAGAGCACTTACTATCTCTACAATTCAATAAATAACCTCGTAATAATTTAACATCTGTCTTCCCTGCTCAGTTATGAGCTCTATAACTAAGTTGACTCCTGAGATCCCTTATAATTCATGCAACTGTCTGGGGCTTTCTGATTCGGAGTCAGCCTGGTATTATATCAGATCTGCTGTAAGTTTGGGGGTTATAGGATACATTCTAGCAGGTTTCGTTCAAGCATTTTTAAAAAAATTTTTTACTTTCATTTTTTTAATCAAAGTATAGTTGATTTACAATATTGTGTTAGTTTCAAGTGTTAGATTCAGTTATACATAAATATGTACTTTTTCTGATTCTTTTCCATTATAGGTTATTATAAGATATTGAATATAGCTCCCTGTGCTATACAGTAAATCCTTGCTGTTTATCTGTTTTATATATATAGTGGTGTGTAACTGTTAATCCCATACTCCTAATGTATCCCTCCCCTGCCTCTTTCCCCTTTGGTAACCATAAGTTTGTTTTCTATGTCTGTAAGTCTTTTCCTGTTTTGTAAACATGTTCATTTGTATTATTTTTTAGATTCCACATATGTGATATATAAAAATTTTACTTTCCAGGGGAAGGATAAAATGGCATCAACCCATTAGCTGCTTTTAGAGCTATAACCAATAAAAACATCTGGACTTAGTTTTTGGCTTTAAGAGAGAAATTAAAAAATTTAAATTGCTACCTCTTCATATTTATTCCGCATATTTTAAGACTTTAAAAAGAAAAAAGTATAGGTTCCCTAGAGGCCTTGTGGCATGCTCCAAAATTGTTAGTTTCCAGTTTAACTTAGACTAATAGGTTGGTTGGCTGAGGATTGCTTGCGGGAGAGGGACTTACTTAATGATTACAGAGAACACTGATACGTGTAGACTTCATGTTTTGAAAATCATTACGAAGGAATTATTATAAATAATAATATTCATAGAACACCCTGTGGAAAAGCACACCATAGTTATGACTTCATAGCCAAAGCAACCTAGAAGAGTTAGATCCAGCAGATAAACCAATAATGTAGACACTCAGAGATGGGGTTCCCTTCTCTCCCTCCATGAAGCAGCCCTCCCAACCCCACCCGGCCTCAGTCTCAGTATATCTGATTCAAACATTCTCCTTTACTCTTTCCCAAGAGTAATTAGACCTGCGTGCTGTGGGCATTCCAGCACATGATGGCTGTAGTTTGAAATATCCAATTTTTTCCTTTCCTTTTCATCCAAATCCTGTCCATCATCCCCCAAATAGCTCATATTATTCATTCCTCTGAAAATCTGTAAAATATGTTGGTACTTCATTATAATTGCTTTTTCAGTGTCACTGAACTTATTCATCTGTTTCACATCTTACTGGAGGAACAACTGGGTATAAGATAAAGGAGAAAAAAGACTATATGTTGCACTTTATATTATGTTGCCGAGAGATGCAGTTAGTAGATGTACAACTAATAAACGATCCAGAACCCTGGAATACTTAATTAAATCAAGTTACATATTTGTGTGGTGCCCTAGCAAATGTCTAGCATGGGTATTTAGGCTTCCATAAATATTAGCACTTCACTTGTAATCTGAGATGTTGAATTTAGTTTTACAATAGACCAACAAGCCACACAAACTACTTCCCAGGTATGTTTTGAGTTCAACATTCTTTTTTACAACTTCTATATTTACCACTATACCACCAAATAGAGAGAATAGACATTTAAAATGATGACCCTATGGTAAAATTCCATAATTTTTTTTAAGAAAGAAAAGTTATAAAGGTTTGACCTACTGAGTTTATTTAATCCAATTTCCATCCCATCTTTTGCTGTGCCTCCTGATCCTGGACAACAGAACACTGCTGAATAAACACTGCAAAGCTGAACTTAGTAGGTTCACCATGGATTTACACTAACCGCGGATTTACTCTAATTGGTGTCATTTAGATCATTAAAGCTAATCCCATTTTTTATGGCTTTATGGCAGTTCACACCATTTTCATTTTCCTCAAATGACTAACTCTACACTACTAACGCTACACTGTCACCTTCAGCTGTTTTTCTTACACTCTATCTAATCAAGAACTCCTTTGATTTCCATTTTCTTTAAATTGTCCTTTTCCTTTATTCAGTCTCTATTTTTTTCATCCTGACTCAGAAGTGCTCTTTCTTCTGAAGGTTACTCCCTTCCTCTCTGCCCTGAAGCCTGTCCCCTCCTGGGCTTCCAGGATGCACTCCACGAATAGCTCCCACTCTCTTGTATCTTCAATGCTGCCTTTTTCATGAGCCCTGCAAGCACGGTCAGATTTCCCAGGCCCTAGGAAATCCTTCTCTTAACCCTTCTAGCTACCCTACACGTTATCTTGCATTTCTAGCCTTTCATTTACTACCTCATTTCTCAAAAGTGCAGTCAATATATGTTATCTCAATTTATCCACTTTTTTGTTTGGATGTATTGCATCCCATCAGTCCTTATACTGAAGGCCACAAATTCCAGTCCTAAGGGGTAAGCTTGTGCTTAGATTCTAGGACAAAACTACTCACAAGGAAGCAACTATCACCCCTTAGATTCAGTTTTGAATCTCTGTAGCAAGTGCTCCCACCTGGAACTAGATTCTGCCTATGTCACTGCTACTAGAACTTACTGAAGCTAACCACCTACCAGCTACATTTTCTGCCTACCGCTAACCCCCATTGCACTCCTTTCTTCTCCCTTCGCGTTTGGACAGATAGATATCAGAACATTAACTTTACTATTGATAAAGCTGATTGGTAAATGTTTCTTTACATGTTTGGCTGAATAGTTTTATTAAATTGAACTTTCTCCTAAAACAGCAGCCCAGAATGTGCCCTCTCTGCACGTGATTTGCAGTCTGGCTTACAAGAAAAAGAGTCGGGGGCTAAGCCTTCTTCCAAGTCAACAAAAGGTAAGTCACTCATCTATTGGGACAAGTGGAAGTTCAGAGATTAGCTGAAAACATTCCTACCATAATTTTCCATTCCTGGAGAGTAGATTGGACATTCTCTTCTCTTTATGGAAATATGAGCCATGGGTAATAAATGTTCTACACTATCCATCCTCTGCCTCCTTGCTAGGGCTTCTCCTAACTCCTGCGCCAGAAAGCCTATCTAGTCTTAGCCACCGTGCCAACCCTGCTGCTGCTGAAATACACTCACTCCTTAACCTTACACACTGGTTTCTGGCTCAAAAATCAACCATAAGATATTAACTACTCAATCCAGTGACACCTTCCCAGTCCTAATCTTATCTCACTTCTCAGCTCTAAAATTCCGATCACTTCCGATTTGACTGTGGAAAAAGAGGCAAAGATCATGGGGTCACGCACAACAGGTTTGTACATTGTTTCTTATATGATTACCATTGTTCCCAATCAGAAGAGAGTTCTCTTAACAACCAGGTCCCTCTACTCTAGGCTTTTGTAAAGTCAACATTCATGTTAAAATGACTTCCTACTGATGTAGGAGAGGAATAGGAGCTTTGGAGTAAAATCAGATCAGAGGTTAGGTTTGAGTCCAAATTCTGACACATACTAGTTATATGACTTTAACTTTCCACTGCTTCAGTAATTTCAATTATAAGTTGAGAATTTTGTGAACTAATTAATACTAATTGTATTAATAGTAGTTAATGTGTATGGAATATTTAATTCTAATCACTAAGGACTTTATCTGCATTATCTTATATAATCTACAACTCCATGAAGTAAATCATATGATTATTCCCATTCTACAGATTTTAAAATGGAGACTTAATGAATGTAAGAAACTTGCCCCAAATCACACCACTAATGAGTGACAGTTTGGAATGAATCTAGTGAAACAGGTATTAGAACTCAAGTTTATATAACTCTAAAGTTAAAGCTCTTAACTGTGTTTTTCTTCTTTCCCTACACTTACTGTATGCAAAGACCTCCTATGGTGTATTGTACAGAAAATGAAGTCATTAGATAGTCAGCATTGTCATCATCATCATCATGATTGTCATCATTACTATTCCACAAAGGATTACATTCTAACTTGGCCCGTGGTCTTTGTGTAGTCATTTCTCAATTTAGTTTATTATCAGGTATTTGCTAAAAAGGGGTCTACTCTCTCTTTTTCTCTGAAAACCTTACAGTGTTATTCATGTACTAGAAGAAAACATGGGCATGTTCCTTTATGAGTTAGGTACAGGGAAAACTTTCCTGTGACACAAAATACAGAAGCAATAAAGAAAAACATTGATAAATTTAACTACATAAAAATAAAACAACTTTGCATGGCAAAAGAAGTACTATAAACAAAGTAAAAAGACAAATGACAAACTGGAATAAATATGTGCTACCTGTATCACAAACAAAAGATTATTCTGGCATCAAGATAGATGTACTGACCAGTGAAATAGAATACAGAGCCCCCAAATAAACCATCCCTTATATGGTCAAATGATTTTTGACTAGGGTGCCAAGACCATCCAATGGCGAGAGGACAGTCTTTTCAACAAATAGTGCTAGAAAACTGGATGTCCACATGCAAAGGAATGAAGTTGGACTCTTACCTTATGTCATACGCAAAATTAACACAAAATGGATTAAAGACCTAAATGTAAGAACCCAAACGATAAAACTCTTAGAAAAAACAGAGGAAAAGTTTCATGACATTGGATTTGGCAGGAATTTTTTGGATATGATACCAACAGCACAGTCAAAAAGAAAAAACAAATAAACTGGATTTCATCAAAATTAAAATTCTCTGCATATCAAAGGACACAATCAACAGAGTGAAGAGGAAATCTATGGAGTGGGGAAAATATTTGTAAATAACATATTTGATAAAGGATTAATATCTATAATATATCAAGAACTTCTACAGCTCAACAACAACAAAAATAAAAACAACCGAATTAGAAAATGGACAAAGGACTTGAGTAGACATTTCTCCAAAGAAGATATACAAATGGCTAAGAAGCACATGAAATGATTCTCTACATCACTAAGGAAACATGGCTCAAAACCAAAGTGAGATATCACTTTATATCCATAAGGATGGTTATTATAAAAATAAGTGTTGGTGAAGATGTTGAGAAATTGGAACGCTTGTACATTGCTAGTATGCTAACATAATCTCTCAGGTTTGGGGAGTGAGTTCAACATGAGTGATCAACATGATATGGCTACCATAAAAGCCTTTGTAAACTTAGGTTGCATTAATAGAAAACTGAGTCCCAAGTATGGAATGAAATAAGACTCTTGTACAGGTGGCTGATCAGACTAATACCTTAAGTGTTTTCTGTTCTGCATCTTTCATAGGACAATACCAAGGCCGAACACATCCAGAGGGATGTGACTAGGATGGTGGAGGGATATGAACTCAAGTCACATGAGTTGTTATAAACTGGGAATATTTAGCTCAGGGAAAACAGTTCTTGGGCTGGACATGGGCTATGTATTTCCGGCGCTTTGAAACAGAGTTCATAGTCACTTAAAAAATACATATAATTAAAATATACTGTTCCTAGTGTTTTGCAATCTACTTTTCCTCTTAATTTATTCAACAAATTTATACTCTCAGTAATATGCATATTAATAAGCCCTTTTTTCTCATTATTTTTAATAAGGTATATTTGGCTTTTCATTTTTTTATTCACTCCACTCCAGGGCCCACCATATTAAATAGTGCTGCAGTTTTTACTCAGATTCAAAGAATGCTTACAATTTCAAGAACTTGGGTATTCTTTGAACTTATTTGCCTAAATTGTGATGCATTAGCAATTACAATAGTTAATATCACAGAATACACATTTTCCCTTTGGTATATGGGATGTTAAACTATGTTACAATAGTCATTTATTTATCAGCTACTCAGTGCCTTTTCTCAAATGGCCCTGGTTAAAGCAGCCATTAATTATACTAAACTATATCTGAAATTAAAGCATTTGGAAACATCCTAACGAAAGCTCAAAAACTCCCTTTCTACCAGAAAATTAACACTCTCCAAGGCCTAATAAGCATGGTTAAGGATACTTCTGATGCCAAAACTCTGAAAAGCACTTAAAACTCCTGTGCCATCAGCTAATGGAATATTGCCATTCTAGGGGAAAAAAGTAAAGAATATTTGAAAATGATTAAAAGAGAGGGCATTTTTAGTGGTGTAAAGAATAATATAATAGACATAGGAAGTTGGTTTCCTGAAAATGATTTTGCTACAGATGTAATTAGGAAAGATATAAAGTGTGTCATTGGGAAAAATTAGGCCCACGTACCGCAAAAAAAAAAAAAAAGCATGGTTCAAACTGTTTATAATTTAAGAACACAAGAGCATATTTCTTGTGACTTGTTAAACATGTTTACTTTCATTAGAGTTACATAAAAGTTTCATTTCATTTTCTAAAAAAGCATTTAAAGAAAAGATTTGGTCTTTATAAATATTCACATATTTTGGTTTAAAATCATAAAAGTAAATTTTGGAAGTAATTTTCATGTTCTTTTATAAATAATAAATGAATTGTCTGTTATTTGGTATCATCCTATGTCAATCAAATGATCCCATGCCAGACTATCCATAATTAAGCCCAATATATAAAAGCTTAAAGTTATTTTAACCTATTTTAAACAAGGAACTCTACATAAGTTCTCTAAATTGTAAGCCAATATTTATTTTGATTCAGAAATCATGGTATAGATTTCTTAGTACTTCTAAGCTACAGTATTGCAGAGAAACTGAGGCATTTTAAATGTAGTTCAGCTTTATAGTAGCTGTAACTGTTGAACTTGGTTCTGAAGCTGTGTTAGAGTTGACTCCTGAATGTAGGAGAGAGAACTTGAAGCAAATTTGTGAACATACATGCCTACAGAAGACTTAGAATTTTGTTTTGGCTGGTGGAAAGGGTTTACTGTTAAATAGAACAGGAAAAAAATGGAAAAAAAGGCAGTGTTTACTGTTTAGTCCTGAAATGGATTTTGTGTCTTTGGAAAGTTTTTCTTTTTTCTTTTTTTCCCAGAAGAGGCATTTCATGCTCAGTTTTTACTCAAAGAAGATAACTCAAGAAATAGTATTAATAATAAGATTAGAGGTAAGAGAGACTGACGAAAGGGATTTTGGGAGATATTGACAAGAAGAGCAATGGT
This sequence comes from Physeter macrocephalus, assembly GCF_002837175.3. NCBI lineage: Eukaryota > Metazoa > Chordata > Mammalia > Artiodactyla > Physeteridae > Physeter > Physeter macrocephalus. Next base: position 23,698,788 of record NC_041226.1, on the reverse strand, counting down.
TATCTTATTCACTAATTCATTCATCATACACCAGAGCACCTATTATGTATGCCAGGTATCTGCTTGCTGATGGCAATGCAAAAGGGAATAAAATAGAAACTTTCAGAGTCTGATGAGTGAAAATAATCATGAGCAATTACCTAACAAAGAAGGTAGAACGTGAAATTTGTCTCTTTGCCATCATCAGCTCACTGTGTTGGGCTTTAACGCATACCAGTCAGCTTCTTTTTTAGATTATGTTACAAAATGAAAGCGGATATTCAAATTTTGTTCCTATTGCTGGGCCCTACTTCCATAAGTGTAGGACATTTTGCAGAATTTTAACTTATTTATATATCAGCTTGAAGTTTTGAGGACTAGCAACACTAATGTTTACAAGTGTTTGGAGGCCACGAGCAAGAAGTCTTAATAACTTTAGCCTAGGTTAAAACCATTTTCACAACACTAATAATTTTTTTTATAACTGTTACCAATTTTATATTTTTCGATGCTGTTAATGTAAAAAATCACAAAGATATTATAAAATACCCTTAGCAATACTTTTAAAGTGACTGTAAATTTTCTGAAACCATGATGACAGATGCTATGATTTTGATTTTTTACAATGTTCTGTCTTCTAGATCCACATTTCTTTGTAATATTCTGAGTTAATTACTCTTGATCTGCAACAGACTGTTATTCTAGGGTTTTGAGTTGTAGGTGGAATAATGAATGATTAAAAGGGTAATTTAAAAAAATGGAAAAGATGGGAAAGGATGGTTTGAAAGAACCAGGATGATTATATGAGGCCATAGGATCTGGGGATGTGCACACATGATTTTTTCCTGTCCCTGTCTTTGTCATTTAGTTGGAATGAGAGCAACCAAAATATTTTCCTTAAATATCACCCTTTTTGTCTGGTTGCATGAGTCTTTTAACAAGCCTGTCTAAAAATCACATGACCTCAGCATAGTTGAAAACATTTTAAATTAAAAAATTGTTAAATTCAAAATCAAGATTTATTTCATAAATTTATAGTATGTAGCAACATGGTAGTTCCTAAGAATACTAATATCAAAAAAAGATTAATACAAAATAGCGATTGATTTATTATACTTGAAGGCTCATAGTGTACTTTTATTGTTGTACTAAATAAATGGAATAAAGTTTGTGTCTTTTGGCTTGCCTTTTTAACTTAAAGCAAATAAAAATATCAAAATTATACTAAATGGGATAGTAATTAGATTTCAAAGGTGCTAAGTTTCTTGCTTTTTTTTTTTTTTTTTTTTTTTTCCTGTTGCTGCTGCTGCTGGAAGCAGAATTGATCTGGAATGAGGAACCGGAGTAGAGTAAGTCATATCTTGAAAATAGAGATTTCAATGTGTAATTATTTTTGCGAGGTGACTTGGTTTGGGATTCCCAGAAGCAGACTCCAAGCAAGTGATTTATTAGTGAAGTCCTCCCAGGAGAAATTGGTGAGGGAAGCAAGACTGGAAAGAAAAAAAAGCCAAGCAAGGCTGTAATAGCAGGTAAAGTCCTTTTGAGGGTAGCAGGACTTCCACAGACAGTGTTGGTGAGAGCTAGTGGAGGTAAAAGCATAGCTCACTTGGGAGAGGGGTGCTCAAAAAGGATAAAAAAGAGATCTGAGAGGGTCTGGGCAGAGCACTGACTGTGTCAGTGTTTCTGAGAAAGTTCATCTCTGGGATGCAGTTCAAAAATAAAGATGGAGTCTCTTGCATAAGACAGTTATAAATGAAGAGATTGTTTTCAATGTTCGGGATCTAAATTTAGGCAAGTGAATTAAACTTTGGAGTTACACCAAAAATGAGAATTGGAGTCTGAAGATGATACAACTGGGGCTCTGCAGAGACTGAGAAAAGGAAAGCTCCGAAGAGGAAGTGGTGTTTTTTGCTGGAAAGAAATGGAAGAAAAATGAGAGAATTAGACTAATTATTAGGAAACTGTGCCTGAGTAAATTACATTGACAGATTAATTGAGATTGAAAGGCTTAGAAGATGAATAATCTAAATTAGTGAAAGATTAGAAAAAGAATGGACTCTTCTGAGAATTGAGTGCTTTATACAAATTTGTATGAACCACAAATTAAAATAATATCAACATTATCTAACTTCCCAGCCAAGTCAATATTACATCCAAGGGACGGAGGTGTCCTCAAAACGGTCTCCCTCTAAGCAATGACAGACACTCGACAATGGCTGTACACAGTCTCTATGGGAAAGGTGGATGAGAAGAAAACTGTGTAATATTTTCAGCCAAGTATACGTGCTGACATCTGGCTGGCTAACTGGGCATGAATTATTTAACATTAGTCATTGAAGACAAAACAACTCATTTTTGCAGGATTGTTATATTTTTCCCATATCACATACATAAAGAAGCACTATGGAATCAAGGAGAAATAGTCTTGAAAGCACCTTGAGGAAGCTTCTCCAATACAAGCACAGGGATTACAAATTCCTATTCTATGTAAAATAATGTCATGGGGAGTAATAAGTAATACATAATAGATAAGGTGGACGATATGTCTTGACTTAAATGTTTTGGACAAAAAAGAAATTTGAAGGTGTACCTTAGACTGGCAGTGTATTATCATTGCCTCTAAATTACTATGTGTGCTATGTGACTTTTTGAGTAAGAAGCCTTTTAAAACTATTTATCACATGAACTCTGGTTTTGCTTTTGGAATATATCATCTCATTAATTAAAAGACTGAAGTTTCATTATTTCATGTCTGTCTTTACTGGGTTATGTAAACAGCAACTCTGTCCTTACTAAATCATATGCTATTTTAATTTTTCTAAAAATGTAGACCTCATAGCCATCATTGAAATAGAACATTACAAAAGAGAAAAAGCAACTTGAAGCATCCCATTCTTAGATATGTATTAAATAAATCTATTCTGTTATTAGTATCTGTTTCAATTTATTTTTCCTGGTTTCGGTCATAGTTCAGTAACATTCAGGAGAAAGTGCTATATGGTAGCCAATGTGATATAGAAGACCCATTACTCATACTGCCAAATTTATCAGGAAAGTAAAAGAACAAAAACCAAAAACCAAACCCTTCCCTTAGAAATACATTATAAATTCAAGTTAACAAATATAGCATAGGTTATTTATGACAGGCACACAACTTTTAGCTACTGATCATTAGCTTTACTAATCATTAGCTTAGTTAATGAAAAATAAAATATAATATTGAAAATATGAGCAACTAGTAAATCAAATAGTTTTTAGTTGAAAAACCATAAGTTCTTCTTAGTCTACTGACTCTTCCCACCAAAAAATAGTCCTAAATTTCCACAGTATTGATATAGGCCTTAATGATTTGTATGGTTGAACAAGGGATTCCATGTTCAATGCAAGATGATATAGGAACTTCGAGTATTAATTGTAATCACCTATGTGAACTTTACAAGGTTCCAAAGCAATTTTTATAAGCAGAATTTCACTTTCCTTAGCCAAAATGTTTTACTAATACTGACTTTCATGTACTGATGTCATACAGAGTGAAGTAAGTCAGAAAGAGAAAAACAAATACCATATGCTAACACATATATATGGAATATTTAAAAAATGGTTCTGATGAACCTAGGGGCAGGACAGGAATAAAGACGCAGTTGTAGAGAATGGACTTGAGGACACAGGGAGGGGGACGGGTAAGCTGGGATGAAGTGAGAGAGTGGCATTGACATATATACACTACCAAATGTAAAATAGATAGCTAGAAGGAAGCAGCCGCATAGCACAGGGAGATCAGGTGCTTTGTGACCACCTAGAGGGGTGGGATAGGGAGGGTGGGAGGGAGACGCAAGAGGGAGGGGATATGGGGATATATGTATACGTATAACTGGTTCACTTTTTTATACAGCAGAAACACGACGTTGTAAAGCAATTATACTCCAATAAAGATGTTAAAAAAATTTTTAAAGCAGTTGTAGGTTTATAACAAAATTGAGAGAAAGTCACAGAGGTTTCCCATATACTCCCTGGTCCCACACATGCACAGCTTTCCCATTTATTAACGTTACTCACCAGAATGGTACATCTTTTTAAACCAAGGATGAACCTACGCTGACACATCATAATCACGCAAAGTCCACAGTTTACCTTAGGATTCACCCTTGGTATTGTACATTCTATGCATTTGGACAAATGTATAATGACATATATCCATCATTACAGCATCATACAAAATATTTTCACTGCCCTAAAAAAATCCCCTGTGCTCCACCTATTCATCTCTCCTCCAACCCCCCACCCTCAGCAACCCTGGCAACCACTGATATTTTTACTGCTTCCATAGTTTTTCTTTTTCCAGAATGTCATATAGTTGGACTTATGTAACTTTTTCAGATTGGCTTCTCTCACTTAGTAATATACATTGAAGTTTCCTCGTATCTTTTCATGGCTTGATAACATTTCTTTTTTAGCACTAAATAATATTTCATTGTCTGGATATACCACAGTTTATTTATCCATTCACCTACCAAAGGTCATCTTGGTTGCTTCCAAGTTTTGACAATTATGAAAAAAGCTGCTATAATCATCTGTGTTTTTGTGTGGACATCAGTTTTCTACTCCTTTGGATAAATACCAAGGAGTGTGACTGCAGGACCATATGTTAAGGGTACGTTTAGTTTTGTAAGAAACTACCAAACTATCTTCTAAAATGGTTGTACCATTTTGCATTCCCAGCAGCAATGAATGGGAGGGTTTCTGTTGCTCCACATTCTCATCAGCATTTGGTGTTGTCAGTGTTACAGATTTTGGCCACTCTAATAGGTGTGTAGTGGTATCTCTTTGTTTTGTTTGGTTTTGTTTTTTGTGGTACACGGGCCTCTCACTGCTGTGGCCTCTCCTGTTCTGGAGCACAGGCTCTGGACGCACAGGCTCAGCAGCCGTGGCTCACAGGCCCAGCCACTCCGCGGCATGTGGGATCTTCCCGGACCAGGGCACAAACCCGTGTCCCCTGCATCGGCAGGCGGACTCTCAACCACTGCGCCACCGGGGAAGCCCTATCTCATTGTTTTAATTCTCATTTCCCTGATGACATACCATGTGGAGCATATTTTCATATGCTTATTTGCCATCTGTGTATCTTCTTTGGTGAGGTGTCTGTTAGGTCTTTGGCCCATTTTTTTTTTTTTTTTTTTTTTTTTTGCGGTACGCGGGCCTCTCACTGTGGTGGCCTCCCCCGTTGCGGAGCACAGGCTCCGGACGCGCAGGCTCAGCGGCCATGGCTCACGGGCCCAGCCGCTCCGCGGCATGTGGGATCCTCCCAGACCGGGGCGCGAACCCGGTTCCCCTGCATCGGCAGGCGGACGCGCAACCACTGCGCCACCAGGGAAGCCTGGCCCATTTTTTAATCTGGTTATTTGTTTTCTTATTGTTGAGTTTTAAGAGTTTATTTTATATTTTGAATAACAGTTCTTTATCAGGTTTGCCTTTTGCAAATATTTTCTTTCAGTCTATAGCTTGTCTTATTCTCTTGACAGTGTCTATTACAGAGCAGACATTTTTAATTTTAATGAAGCCTAGTTTACCAATTATTTCTTTCATGGGTTGTGCCTTCGGTGTTGTATCTAAAAAAGATATCACCATACTGATGGTTAGCTAGGCTTTCTCCTATGTTATCTTCTAGTAGTTTTATAATTTTGCATTTTGCATTTATGTCTGTGATCTACTAACTCTAACCCTAACCCTAATCCTAAAAAAAAGCAGAAAGAAAGAAAATAACCTAGTTCTGAGTCATGGGCCAATGCTGATTGTGTGACAGCATAAGCCACTTGAAGTGTTAGCCATAATAAGCCATGCAAATTGCTAATAGGACTACTAATATTAGGCAAACAAGATTATCAGGTTTTATGTCAGCTATACTCTTACTGAATCTTATGCACATAGAAAGGTGAGGAGAAAATTTACCTAAGATACTTTTTTGATGTTATTGCTTTGAACTCATTAAATCCTAAAAGTGAATATTTAAAAACCATATCTTCAATAATTAATGTTTTGTTTCTGCTTCTAAAAATTTGACGCAATGGAGCCACAAGAAGGAGTGCTTTTATTCTAAAAGGCACAAGTTTGTTGCTGTGGACATAGTATATGACTTTCAATGAGAAAAAATATATGTTAGTCTACACTGGTTAACATTAAGAGCTGGTATGTTTGCCTTACATGATGTTATAAATTCAATTTACCTATAGAATAGTAAGAAAGAACATACAGACAGAAAAGTGAACAAAAAATTGTATACATTGCTCCACTCTAAAAATATGTTATCCAACAGCAAAGAAAATGATTGTTACCTTCTGGATAAAAAAGAAAAACTAAGTAAATATCTGAAGCCTTGAACACATAACAACCTTATTATAAATGTCAACATTTATGGACTGCTTTGAAGCCAGGGGTAAAAAAGCAGGTAGCTTGAAACAGACAACCATTTAAAATATCTTAACAATTTAAATCATTGTAAATTCAAATGCTTCTTTTCTTCTAAATTTTTGCTTCATGTGCTAGTAAAGGCAACATGTTTATAAACAGGCATTCATGAGTACAATATATCTTATACAGGCAAAATATTCATACAGAGTCTTTCACTATTCTTCTGTGAGCCTTCCTATTGTCTCTCTATTGCTATCAATTATCGGGTTGGAAGGCATTTCAGCAAACAGATGACTGATTCAAAGAAAAGAAAACATATCTGTCATTAAGAGAGCCCTCTGATAGTGGATGTCAGTTGTTACGACCCAAAGGATTTTCTCACCTTTCTATCCCATAATTTTTGTGGCATAGTCTGTGCTCAGCATTACCCTATACTACATTACCCTACGGCCATGTTCATCTTTCGTTCCAATGCATTTTCTCAGTTCAGCTGCAGTTTTTTGCAGCTGTTGAATGTTCCATTGCCATTGTCTTCTATCTGACTGAAGCTTGTTCACCTGACAGTGCAAACGCTTAAGAATTGCACCGTATCTCTTATGTTGTACCTATTAAAAGAAGAGCACATGTCAATGGGCCTTGAGAAGGAAAAATAGTAAACAGCCATAAAGGATATTTTGACTACTCTAAAGAGGAAAGCACTTGATTAAAAATTACTCACTGTAAGTAATAATGATAATAAAAATAAACAGTAATTATAAGTATTCAACACATTACATGCTAGATACTGTGATGAGAGCATTTACATATAATTAAATTCTCATAACACCTTATGATGTAAATATTATTATCCCCACTTTTGTATAAACTGAAGATCAAAGAGTTTAAGTAATGCACTCAAGGTTTCACAGCTAGCAAGTGATGGTGTTTGGGATTTGAACACAAGGGAAGCATCTGTGATGGAGGGCCTTCTACTTATCAAAGCAGGTTCTGGTTAAGAGAAATGGTTTCATTTCCTTTGTCTAGTGGTTCATTGAAACATAGACCCATTGATCTAAAAGATCCAGGAGATCATGTAGGCCATTTCCCTGCCATTAAGTAGATCAGTATTTATGCTGAGACAGACAAGGCTACAGCGGAAGGCAGTGAGGCACAGTGGAAAGTGCATGGGTTAAGGCTGAATAATATTTCATTGTGTGTATACACCACAGTTTTTTTATCCATTCATCCATTGATGGACACTTGGGTTGTTCCTATTTTTGGCTATTGTGACTAACACTGCTATGAATATGGATATAAATATATCTTTGAGACTCTGCTTTCAATTCTTTTAGGTATATACCCGGAAGTAGAATTGCTGGATCATACAGTAATTCTATTTTTAATTTTTCGCTGAACTGCCATGCCGTTTTCTACTCTGGCTGCACGAGTTTACATTCTCACCAGCATGTGGGAGGGTTCCAATTCTTCACACACTGAAAGTATTTGATATTACCTGTCTTTTTGATCATAATCATAGCCATCTTAGTGGGTGTGAAGTGGTACTTCCAGTGAGTGTGACAGTGGTATTGTAGTAAAACACCCACTTTAAAATGAACTGATTAGTGGGGCTGGGAAAGTTACTTCTTCATTCTCATGTCTATTTAAGAGAGAGTTCTAGTCAGTCAGGAAGGTGATTCTAGGTCAATACAAAGAAGAATCAATTTGTCAAAACACCAATTCACCAAATTTGTCAAAAAAACCAATTTGTCAAAGTAAGTTTATAGCTTAAGATGGCTGTAGGGAGACAAGACTCTGGGTTTCTGGGGCCTTAAGACTCTGTCCCTGACCTGTCTCCCCTTCTCTCTGTAACTCAGCTTTGCCTTTTACTGGGACCCTTTTTACTGGGACCCTCAGTACAGTTTCCCCTCTCTCTTTCCCAGCTCCTCCCTTAACTTGGAGCTTCCTCACCTTTATTATGCCATGGCTCATTTTGATAGTATATGAGGACTATGGACTTCTTAGAATGTTTTTAAATGCATAAAATAAAACATACAGGATTACAAAAGAAACCAATTATATGGAAACACAGTTCTGCAGAGCATCAGGGGAACTAGGACAGAAACACTGTAAGCATTCCAAAATACTGGTATAAAAACAAAGTGAAAACTTGTCAACTAACACTTCACATAAATTGCTGTAAACTTTAAACATCCTTTTAAGTATTCAGTTTTGTTAATTCTTCAAAGTCAGATAGTTTGTTCAAATTGGTGAACTAGGCCTCCTGATATATTGGCAAAACAGAAAGTGACTTTAAAAGAATTATAAATAAATTAGTAAACAGAAACATCATATTAGATAATGAAACTATATTCAAAAGAAGATTTTTAATATATCAAATATATTCAAAGGGATATATATCAACTTATATGTATATATGTAATACATATCACTGCATATATTTATTAATATGTAATAAATATATCCATTGATATATCCAATAGCATACATTCATAAGAATATAGTCACTGAATATGCTTATATACATGTTCATAGAATATACTAATAGAAATCAAATAACTAGAACAAAATTTTGGTTACTCCATAAATCATATTAGCCTGTTTCTAAAATTATTCTTCAGCAGTGAAGCTGTGAAACTAATACACCATGGATCAGAGTAGAGACATGCAAAGTCCCCTTAGTGGGACTCTAGGTCACCAGCCTCAGCTAGATATCACAGGAGGTATTAATATAAACTAAAGAAAGAATATATCATCAGAAGGGATTATGTGAAGAACATAGCACAAAAACAGGCAAGTGAAGGAGGCATGTGTTTGTAGTTCCTATCCAGTGACTATCTGATAAGAATAACGCTGTTACAGAGATTGGCTCCTTGAGTGTCCAGAGCCAGAGGTCAAGAACACTCCAAATTAAATGACTGACTTGATTTCCATGCTCAGTAACTAGCTTTATGATAATTTGGCTTCCAGTGTAGTTTCCTTACAGGGAGAAGCAGCACTGATGACTGATATGTTTTCTGATTTCCTTGAGAGTTTTGTTTATTATTGTAAATTAATAAACTGGCATTTGAGTTTTATACATCAGGTTCTTGTGAACTCTACTAGCACTTCTCCATGTCTACCCAACCCTGGGATACTTAAAAAGTTAATTTTCTAAGCCCACAAGGCTAAAAGGAGGTTTTGGCCAAGAAGTGACTTCGTAAAGGTGAAGGTCACATTGTGAGCCTTCTTGATGGCCAGCCAATTGTTCAGCCTCTATTGGTATAATTCTGCCTTTGGTATGTGTCAATATTCAAACTTGAATACCATTACACAGCTAAGGATGTAGTGGTTCTGGAGAGAATACAGCTTTTTTTGCCTCTAAGAAATGGAGGGGCTACTATTCTTATTTAGTTATTGTTACACTCAAGGCAGAAATAAGAATAATAATGAAGCAGGGGTGGTGCTCAGAAAACACAGTGGCAAAAAGAGTGGCCTCTTCATTCCCTTCACTCTAGACACACTTCACTTCTAGAATCTGAGTCCAAGTACGTTCTCATCTTAAGACTTTTGCACTTATTTTTTCCTTTGCCTGGAAAGCTATTCCTCAGATCTACATGACTAGCTCCTTCACTCCTTTACATTGTTTGTGTTTTGAAAGTTAAACAAACTCTGCATTCCTGAGATAAACTTTGCTTGGTCATGAGTTACTAACCTTTTTTATACATACCAGCAAATGTCAATTTGAAAATATTTTGCATCTACGTTCATGAGGAACATTGGTCTGTAATTACTTTTCTGGTAATGGTCCTGTTCATTCTTTGTGTCAGGGTTATGCTGGCCTCCTAAAATAAGCTGGGAAGAGTTCCACCCTTCATTTTCTGAAAAAATTTGTATAGGCTGGGTATTATTTCTTCCTTAAATGTGTGATAGAATTTACCAGTGAAGCCATGTCAGTCTGAAGCTTTCCTTGTGGGGAGGGTTTTAATTATGAGTTCAATTTCATTGATTCCTACTTCACACCATTTATATAGCCTAATTTTAAATGGATCATAGGTCTAAACATACAAGTAATTTCTTCCTGTGTTACTGATGGTATGTGAGCTTTTCAAGGAATTTGTCCATTTCATCTAAGTTGTTAAATTTATTGTTTATAATAGGACTTTATCATTCTTTTAGGTCTATAGGACCTAAAGTAGTGTCCCCACCATCCTCATTTTTTTGATCATTATTGTTATGGTTTATCAATTTTATTAGTCTTTTCAACTTTTGGCTTTGTTGATTTTCTCTGATTTTCCATTTTCTATTTCACTGATTTCTACTATTTATTATGTCATTTCTTCCTATTTGCTATTGGCTGAATTTATTCTTATTTTTCTAGTCTCTTAAGATGGAAGCTTAGATAATTGCTTTTAAACCTTTCTCTTCTAATATGCACATTTAAATCTGTAAATTTTCCTCTAAATACTGCTCTAGCTATACCCTATGGTTTTTTATATGCAGTGTTTTCATTATCATTCAATTTCAAATATTTTCTAATAATTCTCATGTTTTCTTCTCTTTTTGTGATTTCTTCGACTCATGGATTATTTATAATTGTGATGCTCAATTTCAAAATGTTGATGTATTTTCTAGCTTTCTTATTGTTACTCTCTAGTTAAATTCTGCTGTTATCAAAGAATGTCAGATTCTTTGAAATTTATCATCCAGTGTATTGTCTATCTTGGTGAATGTTCCATGTGCATTTGAAAATAATGTATAATCAACAGTTATTAGGTGGAGTATTTTATATATGGTAATTAGGTTTAGTTGGTAGATAAGTTGTTCAAATTTTCTATATGCTTGCTTACTGATTTTGTGTATTGTTCTATCAACTATTCAAAAAAGTTGTTAAGCTCTCCAATACGATTGTAGATTTGTGTCTTTTTCTTTTAATTTTGTCAGGTTTTGCTTATGTACTTTGAAGCTTTATGATTAGGTAAATACACATTTAGTATTATTATTTGTTTCTGGTGAATTGACTGGCCCTCTTCAACTCTGATGGTAGTCCATATCTTAAAATCTACTTGATATTAATACAGCCATGACCAGCTTTCTTAAGATTGGTGTCTTCATAGTTTATCTTTTTCTATCTTTCAACCTGTCTGTGTCTTTATATTCAAAGTGCATCTCTTGTGAAAAAGTTATGTTCGCAAATTGTTCTTTCAATCCAATCTGATCATTTTTACCTTTTAATTGGAGTGTTTAGTCCATTTACGTTTAATGTAACCAATGATATGTTTGGGTTTAAGTCTACCATTTCAATATTTGTGTTCTATTAGTCTCTTTTGCCTTTTTTATTTATTTCTTTTCTGTCTACACTCAGAGTGGATCACAGACCTAAATATAGAATGCAAAACTATAGAACTCCTAGAAGATAACACAGGAGAAAGCCTAGATGACCTTGGGTTTGGTTATGTCTTTTTACATACAACACTGAAGGCACAATCCATGAAAGAAATGATAAGCTAGACCTCATAAAAATTAAACCTTCTGCTCTGTAAAAGACACTGTCAGGAAAATAAGACAAGCCACAAACTGGGAGAAAATATTTGCAAAAGACACATCTGATAAAGAACTGTTATTCAAAATATACAACAAACTCTTAAAATGCAACAATAAGAAAACAAATAACCAGATTAAAAAATAGGCCAGAAACCTGAACAGACACCACACCAGAAAAGATATACAAATGGCAAATAAGCATATGAAAACATGCTCCACATGAAATGTCATCAGGGAAATGAGAATTAAAACAACGAGATAGCACTACACACCTATTAGAATGACCAAAATCTGCAACACTGACGACACCAAATGCTGGTGAGGATGTGGAGCAAGAGGAACTCTCTCATTCATTGCTGGTGGGAATGCAAAATGGTACAGCCACGTTGGAAGACAGCTTGGTGGTTTCTTACCAAACTAAACATACTCTACCACATGATCCAGCAATCACACCCTTTGGCATTTACCCAAAGGAGTTGAAAACTGATATCCACACAAAAATACAGATGCTTATAGCAGCTTTATTCGTAATTGCCAAAACTTGGAAGCAATCAAGATGTCCCTTAGTAGGTGAAAAAATAAACTGTTGTATATCCAGACAACAGAATATTATTTAGCACTAAACAGATAAATAAATAAAACAACAAATGAGCTATCAAGCCATGAAATGTCACAAGGAACCTTAAATGCATATTACTAAGTGGAAGAAGCCAATCTGAAAAGGCCACAAACTGTATGATTCTAACTATGATATTCTGGAAAAGGTAAAACCATGGAGACAGTAAAAAGATCTGTGGCTGACAGAGGTTGGGGGAGGGAGGGGTGAATACATAGAGCACAGAGGATTTTTAGGACAGTGAAACTCTTCTTTTCTTTTTAAATTAGTTATCTATTTTATACATATTAGTGTATATATGTCAATCCCAATCTCCCAATTCATCACACCCCCCCCCCAAAACTCTTCTGTATGATATTGTAATGGTGGATATGTGTCATTATACATCTGTCAAAATTCATAGAAGGTACAACACCAAGAGTAAACCCTAATGTAAACTATGAACTCTGGATGATAATGATGTGTCAACATAGGTTTATCAGTTGTAACAAATGTACCACCCTGGTGGGAGCTGTTGATAGCTTGGGAGGCTGCCAAGGGGCAGGGAGTATGAGGGAGCACTCTGTACCTTCTGTTCAATTTTGCTGTGAACCTAAAACAGCTCTAAAACAATAAAGTCTATTAAAAAAAATCAATAACCATCACTCTTCTTGAATATTTAATGTGACTTTTTTTCTGGCTGCTTTTAAGATTTTGTTTGTTTGTTTGTTTGTTTTTGGTATGCAGGCCTCTCACTGTTGTGGCCTCTCCCGTTGCAGAGCACAGGCTCCTGACGCGCAGGCTCAGCGGCCATGGTCCACGGGCCCAGCCGCTCTGCGGCATGTGGGATCCTCCCGGACCGGGGCACGAACCCACGTCCCCTGCATCGGCAGGCGGACTCCCTACCACTGTGCCACCAGGGAAGCCCCTAAGATTTATTTTTTTCTTTGTATTTGGTTTTCAGTCGCCTGACTATAATTTCCTTAGATACAGTTTTCTCTGTATTTATCCTGCTTTGGGTTTGGTAAATTTCTTGAATCTATGAGTTATTTTTTTAGTCAAGTTTGGAAAATTTTTGGCCAGTATTTAATATTTCTGTTCCCTTTTCTCTCTCTCTCCTCACCTCCTGGAACTCTAATTACCCATATGTCACATTGCTTAACATGGTCTCACAAGTCACTGAGGCTCTATGCATTTTCTTCAGTTTTTTTTCTTTTTCTCTGTATGCTTGCTTTGATGACTTCTACTGATCTGTCTTCAAGTTTAAGAAAGATCTTGCTTCTGTTGTGTCTAACCTGCTATTAATTACACCTAATAAATTTTTTCAACTTTTTCTTCAGTTCTAAGATTTCCATTTGGTTCTTTTATATGATTAATATTCTTTCTCTTTACCCATTACTGTGTATCCATCCTTCATGTAGAACAGGGTCCCAACCCCGGGGCTGTGGACCAGTACTGGTCTGCAGCCTGTTAGGAACCAGGCCGCACAGCAGGAGGTGAGCTGTAGCCTAGTGAGCAAAGCTTATCTGCAGCTCCGCATCTCTCCCCATCACTCACGTTACCGCCTGAACCATTGCTCTACTCCCCCCATCCCTGTCCGTGGAAAAATTGTCTGCCACGAAACGGATCCCCGGTGCCAAAAAGGTTGGGGACCACTGCTGTAGAATATTTAACATATTTAATCATAATTTTCCGTCCTTGCCGAACAACTGCTGAATCAACTGTGACTGTTTTTCTTGATTATTCTCTTAATTATTGGTAATACTTCTCTATTTGTTTACATGTATATGAATGCTTTTTATTAACTGAACAGTGTACATATAAACTCTAGATTATGTTATTTTCTTCTGAAAAGTTTTGAATTTTGTTCTAACAGTCAGTTAAGTTACTGGTGGATCATCTTGAACTTGTGAGACCTTATTTTATACTTTTGCTAGAGAGTGTCCATTTCAGTTTTGTTCTTAGATCTAGGCCTTGTCTTTAGTTTTGTGTTAGCTCTTAGTTCTGAGTATGGTCTTTACTCCTAAAGTGTGGCAGTAGTAGCAGTGGGCAGATGCTAAAATCTCAGGTCAGTTCTTCAGCATTGTAGCTGTTTTTCCCCACTGTGATCCTTGAAATTTTACACCCACCCCCAATGCAACTGCAGTTCAAGTTAAAGCCAAGGATTTGAAGGGAGATAATATAAAAGTCTGGGGCTCCAAATAAGGCCAAATTTAATATTTACTCAATCAACCTCAAGATGAGGGATAGGAATCCCTAAAACAGTATAAAATGATTTCAAACGTAAGTTATTATTTGTGGTGATAATTATTGAGAACATATTAAATATTAGTAAGATCACGGAACTTATCTTACGACTCAGTAATTCTACTTCTTGATACAAAGGGTGTGTGTACTATGTTCACTACAACACTACTTTTAATGTTTAATGGTGAAACGCTGGAAATAACTTAATGTCTATCAGTTGTGGCATGTTTATATAAATTAAGGTATAGTCATACTGTGAAATATTTTGCAGCAGTTAAAAAGAATAATGTAGGCCCATAGGTACTAATATGAAAAAAAACTATGATATATGTTATTAAGTAAAGTGCTTGCAAAATTATATGTATGGTACTTTATGTAATCTTCCCCTATGCATAGATGTGTGTTCATGTGTGTGTACATGCACATGTGTATATATACATATATACATACATACTCATGCTTACCCAAGTGCACACACCAAACAGCGGTTGCCATTAGGAAGAGGTGAGTGTGAAAAGAGAGCAATGTAATGGGAGGCAGTGGTCAAAGGAACTTTAGCCTTCCCTCTAAAATTTTAATCTTTTCCAAGGAGAACATATTTCCACAGAAGTGAAAACCATTTTTTAAAAACATTGGGAGTCCAAAAGACATGGACTCATATTCTATTCTGTCCCTTATCACTAGCTATATAACCTTGTACAAGTTATTTAAATTTTCTGAAATTCTGTAAAATATGCTACTGTGAGAATTTAAATGGGATAGCCTACACAAAGTGCTTGAAAAATACCAGGCACTCAATAAACAACAATAGATTTAGTAATACTGAACATTTCTTCTTGTACCTTTTGTAAGATAGAATAATTTGTTACCATATTATCTAGCTATCTGAATCATTCTTACCCTGCCTTTAGTTTACCTTTTTACCTTTGCTTCTTTGGGTTTTTCATGTAGGACCGGCTTTCTAGTTGCGTAATCATTTCTGTGGCTGACCTCAGTAAATGAATGGATTAGTTAATTGTGTACCCTGCATGTTGCATTGTAACAAGTGAAACGTATTTTGTTCCTGATCCCTAGTAGCTCCGAAAGCACTCTAAATTTTTCCCTGTCCTTTAAATTTGGAGCTCAAATTGAACAAAATTTAGGCAACAGTAACCGTTAATAAATCTTAAAATGCTTTACACAATACCTGTTATCACAAAATGTTACTTGCAGCACTCATCATTTGCTAAAAACTTCTTAACTGCTCTAGTTTCCCTTCCCTGAAAACTCTTGGATTTGGCATATAACATGTTTTTAAAAATGATTGTTGCTTAATGCTTTGTATTTGAAGCTTTGTGTTTGTATGCTTTGTATCTTGCTTCCCCACTTTTCTTCGTCAGTGACTCATAACTTATCTTTATTTTCCTCTCTTTAGTTCCTTTCTTCTAAAATATATATAAGGACAGACAATAGACAGGGAAGAAAGGCATTTTGGGGTAATTATTTGGAAATACTTCTTTCATTCAGACATGGTCTAAAATTATCAAAAACATTCATTTGACTAAAAAAAAACCATGTAAAATTCAAAAACCATTTCAGTTTTTCTTAATAAAAAAATGTAAAAAGCAACATGAATATCAAGATTAAACATGAAAAGCACAAAATATTGAAAGAATTAAACATTAGAACAAAAGAATGCTATAATCCAGGCAAAAGATAACCATGAACTGTACCAAGACCATGGCTAAAAACATCCAGAAGGAATAGAAAAAAAAAAAGACTCAAAAAAGAAATAAGTAATAAAAATCTTCTGGTATTTAAATCTATACTCTTAAAAAACTAATTGTTTTGAGAAAGAAGTTACTTGTGTCAATGATAAATTCTCATCAAGCCATAAATGAAATTGTTGGGAAAAAAATGCAGTGTTCTCAAGACAATGCTGTGGCTGTGGTATTTGTCCTTCAGTGTTATAGTTTATTACAGATAATCTCTAATTTCTTAGATTTTCATTTTTTCAACCATAACATTGTGATAGAATTGAGGACTACTTTTTTTTTTTTTTTTTTTTTTTTTTGTCATACGCGGGCCTCTCACTGTTGTGGCCTCTCCCGTTGCGGAGCACAGGCTCCAGACGCACAGGCTCCGCGGCCATGGCTCACGGGCCCAGCCGCTCCGCGGCATGTGGGATCTTCCCTCACCGGGGCATGAACCCACGTCCCCTGCATCGGCAGGTGGATTCTCAACCACTGCGCCACCAGGGAAGCCCGAGGACTACTTTTTAATGCATTAGAGTTAATAAAACTAAAATTAAAAAGCCTAAAAGGATCTTTAGTAACCCTATTATGAAAGCTTAAAAAAGAGTTTATTAAATTTCACGATAAGAAATATACTGATGAAAACATAAAAAACTGAAGTCTCAAGCTCAATGACATTCCATCTAAATCTATCATTAGTAGACATTTACATCACCCTTTACCACTAAAAATACCTATGTACACTTCTGCTTCTGTCAAAATAAAGTAGATGCATTTCATATACCTATTCCTCATGCTAAGTACAACTAAAATCCCTGGACACTGTATATAATATTAGCATAAGAAGCTTCTGAAAGGTGGAGAGAAGGCAGACTGGTTGGAGATCTTAGGATCCTAGGAACAACTTGGTAATGAGTTCCCTGAGTTTTCATTTTGCCTCATATATCCCAGACTGGATATGGGGAAGACAGCAAGCTGGAAATGCCAATAGGTGCAGACAAAAACAAAACAAAACAAAACAAAAAAACTCCAAGAAAAGTCTGCTATCTAGCCAAAGGACCAGGAAAAAGGCAGACTATGCAAGACTGAAAACTTTTAGGTAGTAACTACTCAAGTCAAACACCACAGAAAAAACTATGGCCCCACCACCACCTACACTAGCAAAGCCTACACTTTCACCATTGCTGGGCTATTACAAGGTGCCCCGGTCCTCCTGCTGGGGTGGTGTCAGAGAAGGCTAACTGGGGAGCCAGGACTTTTCATTCCCTCTGGAAAGTAACAAACCACATCCTCTGGTGTGAGTGGAGCCCATCTGGGGCGGCTGGACTTCTACTCCCATCTAGTGGTAGCAAGGCATTCTTCCCCCTCCTCACTGGGAGAATGTCAGAGGAGGCCTAGTGGAGAGTCAGGGCTTTTACCACCGCTCAGTAGTAGCAAGGCCACATCTACACGGGAGCAGTAAAGAGGTGCTCCTGCCCTTCCCAGCCACGGGCTTATCAACAGAAGCCTAGTGGGCAGCCAGAACTCCCACTTTTGACTAGCAGTAACAAGAAGCCCTTCTTCCCTCCATGAATGTCCATGGAGACTCTGAACTTCCAGTACTACCTGGAAGCAACAATGACCCAGAGTCTTAAAACATAATACCCAACATGTCCAGATCTCAATAGAAAATCTCTCATCAAAGCAAGAACCAGGAAGACCTCAAACTGACTAAGAAATAACAATCAACATGTGCCAACACCAAGAAAATGCAGAAGTTAGCATTATCTGACAAGCATTTTAAAGCTGATCATCATAAAAATGCTTCAAAGAGTAATTATGAATTGCCTGAAACAAATGAAAATATAAAAAGTCTCAGCAAAGGAATAAAGGATACAAAGAACCAAATGGAAAAAACACAGTAACTGAAATAAAAAGTTTCATGGGATGGTTCAATAGCAGAATGGAGGGGATAAAGGAAAGAATCAGTGAATGGAAGATAGAACTCTAAGGATTACTCAATCTGAAAAACTGAGAGACAAAAGACTGAAAGAAAGAAACGAAGAGAGCTTCAGGGACCTTTAGGGCTATATCAAAAAAAGACCTATGATTTGTGTCATCAGTGTCCTGGAAGGATAGGAGAAAAGAGGGCAGAACTGCAAAAGTATTCAAATAAATCATAGCTGAAAATTTCTCAAATTTGGCAAAAGACATAAGCCTACAGAATCAAGAAGCTGAGAATTTTCCAGATAGTATAAATCCAAAGAAACTAGTTCCAAAACATATAACAGTAAAACTTCTGAAAACTAAAGACAGGAAAGCTTGAAAGCAGCAAGAAACAAATACCTTATCTGTAGAGAGAAAAACAATTCAAATGACAGTGGATTATCTGTTAGAAATCACAGAGACCAGAAAGAAGTGGCACAGCATTTTTCAACTGAAAATAACTGTCAACCCAGAATTCTATATCCACCAAAATATCTTTCAGAGATGAAAGGGAAATGAAGACATTCTCAGATGAAAAAAAAAAGAAAAAACCCAGAGACTGCCACCAGCCTAATTCTCCTAAAAGAATGAATTTAGAAATTTTCTAAAGAGAAAGGAAATGATAAATGAGGAAATCTTAGAACATCAGGAAGGAAGAAAGAATATGGTGGAGTAAAAATATGGGTAAATACAATAGACAAATGGAAAGGGCAAAGCTAAAGGGTATGGGGTTTCTTTTGAGGTGATGAAAATTTCTAAAATTGACTATGGTAATGGTTACAAATTATCTGTATTTATACTAAAACCCATTGAATTATGCAATTTAAATGGGTGAATTGTATGGTATGTGAATTATATCTCAATAAAGCTGTTTTCAAAATCAGCATAGTGGTAGCCTGAGGAAAAGGGACAAGAGAACTTTCTGGGCACGATGCAAAAGTTTTATATCTTGATCTAGGTCATGGCAACCCAGGTGTATGTATAAATTGTCAAAATTAATCAAGCTAAACCCTTATAAATAGTGTACCTACTCTTATGACAATTATACCTTAATAAAAATTACTAAGAATCTCAAATTTCTCTCCAAAATGCTTTTACCAATTTATACTCATACCAATAGTATTTTAGAATTCAGGTGGTCCACATCTTACAAATTGTAATATTGATAATTGACAGGCTAAATATGGGACCTTATTGTGGTTTGAATTATCAACCCCTTATTGTTAGCGAGGTTGTTCATCATTTCCATTGGGGCTTTTTTTTGATATTCATGTTTTGAAAGGTAAGACTTTTCATACCATTTTACCAATGTTCTATGGCTTGTTTGAAATTTTCTTATCTCTTAGTCACTTATGTATGTTACAAATACCCTCTCTCAAAATGAGTCTTGTCTTCTTTATTGTTATGCTGCATCTCAATAATCTAGAAATTTATGATATAGTCAAAAGTAACATTTAATCATGCAGTTTGCATATATGTCTGTGTGTCTTCTAAAATAAATACTTCTGTAACACAAATGGTTAAGTTTGTCTCCTATATTGTCTTCAATCCTCGTGGAAGCATGTGCATGTATGTGTTAAGAGGTAGGAATCTAATTTTATTTGAAAATTGTCTTTATTTTTTCATATGGCTAACTTATTTTTGTTTGTACCATTTATGATGGATTATTTCTGGATTCTTTTTTTCTGTTTCATTAATCATTTTTTCTATTTCTATGCCACTTACATACTGTCTTACTATTATAGTTTTATAATAAATCTTGATATCTATAGGGTAAAAAAATACCCATTTATTTAGATTGCTAGTAAAATATAAGATAAAATCATGGTGTTTCTTGAAGAGAATGTTTTGTAAAGGTGAGGGTTTTTGTCTTCAAATTCCTCAGGTTTTTTTCATTGTGTCAAATTAATCACAAACAAGTTGAAAATATACATCTTTTTATTTTCCAAAGTAATTTTTAAGGGTGAAAATTATTTTTTTGCCCTTAACAACATACACTTTTCCATTTTTGTTCTGCCCTCATCTAAACAATAATGACTATAGAGGTCTGCCAGTGGCACCTCAAATTTAGCCTCACTTTTAATTTTACATATCAGTTTGTTGTTTTTAATTGGACAGTTGAAAATTACAAATAGGAAGTCAGAGGGGTTTAGAATACCAATACTTCCATTGTCTTTACTTTATTTTGAAGAGTCTTTAATTTCTGTCTAGGAGTGGTCATATTTTTGACTGGATCACTTCTATTTTCTTTTTTTTTATGTTTATAGCAACTTTATTCATAATGGCCTAAACCTGGAAGCAAGAAAGATGTCCTCTAGCAGGTGAATGGATAAACAGTGGTACATCTAGAGAATGGAATTATCACTCAGCTCACTATCAAGACATGAAAACACATGGAAGGATTTTAAATGCATATTGCTAGGTGAAAGGAGCCAATCTGAAAAGGCCACATACAGTAATAGCCTCTGCTTTCTAGCCATTAATTGGGTACAAAATTGGTGGAATGCGACCTGGAAGAATTCTAGGCCAGATTTAAATAAGAGTACTTGCTCTCTTTGAATGTATTAATATATTCGAATATTTTTGAATGAGGGAGTCTCTATACTTATCTATTAATGGTTTAGACTTATCAACTGCTTTTTGTAGTTCTTTTTTGTTCTCTAGCTGTTTTGGAAATTCAGAGTAAACTATGGAAATTATGACTATAGTAAAAGTTTAAAAAATGATCCCATAAAACAATGAAATCCAGATAATTAAGACTTACCTCTATTTCCTTTCTTAATTTTTCATGTGTCTTTTTTTCTTCCTCAAGAAAACTAGTTTTTTCAATGATGGATTCTTTTACAGTTATAATTTTATCCTTTAGGTTTGTAATGTCTTCCTGTATGTTTATAGAATTTAAAATATACACATCAAACAATGAATGGTCAATATAAATCCAAGATTTTCAGTGTTTCTGTAATTTAAGAAAACTAGCCATCACATTTAATTTTGATAAATAGGATTAGAATATTACTTCTATAGGTACGAGGAACAAAGAATGGTTATTCAAACAAGCAAACCTTAGATTTGAAAATACAGAAGTAAAAACCAAATGAAAATAAGACATAAAGGAAAGTGGTAGTCACAGGGGCAACTGCCCAGCTACGATATAAAGGATATTTTTTAATTCTTTAGCAAGAAATAATAGATATTTTAAGTTTTTATCTCCCAGCATCTTCAAAGAATATTAAGAAAAAGATGCTTAGGGTACAATTATTAATTCATATTGTTTGTGTAACAGCATTAAGCACACTAAATTGATTTTAATTGGTCTGGACCCATTAGCCTGGAAGCTAGAGTTTCAACATCTTTGTGAGTCACACCTTCTGTAACAAATGGATTAATTGTTCACTGTGATTTTGTTTGACTATATATTTTTATTAATCCATAAGGGATTTGGGGATGTTTCCTTTATGCATTTGCACATATGGCATAGTTGTTACATAACTCATGCACTTATACAAGTTTTCAAATTTGTGAATCGAGTTAGAGCACCCATGGGTATTTTATTAAGTTAATGATAAGTTTATCACTTAGTAAGTGTACTTGCAATAAAAGGAATAATAGAAAACATTTCAATAAGTGATATTTCAAACCTGTACTTGTTTCATCAGGTTTCCTTCTGGATTTTGGAGATCCTGCATAAGTTCCTCTTTCATTGTCTTTAGTTTTTTAACAAGGTCTCGTTTCTCATTGAGTTCAGTCATGAATGACCATTTGCTCTCTACCTCTCTCAAACTATCTTTATGTGCTTTTATTTTTGCATAGTATTCATTATATCTTATCATTTGTTCCTCAAAATCTTCCTGTGCTGCCTCTATGTCAAATTTAAGCTTCACATTTTCTGTATGTAAGGATTTGATTTGATTTTCCAGGTTTCCACACTGAAGTTTGGTATTCTGTATGGCAGCATCTTGCTGATAAATTTGCCTTTCTGTTTCTTTAGTTTCTGCAGAGACAGATGCTATTTGTGTTTTAAGCTCATGAAGTTCATTCTGTAAGATATTTCAACATTATTATTATTAGTTCATGATATTCAACATGAAAGAAAAGTCATTGTTTTGATCCATAGTGTGTGTAGAAAAATCACTTAACATAAAAAATATGTATTTATCAGATACAGAAAAATTGATGCATAACAGGAGACATGTAATAAAGTAACAAAATTATTTTATAATCAGAGGGAGCCCAGGGTTATATATTTCTTATATTTTAATGTTCATCTAATTCTAAATATTAAAATTTTATCCTTTGTCTTAACATTTTATATGTAAAAGATACTTTACAATCATTTTAATAATATATTTGTGGGCAATCAGAAGTACAAACTAAAGAAAAACTATATGATAAAAATGATAAAACCCTGAATTGAAAACACAAAAGATCTAGGTTCTAGTGTCCTTACTACTATTTACTAGTTGGGGTGATCAAACATAGCAAACTTAATTACCCTATTCAAACCTCACTGTCTTCACTTGGAAGATGAGTTTAAAGGTATATTTAGCTTTGCCTCTCTGAGGCATTTGGCATTTCTAACCAGCACCTCCTTTTTAAAACCTAGCAGCACTCTTCTCTGCTTCTCCTCAGATATCTCTGAGCATTGCTTTTCAATCTCGATGGTTCCTTCAAATACAGGTTTTCCTCAGGGTGCAGTCATCATAATTTCCTCCTCTCATTCTGTATACACTCCTTAGGTAATCTTATCCATACTTAGATCTTGAGATACATATATGCTAATGATTCGCAGAATATAAGTGGCTGTTAAGTCCTATACCCAGCTGCCACTGGCCATCTCAAATTCATCATGTCCAAAAATCAGACTAATCCTCCCCTCCCCGATCCCATCCTGCTCTCCCTTGTATCAGTCACTTATTGTCAGAACCACAAAACCTCGGTGACATATAACTAGTGTTTATTGCTCATGTGACGAGAAGCAACTGGGCTTGGCTAGGTGGTTCTGTTGACTTTGGTTGGATTTCCTCAAATGTCTGGAGGTTGGCTGGCTGTAAGATGATTTAGGTTGGCTTCAACTGGGCCAACCGGGGTGTCTGGGCTTTGCTTCACATGTATCTTATCCTCCAGTGGGCCAGGCCAGGCATGTCCTTCTCATGATGATAGCAGATGCAGAAGAATGGAAGCCCAATTATGGAACAACTTTTTCAAACTTCTGTTTGAATAACATCCTAACTGGTCACATGATCAAATCTCAGTGGAGGGGTAGAAAGTATGTCCACCCATTATGGGAAGGCATTATAATGATAAATGGCAAAGGGTGTGGATATACACGAGGATGAAGATTTGGGACTAAAAATGCAAATTACCACACCCCTATGTTCCCAAACTTAGTTAATGGTATTCCTTTGGGAGCCATATTTAATTCCTCCTTTCTCTTTATATTTAACTATTCATCAAATTCTGTAGATCCTCCCACCAATACAACTGTAGGCCTTTATTCTTTTTCTTCTATCCAGTATGGTCATCCTCTTTAAATGAATCTGTAATTTTGGGAGGGAAGCACTTCACTAAAAAGGCAGACCCAGCCTATCCTTTTCTTGGCAGAGACAAGAGAGGGAAGTACACTGAAAAATACATCTTGCTGATGAACTTCAATCTTTATCTCCAGCTCTAATATTTAAAATGCCCACTCGACAGTTCTATTTGGCTATCTAACAGATGTCTCAACTACACAGGTTCAGGAAAGAACTTTTAATTTGCACACCCAACATGTTCCTCTTCCAGCTTTCCTGATTTCAATAAACTGTACCACTTTCTACCTGGACACTTAAAAACCTAGTAGTACTTGATTCTTCCCTTAACCCCCACAACCTATTTACCAACAAATCTTGATGGTTGGGCCTCCAAAATATATAAAATCCCAGCTCACTTCTGACCAGTCTTTGTAGCATAGTCCAGCTTCCAACTGGTATCCCTGTTTCCATGCTTCCTCCTCTCCCCCAACTCGACTCCATTTTTCAGGCAGAAGAATCCTTTAAAAACATAAATCATATCATGCTACTTCCCTGCTCAAGATCCTCCAGTGGTTTTCCATTGCACTAATAATAAAATTCAAATTCTGTAATATGGCTTTTAAGGCCATACATGCTCTAATCCCTATCCACTTTGCCATCCCTCTTGTGTACTACTCTCCCCACTTCCAGCTTCCTTTTGTTTATGAAATATGCCTAGTTCCTTCTCTCCTAAGGGCATCTGTAATTGTTCCCTGCACCTTGGAATTCTCTATCCCTAGCTATTACCTGCTGGGGTCTTTGTCTTTCACAATTCAGCTTTATTATTACTCCTCAGAACAGTCTTCCCTGAATCAAAATATAAATTAACTACCCACCTTCCTCCCCATTATTCTCTACACATCATCCTATTGTATTTCCTTTGTAACACCTCAATCAATGGAATTACTTTATATCTTTATTGCTTGCCTGCCTTAACTAGAAAGTAAACTCCATGGGTGCAATAAACTTGTCTAACTTCTTTACCACCATCTTCCCTGTAGTTAAAATAGTACCTGGCACAAAGTAGGTGCTCTATAAATATTTAATAAATGAGTGAATGAGTGATGTACATGGAATGGTCAGGAAAGGGACACATGACCTGTCAACTAGATCAGGCTGTTGACCCTATTGATCAATATGGGGAGATGACATTTACACTAATTTGGTCATCATCTCTTCTCTTTCTTAGACTAACATAACTAATAGACGGTTGACTTTTCTCCCTGGCTTTATTCAATTCCTCCTCCAGTCCATTTCTACTCTTTCACTAGAATTGTATGTCTTCTTGTTGTTGTTGCTGTCTCCCCCTCCTCCTGCTTCTCTTCCTCTTCCTCCTCCTCCCTCTCCTTCCTTCTTCCTTCTTTTCTTCCTCTTTCTCATCTCCCTCCCCCTCTTCTCTTTCCTTCCTTTGTTAATAGATTTATTGAAATATAATTCATATAAATAAACTGCACATATTTAAACTTTACAATTTGACAAGTTTTGACTTACTTTTATGATCATGAGACTGTCAAAATTAAGACAGTGAACTTATCCATTACCCACATGTCCAAAAATCAGATATGTCCAAAAAAGTTTCCTCCTGATCCCTTGTGATCTATCCTTCCCTCCTCAGCTCTCTGTTTCCAGGCAAACATTCATCTGCTCTGTCACCAAAAATTAGTTTGCATTTTCAAGAATTTTATATGAAAAGAATCATAAAATGTATACAATTTTAGTCTCACTCCTTTCACTCCGCCAAATTAGAGACTCATCCATGTTGTCAGATATATCAGTAGCTCTTTTTTTTTTATTGCTGAGCAATATTTCTTGTATGAATATACCACACTTTGTTTACTCATTCATCTGGTAGACATTTGTGTTGTTCCTGGTTTTCCAGTGGGCATACACTTTTATTTCTCTTGGGTAAATGAATAGCTAGAAATTGAATGTATGGGTTATATGGTAGATATATTTTAAACTTTTAAGAAACTGTAAACTATTTTCTCAAATGGTACATCACTTACATTCCAAAATAATTGGGTCTGAGAATTCCAGTTCTTTTATATCTGCACCAGCACTTGGTATGGTCAGTCTTTTTAAATTTACCCATTCTAGTGGGTATAGAATGAAATCTCATTATGATTTCAATTTGTATTTCTTTAATAATTGATGATACTGAGTATCTTTTCATGTGCTTGTCTTTTGCAATATCTTTTTGCATGAAATGACCATTGAAATCTTTTGCCCATTTTTAAACTGGGTTGTTTGCCTTCTTGAATTGTAAGAGTTCTTTATATAGTACAAATAAATTCAAGTACATTATCAGGTATGTTTTCAAGTATTTTCTCCCAGTCTATGACAACCCAAATGCCCATAGGGCCCCAGCAGGTATACCTCACATTCATGTTCATAACAGTGCCTTTTGAATAGAAGTAAAAACGTTTTTTAATGAAGTCCAATTTTTAAAATTTTTGTGTACTATTTAAGAAACCTTTGCCAAACCCAGCATCACTAAGTTTTTCTCCTATATTTTCTTCTAGATACTTTGTAGTTTCAATTCTTGTATTTAGGCCTATGATCCATTTTGAGTTAATTTTCATATACAGTATGAGGTGAAAATTGAAGTTCACTTTTTTTGCATGTAGCTCTCCTCCCCCACTTGTTGAAAGATTATACTTTCTCTAATGAAGTTCCTTGGCACCTGTCTTAATCATCTCGGGCTTCTATTAGAAAAAAAAAACAAAATAAAAAACGGAAAAACACCATAGACTGGGTGGCATAAACAACAGACTTGATTTCTTACAACTCTGGAGGCTACGAAGTCCAAGATCGAGGTGCAGCAGATTTGGTTACTGGTGAGAGGCCTATTCCTGGCTTGCAGACAAACGCCTTTTTGCTGTGTCCTCAAATGGCAGAGGGGTAGGGGGAGGGAGAGAGAGAGAGAGAGAGAGAGAGAGGGAGAGAGAAAAGCTCTGGGGTCTCTTTCTCTTCCTATAATCCCATCATAGGGCCCCCACCCTCACAACCTCATCTAAACCTATTTACCTCCTAAAAGCCTCACTTCCAAATACCATCACATTGGAAGGAACACAAACATTCTGTCCATGAGAGCACCTCTGAAATCAATTGTTATGTGTGGGGCTATTTCTGGATACTACTCTGTTCTGTTCCATGGATCTAATGTCTATCTCTACGCCATGTTACACTGTCCTGATTACTGTACTCTATAATAAATCTCAAAGTCAGGTAATATTATGGGAGTTCCCTGGTGGCCTAGTGGTCAGGATTCTGGGCTCTCACTGCCAAGGGCCTGGGTTCAATCCCTGGTCGGAGAAGTGAGATCCTGCAAGCTGTGTGGCGCAGCCAAAAAAAAAAAACAAACAAAGTAATAGTAGAACTTCCAACACTGTTCTTCACAGTTGTTTCGGCTACTATAGGTTCTTTGCGTTTCCATAGGACTTTTAGAATCAGCCTGTCAATTTCTCTAAAAAATGCCTGCTGGGATTTTGATTGGAGCTGCTTTTAAACAATAGATAAAAGAGAAAGAACTCACATGTTAACAATACTGAATCTTATGATTCATGAAAATGGTATATCTCTCTATTTTGGTCCTTAATTTCTCTCAGCAGTGTTTCACAGTTTTCACTATACAGGTCTTACATATTGTCTTAGTCTGCTGGCGCTGCCATAACAAAATACCATAGACTTAGTGGCTAAAACAACAGAAATTTATTTCTCACAGTTCTGTAGGCTGGAAAGAGTGTCAGCATAGTCAGTCAGGTTCTGGTGAGAACTCTTACTGGCTTGCAGAGGGCCACCTTCTCACTGTGTCCTCACATGGCAGAAAGCAAGCTCTCTGGCGTCTCTTTTTATAAGGGCACTAATCCTACCACCAGGACCCCATTCTCATGACCTCATCTAAGCCTAATTACCTCCCAAAGACCTCACCTCCAAATACAATCACATTGGTGATTAAGGCTTCAACATATGAACTTTGGGGAGATACAAACATTCAGTCTATAACACAAAACTTTCACCAAATTTACCCCTAAGTATTTCATAGTTTTGATGTTACTGTAAATGATAATGCTTTAAAAATTTTAATTTCTGATAGTTTCTTTCAATATATGTAAATACAACTGATTTTTATAATTAATCTTATCTTGCAACCTTTCTAAACTCCTTTATTAGTCCTAATAGCTTTTTAAAATAATAGATTCCTTAGGATTTTCCAAAAATAATCATGCTATCTGTGAATAAAAACAGTTTTACTCCCTCCTTTCCAATCTGGATGCCTTTTATTTCTTTTTCTTGCAAGGAGTGGCTTGAATTATCAGTACCGTAGAATGAATAGAAGTGATGAGAAGACACATGCTTGCCTTATCCCTGATCTTAGGAGAGAAATATTCAGTCTCTCCCTATTAGGTATGCTGTTGGCTGTAGGATTTATGTAGATGCCCTTTTTTAGTTGGCTGGAGTTCTCTTCTATTCCTAATTTGCTGGAAGTTTTTATCTTAAATTGATGTTGGATTATAACAAGTATCTTTCATGCATCTAGAATTCTCTTTCTAAAATGTAAATTTAATCATTCACTCTTTTGCTTGAAGTCCATCAAAACCCTCCCATCATCTCTAGAATTAAGTTCAAGTTTTTTTATCATGCTATACATCTCTTGTTGCTTCTCAAAATACATTCTATGTTATTCCACAACCAAACTACTTATAGTTCTATGAATGTACCAATTTTATTTCAGGACTCTGTGAATTTTTTCAGGTTCTTTTTGTCTGGAATATCATCCTCCTCACCCCCTAACCCTCAAACCTATCCCAGACACCTAATCATTCAAGTGAACTCCAGATATTTTTTAAAACTCAACCGATCACTCCTCTTTCAGTGTTAAATCTGTGTTTATGCTTCTACTGTTGACACCACTTCCCTGCATGTAATTATTTGTTTACTTATTTGTCTCCCTCTTTAATAGATGGTGAGTAGTGTAAGAGTGAGGACAATATTCAGCAAAATGCTTAATAGAAATTAGGCCTTCAACATAAGTGAAATAACACCTGTAAAACTCTTTGAAGATTGATAATTTTTATAGAAAATTTCTTTATAGAAATCTAAGACATTATTATCTTTGTATTATATGCTATTCTCAACATGTATTCTTTTCTGAAAGTGACTAATGCAATGCAAATACTTATAAGAAATCTATATTACCACAACGGTATAATTATTATCATCATATCTCTGTTGATGCATTAATACCTAAAACCATTATCAAAATTTGGTCCCATACTGCCTACCAGGGCCCCAGCAAGGATATCTCTTTACATAATGTTTACAAGTATTATTTCATTTAATTGTCATGAAAACCTTACAGGCAGATCTTATTATTATCTCCATTTTACAAATGAGAAAACAGAAGCATGGAGAGATTAAACCATGGAACTGGAAGTAGCAAATCTCTTCTTTCAAACTAGGCAGTTCAGCTCTAGAGCAGCAGTCCCCAACCTTTTTGGCACCAGGGACAGGTTTCATGGAAGACAGTTTTTCCTCGGCCTAGGGTGGGGGACTGGGGGGAGATGGTGTCGGGATGATTCAAGCGCATCACATTTATTGTGCACTTTATTTCTATTATTATTACATTGTGATATATAATGAAATAATTATACAACTCACCATAATGCAGAATCAGTGGGAGCCCTGAGCTTGTTTTCACTTGTCACTCACTGATAGGGTTTTGATATGAATCTGCAAGCAACTGATTTATTATGGTCTCTGTGCAGTCAAACCTTTCTGCTGATGATAATCTGTATTTGCAGCCGCTCCCCAGTGCTAGCATCACTGTCTCAGCTCCACCTCAGATCATCAGGCATTAGATTCTCATAAGGAGTGCACAACCTAGAGCCCTCGCATGCGCAGCTCACAGTAGGGTTTGCGCTCCTATGGGAATCTAATGCCACCACTGATCTGACAGGAGGCAGAGCGGTAATGTGAGCAATGGGGAGCGGCTGTAAATACAGATGAAGCTTCGCTCGTTCGTCTGCTGCTCACCTCCTGCTGTGTGGCCCAGTTCCTAACAGGCCACAGATTGGTACCTGTCCGTGGCCCAGGGGCTGAGGACCCCTGCTCTAGAGCATATTCTTTTCATTTCTATGTTATATTTAATAAAAAAACCTTTAAAAATTAAATACACTGTTTTCATTTTTGCTCCTTTAGCTATATTAACAGAGAACAGTTACGTCTAATTATGCTGAATACAAAAACAAGTATGGCTTCCAGATGCCTGTGGTGGAATTATGAACATATTTTGAAATTTAAGGAACACAGAAGTGTTCCTTATCTACCTGAAATGTTCACTGGAAACTAGTAATTCATGAGCCATAGCTTTAAGAACACAGGCTTAAAAACTTAACCTTCCTTCAATTCAGAATTTTAGGAAAAACTATCAAATAGAGTGAATTTAAAATAATTCTATGTGACATTTTTTTATGCTTATTTATAGTCACAGTGACATTGTTGAATGTTTGCACACTGGATGTGTAAAATGTTCCATGAAACTGGAATACTCATGTAGACTTTACTTAGGGATACCAGAATAATTTAGAAGGTGTAAATATGAAAAACAGACATTTTAAGTTGCCTCCTCAGAGTTATTAAGTTATGCTTAATAACTTCCCTGTTACAAATTTAATATAGTTTTGAAGAACATAAAGACTCATTTAAAAGACTGTGTGAAATAGGTTACCTGCAAATGGAACAGAACTTTTTTGTTTTTTTCTATTTCTGATGTTTGTGATTGTTGTTGCTGTGCAACTTGCTCGACAGCATCAGTTAATGAAGATGTGTCTTGTTTAGCCAGAGCTAGACAAAATAAAGTACATAATAAAAATCTAAATGCAAACATTCTAAGAAACATGTTTCTTCACTCAAAGTCATGAAAATTGTTATGTTTTCTCAAAAATAAACTAAATTTAGGGTTGGTACTCTTCCTTTGTGACTATAAACAAAACCAAAATCACAGGCCATAAAACTAGACAATTCAAAGTCACCTACTGCAATATTATACCTGTTACTTTTTGGAACAGTATAAATATTTTGATTGTCCTAAAAATTTTTATCTAGACCATTTGCACATATACTATAGTTATAGTGGTACCATAACCATTTCTCAATTGCAGTTGATGAATTTTCATTATAGGCCTGCATTTTCAGGTTGTTATACTTTTTCTAAACATTCTAGAAGTTTCCTCCTGGTAAACTTTAACAGCTTCCCTCTATTCTAATTTGCTACTAATTTTAACACAATTATCCTATCATACTACTTTTTTGTTACTGCTCATCTTTTAGTTGTATATTTCTGAAGATAGCTTCATTACCTTCTTCAGGAACTCCTTGACTCTTCCTTTCTTTGTTGCCTGACATTCTTGTGTCTCTTTTCCCCTTTTTAGTTCACCTTCTTTACTCCTACAAAATAATCAGTGTAGATAATCTTTCACTTTTTTTTTTCCATCATGTATTAGTGATCCTGAAAGTAAATTGTCAAATATCTCACAAGGATGACAATGACATTCGTCATCAGTTCCAAGAAGTAAAATACAATGATTGAGTGAGAGATTTGGGGAAAAAAGTAGAACTGTTTTTCCATCTTCGTTGTCCTGCTTTTCAGCTGTTATGACCCTGAGAAGTTTCTTAATTTCTTTGTTCATCAGTGTCCTCATCTGTAAAACCTCATAGGACTGTTGTAATAATTAATGTATGTAACGTGCTTAGCACAGTAACTGACATAGAGTGAGTAACTAATTATTCTGGATTAGTAGCTAGTACCTCTAGAACTATTATGAAATGGATTCTAAAACTATAACCAGAATCTGTGAAAAACAGTGCCAAGAGGAATTAGCAACTTCTGTCACGGGTATAGGATGAAGGGAATATGGCACTCCTGTGTAAGGCCAGGGTAAGCCTTACGCAAGTTTAAAATCACCATTCAATCTCTTCTATACGTAGGAGAAACTGATGAGATGAAGGGGTAGATTTTTTTCTCCCCTGAAAGATGGAGAGAAAGAGTTCTTTCCTGTACCAGCGCAACAAATGAATGCTGAGTTGGCAGAGTTAAAGGCATTACCAGTCTTTGGAAAAAGAGTATCTGATTTTGCCCGTCCATTCCTATACGAAAGAAATACAATTTTGCATGATTAATAAAAGGAATGTAGTGTTCCTGCTTAACATTTGAACATATGGATTTTTCTTTTTAGATGACATCCTTTTAAAAACATCTTCTCCCTAAAACCACCTAGTTTCTCTGAAGTTCATGCCATCATGAGCTTCAGATGAGTAAAGTAAGAAAAAGTAAAAAGTAAAGTAAGCTTTACTCTTCCTTTTTGTTATCCGTCGACTTCTAAATCTCTACCCTTCACTCCTAGATTATAGTATCTGACTTACTGTGTCTCTATTACTACTTTTTAAAATATTTCTTTGGAATTTCAACGTCCACACAGGTGGTACTTTTAATACCCTGACTTCTCAGTTCTTTGATGTTTTTCCTTATCCATCCTCCCCAGCCACCCACAGAGTATCACTACACCTCATCCATAATCTCAGATTCAAACACTTATTTTTCAGCTCAGCCCTCCTAGTATTTTGACTGTAAGAGCTGTTCAACCACATTGACTCTTCTACCTTTTCATGGTCCCTTAGCCTTTCATGTGCTCACATCACTTACCCAGTTTAGATTACTTTGCATTCAACCTCACTTTTTTTGTACCGCTCTCTCCCTGTCCTACTTCCCTGGAAAAATTCCAACCAGTTGCTTTGCTTACATACTACTAGCTGAATACGCCTCAAGAAAAGCACACACCTGTGCTGTGGTCTCACTTAAAATTCAAGACACTTTATGTTAGGTGGGCCCTTGATGCTAGGCCCCTAGGATTCATCAAGTTTCATGGATGATTATTTCACTCCTTCTTCTCTGTCTTTAAACCTCCCACATCTCTTTTCCCCTCCTCTTTCAGTTGATAACCCACCTTCTTATTTAACTGAGATAGTAGGAAAATATCAGAGACGGTGGTAAATCACCCCATCTACCAGTCTTCCTGGACCTATACCTATATACTAGTCTATTCTTTTCTTGCAGTGAATAAAGTGTACTTGCTCTGACCTAGGGCCAATCCTCTACTTCTGTACCCCTTCCTCTCCTACTCAAGGACATTGATCCTTCAAACGTCCCATCAATATAATTTCCTCCTTTATTTGGTCAAACATATTATCCTGGACAGCCTATCGTATAATCATCAACAACAATAACCACTTCTGCTTGACACTTTAATCCTTTCAGCTATTGACCCCTTTCTTTGCTCTCCTTTATAGCCAAGATCCTTGCTGTCTACTTCCTCTCCACCTATTCTTCTTGAACCCACCAGAATTAATCATTTACAACTCTCAAGTTCTTATCAAGGTATCTATGACATCCACATTGCCACTTCAATAGCAAGTTTGGTCCTCATTTTCCTTAACGTATCCATGTCATTTGACACATTTGATCATGCCCTCCTCCTTGAAACAACATACTTCTTGGTTTCCTTTGCTGGCTCCTCCTCACCTTTCTCATTTATGTTAGAGTGCCCTAGCACTCAGTCCTCAGGCCTCTTCTTTTCTCTAAACTTACTCTGCAGGTAATGCCATCCAGTTCTATGGCTTTAAACTCCCCTTATAGGCTCACAACTCCCAAATTCATATCCCTAACCTGACATCCCTCTTGAGCTCCAGACTCATAAACAATTTCCTACCTGATATTTCCACTTGAATTTCTTACAGGCATTTCAACTTACTATGTTCCAAACCGAACTCTTTATGTCTCTGTCCACTCCATCACTACCCCTAAACCTGC
Source organism: Physeter macrocephalus (assembly GCF_002837175.3). Classification (NCBI taxonomy): domain Eukaryota; kingdom Metazoa; phylum Chordata; class Mammalia; order Artiodactyla; family Physeteridae; genus Physeter; species Physeter macrocephalus. Next base: position 23,664,927 of record NC_041226.1, on the reverse strand, counting down.
TCCTTCATGGTCTTCTCCATCCCAGTAAATTATAAGTTCATTTTTCTTATGCACACTCAAAACTCTAGAACATTAGCAGGGAGGTATCTAGAATGGTATAGAGCCCAAGGCAATTTAATCAGCCTTGCCCAAGATAATAATAAATGAGAGCTCATTGTTGATGTTCCATAGACCCTTTGGGAAATCATTTGAGATATTCCCCAAGTATGTGGCCCAAGACTGCTGCCCCAATTGTTTTACCCAATAGACAAATAAGAATCTTGACTCTTTTCTTTCTCTTACATGCTGCACGCAATTCTTTTGGCAAAACTCACTGGTTCCACCTTTAAATTATATTGGAATCCAACCACTCCTTACCTCTTCCAAATACTATCTTAGCTAAGAAGGCTTCCCTGATAATCCCTCTAAAACATGACCTTCATCCCCTATTTCCTTACCCTGCCTCATTTTTCTTAACAGCATTTATCACTTTTATCATTTTTCTTTTTTTATTTCCTTTTACTAATGTAAGCTCCACGAGGGAAGAGACCTAGAACAGTGCCTGGAACATAACAGGTGTCTAACTATAGTCTATCTCCACTTCAATTGACCCTGTTCTACTGACAGAATAATGCTTCTGAAACACTGTTCTGATCACATCAAATAGCAACCAATCTTTCAACTCCACCTTAGATGCATCTTCTTTAAGAAGTTTTTCTTGATCTTTCTGGGTAGATATGCTCTCTCTCTCTCTCTTTTTAGCACAATTGTTTCTATATCTCTATTATACCAAGATAGATAACAGTCTAGGTCTCAGGCTAAGATAGGGCTAATCTTGAATCTAGGTTGTGCCACTTACTAGTTTATTAGGTAAATTCTCTCCAACCTGAGCCTCAGATTCCTTGTCAATAATAGTACCTTCCTCATTAGATTTTTTGTGAGGATGAAGTGAAATAATGAATATAAAGCATTTAGCAAATTCCTGCCACTCAACAATTTATATTCCTACTGTTTATATTATTTTATACTATATTTCTCTATTAGACTATAAGCTCCAGGAAGTCTTACTCATTTTTGTATTCTTTAAAGTATTTGATGAAGAAACCAAAAAAAAATATTAAGAAAATTAGATTTATACAATAAAAAATAAAGTAACTGGTACTTCTTGATATCTATTTCTGAAGCAGCATAAATTGAAGAACTCTTGGATGATATTTATTTAAACCAGCTATTCATGAAAGGATATCTGGTTTAAAATTGAGGAAGTTTTCATTTTTTCTGGATCTCTACTGTAGAATGGACAAAAAATAAAAATGAAAACAAACTACTGCCATCTACTGATAATTCATTACAATTGCATAAATCAATAAAAACAGGAGTTTAGAGACTAGACAGTATTAGTTATTCTTTCATTCAAACCACGTATGTCGGTACATATTATATACAAAGCATTGTGGGAAATATAAATATGAATTAAGTGACTGATTTAAAAAAAAACACCTCATAATACCTACAGTATTTGATAGTAAATATCCAAATATTACTTATAAAAAATCATTTAGGCAAAACACTCTCAACTAAAAAAGTAGCTTTACAGAAAACAATGCAATGGAAATACTATAAACCACCATGTTCTATATTAACTATAGCCAACATTTACTAATTACCATAAGTACCTTCACATAGATTATCTGTTTTATCCTTCAGAGCAATCCTATAAGCTAGACATGATTTTTACCTGTATTTTGTAAATGAGGACTAAGACTTCAAGAAATAAGGAAATTCGCCAAAGGTCATACATCCAAGCAGGAAGGATGAAATTTGAAGCAATTAGGATCCAAATTAACATTATTAGGTATTTAGTATGTACTAAAGCATTGTGATGAGCATGATTTTTGTGCACCATCTCATCTGAATTCAAGAGGCGAGTGCCTGTAATTGGCCCTTGGGAGGAGATTTTTAAAAGGTCATGGTTTGAGTTTTTGGAAACTCATCGTCTGGTACCTCCCTTCAAGTTAATGAGCAAAATAAAGCAAGGCTGTCAAACTCCCCTAGGGTTTTGAGAGCTTCTGGGTTAAAAGAATCAAGATGAGGCAACTGTCCATCCATGTGTGCCCATGTCACATAAGCACCATTTTTCATCCTGAATGGAAAAAGCTGCTTATGCGGACCTGCCAGGCAGTTTAAGTAGTTTATAATTACCTCCTACCCCCTTTAGAACATACATTTTATTAGAAAACAAGGAAAGAAAAATTACTTAGTTAATTTTCACATAAGTGTGAAATTGCTTTTGTTTTTGTTTTCCAAGTGGGAGGGGGAGTTTAATATCTGAAGCTGATGTTTAACTGAGGAAGCTAAAAAAACTGACCTGGGGAAGACAGAAAAGTTTTCCTGGAATTGAGAGTTTAAAATTATGTCTATATTTGTCATAAGCATGATGGAATCAGTTCTGGATGGTTCAATTCCAACAATAAATTAAAGAGGAATCATGGGGAAAATGTAACAAACTGCACAAATGATTAAGAATCAATAATACATACTTCAGGTAAAAAAGAGGACAAGTCTTTCCAACCACATGTTTTCAAGAGAAGTTACATCATCAGAGTTATCCAAAAAGAATAAATTAATTGAATCATTAAAAATGTATTGCATACCTATTATATACTAGAGTCTTAGAATCTGCTGAAACTAGGGACTTTTCTATTCCCTGGCTAGGTAATGAGATTAAAGTTTCAGGATGCTGAAAACAGAAAGAAACCAGAGGATTGGTACTGTTCCTTAACTTGCTGTCAAAGACAATTTAGAGAACAGTCAGATACTACTCATTGATAGCTTTAAGCCAAAGGTGGGATTTCTCTGAATGTACAGATAGTACCGGACTACAAAAACATCTCGTTTTGGGGTGTAGACATACAAGGGTTGGTCTGCAGCTCAAATCTAAGTTTTAAGGGATGCCCAGGCAACTGTTTGAAAAAGAAATTATAGGTCTTTGGTGAAATCCAGTCATAACCTCCCTGCTTGTCTCATTCAGGACAGTAAGGGGAAAAGTCTTTTATTTTTACTCTGTAAACAAGTAAACATGATTTCTAAACCAAAAGGAGCTCGTAGCAGGTTGAATTGTGGTCCCCCAGACAGATGTCTGTGTCCTCACCCCTAGAAACTGTGAATATGAGCTTATTTGGAAAAAAGGATGTTTGCTGGTGTAATTAAGTTAAAGACCTCGAGACGAGATCATCCTGGATTTAGGGTGGACCCTAAATTCAGTGACAGGTGAGAGGCTGAGCATGCAAACAAACAGTGACTAGGCCATATATAAAAACAGGACTCTGACCCACAACCTGCAGCAACCAACCCAGGAAACCATCCATCATCTACAGTAAGCAGCTAGCCTGCCATCTGAAGTCAGACCACTATCTCTAATAACAATTCAGGAGCCAAACATTAACCCCTGTAACAAATGGCCCCAAAATGGCCAGTGCTGGATTAATAAATAACAGTTTCCCTAGTTTTTGTCCCTACCTCCAACTTAGGACCAACCAGAGAAAGCCAAATATGCACCCCTAACCAATCACACAGGATGCGCAACTTCTAGTGAGCCCACCTACAGCTTCCCCAGGCCAACAGCCTGCAATCAGGGCATACTTGAAGATTTCCCTTTTTTCCACTATAAGCTTTCCCACCCCTCTGCCTGCCTTTGAGTCTCTGCCAAAACACAAGTAATGTGGCTGACTCCCTTATTCTAGCAAGCTCTGAATAAATAGCCTCTGCTTACTCTATGATTGGCCTTTTCTTTATTTCCACTCAGGTGTCTTTATGTGAGAAAGGTACAGGGAGATTTGAGACTCAGACACACAGGAAAGTAGACCATGTGAGGATAGAGGCATAGAGCCCCAAGTCATGCACCCCAATGCAAGGAACACCTGGAGCCAACAGAAGCTGGAAGAGGCAAGGAAAGCTTTGAAGGAAGCACGGTCCTGACACACCTTGATTTAAGACTTCTGCCTCCATAACTATAAGACAACACATTTTTGTTGTTTTAAGCCATCCAGTTTGTGGTCATTTGTTATGGAAAACTTAGGAAACTAACATAATCTTTTAACAAGGAAATTTGCATGTTACATGTCCTTCTCTGGAAGGACACATAAACCCTAGTGTGAATGGTTTAAAGACAACTGTTCCCAGTTTTATTCTAATTGTTTTCATGATAAGGATTTACAGGGTGATTAAGAATGTCTGGGGATTTCCCCAATGGTTCCCCTCAACAGCCAGGCACTCTCTCTGCCCCCAAAATGCTCTAAGTCTCTATGGGGGAAATAGATGCAAAGTCAAAGAATGAAAATGTAGAGGAACAGGAGGTGTTCTCTTAGTCTACCTACACTTAACCTCTAACCAATTAACTCATTTTGTTTCCTTTTAAATCATAAGCTGCTAATTCCCACATCATGCTGAATGCGCATGCTGAATGCTAAAGGGTTAGAAAGCTACTCTCCAGTGAGTCTGACCACTTCTGCTCCTACCAGTGGAACTGTACATCTGACAATGTCACTTGTGTTTGTTCCTGAACCTGTTTATGCCAGTTGTACTCGTCACTGTGCTTTCATAATTTAATTAAATATTATGTAAACCAATGAAATAGTGTGGAAATAAAGTTTGTTGTTTCTTTAAAAGCTATGTTTAATATTTTGGAAAGATCCAATTAAGGTGAGTTGTTTGAATGTGTGAGATAACTATAAATGATTATAAAGAAGAAATCTGCACTCAGCTTCACAAGTGTCTCTAGGTTATTTTTTTTTTTAAAGGAACCGAATCTTGGGAAAGCTTAGCTGATGGTTGAGAAGTGTAGTTTATGGAAGAGATATGATGCAGAACTCTAATCAGGAGGCCATGTGCAAAGAAAAGGCCTGGACTTTCTCAACAGATTGGCAAACAAGCATATAGTTGTTTTAGGTTAAAAAATGTTTAAGGTATTATGGTATACTTTTTCATAACTCTCTGGTTTAACTGACTTTCCTTTGAAACAGTTTTATTTAGATATAATTTATATACTACCATGTTCATCTTTATGAGGTATACAATTTAATGTTTAATTGACTTTTTCAATGTACTGCTTGGTAATGGATACAGATTCCATCTATGAGAGAGCTTCTCCTATACAAACAAAATGCTAAAAGAAGCAGTTAATTCTGCTTAGCGAGGGGATGGGGATTCAAGGTGATGTTTGAGCTTGAAGGGTCTTGAACAACTAACAGCTAAAAAAAGCATATAAAGAGAAGAGTGTTCTAAGCAGAAGGGATAGCTTATGCAAAGGATGAAATCATATGGTGTTCCAAGGAACAGCCTTTAGTTTGAGTGGCTTGGGAATAGGGAAGTTGTTTTTTCAAATCTAATTATGCATCTGAATCATCTGTAGAGATTAAAACAAAACAAAAAGCAAGGCAAAACAGGCTGAGACTTGACTCCCTGAGTTTCTGATTCAAATGTGTATCTGGAGGTGGTGGAGGGGGGAGCTCCCTGGATTTATATTTTTTAAAGTTCTACTTGTAGTTGTCAGGTGTAGCCAGGATTGAGAGCCACTGGAGTGGGGGGAATAGAGATGAGGTAAGAGAGTGCTAGGAGATGAGGCCACAGCCCAGTACCAGATGGTGAAAGGAAATGGTATATAAATACAATATAACGGCAAACTTTCTCTTCCCTGACAGAGTCCCTATTCTGAAATATTTTTTTTTGAAATTTTTTTTTAACTTTTTTTTACTGTTACCGTTGCATGACAGAAAATGAATTCCCACCATTGTCTATAAAAACAGAGATAAATGTTTTCACCCAGCTTTGTAACTAAAGACCTCTATTTTGCTTACAGTAATATTTAACATAGAGCAAGCTCAGGGCGGAATGGATCAGGTGCACCACACAGCACTCAGTGCTCTCAATAAATGTCCAGCCAAAATGATGAAAGTACAATTTTTGACAGAAACATCTGCCAGATACTGAACAGTGGGTTCCTATTCTGAGTTGGTGACGCCATAGAATAGCGGCACCTGCCCACTTCAGGTGCTCTTCTAAACTCCCAGATGGCTGAGATTCTTTCTCTCAGGGACAGGTTCTGCAGCATTTATCGTCTGAGCGACTGTCAGAAGAAAGGGACCCCCTCCTTCCGTCATAACCAGTTCCACAGGAAGCATCCTTTCTCCTACTCTTTGAAGGTTGGAGATATTTCCCCTTGGCCAGAGCGTCTGCCTTCCATATACGTAGGAGCTGTTCAATATTTTTAAATAAATGAATGTTATGCTCTTTCAGGGCAGAGAAAGGATGCTAATTTACATCTTTATCACAACTCTAAGGGTCAGTGCCTTCTAATTTTCTACTCCTGGCGCGTATTTTTCAAAGGGCACCTAGGACCTCCGTTTATCCACACACGTGCAGGAGCTGTAAAGTTTAGTCAGCAAGTTAGGCAGAATCAGCAAAAAGGCAAAGGAGGGGTTCAGGGGTTCAACTCGTTTCTGGAAACAAAGCAAAACCGTTAAAAAAAAAAAAGTCTACCTCAGAAAGCACGTTACTTGAACTTGGATGGGACAGAGTGCCAAGTGCTAACGCAAGGAGGTTCTCAGGCCTGGGCTCTGGGGAGGAAATCGAGTGTCCCGACCGCGCTGCCAGGCCGGCGATTCGTTGTGGCCGGACTGGGAGCGCGGACGCCGGGAAAGGGTTTCATCGCCCCCGGGCGGGGGGAGGCGGTCATTGACCCGAGGCCGCTCGGCCGCGCGCCCCGTCGGGAGGCCCGCCCCGCTCCCTCGCGCCCCGCCCAGCCACCGGCCCGCGGACCCGCCTGACTCCGGTCACTCGGTCGGTCCGCCGCGCCGGTTCCCGTTCTTCCTCCTGGCGCCGGGCGGCGGGTGCGGGCTGGCGCCCTCCTGACCCGGAAGTGCTAACGGTTCCCTGCGGTTGGGCGCGTCCGACCCGAGGGTCGCTCCCCGGATCGCTCCCGCCTCCCCGCACTCAGCCCCCTGGCCCGGCCTCCGCGGCTGTCGGGGGGCTGCCGGGCGGGGGCTCCGTCAGTCCGTGGTCAGGCGGGTGAGGCGGGACGGGCGCCGCCCGCCCAGCGCCCGGGCACGCTCTCGCGGCCTCCCGGTCTCGTTCAGGCGGAGGACTGGGGGCGGCAGACGCCTCAGAGCTCGCCGCCCACCGAGTGTGCAGCGGAAAGCGACGCGCGACGGGCGAGGACGGAGAACGGCCTCGGGTGTGCGTCTGGCCGTCGGAAAAAATCGAAGGGGTGGAAGGAGTACGGCAGGTGAGGATCGGCGCCCCACGGGGCCGAGCGCGGAGCCGGGCGGGTGGCAGAGGCGTCGTGGGGCTTTTCATGGTCCAGAGGGAGGGGGTTAGGAGTGGCGGCAGGAGAAAACCATCCGGGGCAAAGGGGGTCACCGAAGGGGTCACCAAAGAGAGACCGGCAGCCTGGGGTGGGGGAGGGCAGGGGCTGGGGTGAGAAGATCTGTGCGCGGGGAGTGAAGAGAAGAGCAGGTGGGAAGCACACCTGATCCAAATTGCCGTTGCTTATGAGATAATTGCCATACCTGAGTCCTGCGTGAATCCTGGAGTTTGCTTTTATCTCCTTAAAAACGCATTTAAGGGGCTTCCCTGGTGGCGCAGTGGTTGAGAGTCTGCCTGCCAATGCAGGAGACACGGGCTCGAGCCCTGGCCTGGGAAGCGGCCCCCGCTCGCCACAACTGGAGAAAGCCCTCGCACAGAAACGAAGACCCAACACAGCAAAAATAAATAAATTAATAAAAACGCATTAAAAAAAAATTGAAGTATAGTTGATTTACAATATTAGCTTCAGGTGTACAACATAGTGAGTCAATATTTTTATAGATTATATGCCGTTTAAAGTTACTATCAAATATTGGCTATATTCTGTGTGCTGTACGATATATCTCCTTAAAAACGCATTTAAGGGGCTTCCCTGGTGGCGCAGTGGTTGAGAGTCTGCCTGCCAATGCAGGAGACACGGGCTCGAGCCCTGGCCTGGGAAGCGGCCCCCGCTCGCCACAACTGGAGAAAGCCCTCGCACAGAAACGAAGACCCAACACAGCAAAAATAAATAAATTAATAAAAACGCATTAAAAAAAAATTGAAGTATAGTTGATTTACAATATTAGCTTCAGGTGTACAACATAGTGAGTCAATATTTTTATAGATTATATGCCGTTTAAAGTTACTATCAAATATTGGCTATATTCTCTGTGCTGTACGATATATCCTTGTAGCTTATTTATTTTATACATAGTAGTTTGTACCTCTTAATCCCCGACCCCTACCTTGCCCCTCCCTCCTTCCCTCTCCCCGCTGGTAACCACTAGTTTGTCCTTTGTATCTGTGAGTCTGCTTCTGAAAAACAACAATAACAAAATGCAATTTTTCTGAAGGAAAAAAAAAACAATTAAGAATTAAAAAATTTTTAAGTACAGCTCCATTTAACCTACTGAACTCGAGACCCGGGTATTTCATAAGAAGGGATGTAAATTAGCAAACCAGTCATATCCGGATTAATGATATATCAATAAGTTGACACCCTGTAATTAAAAAACAGGACTTTGTCTAAGTCAACAAGTAATTCCCTGCTTAAAATTTGCTACCTGCACCATTGTAAAACAATTATACTCCAATAAAGATATTAAAAAAAAATTTACTACCTGAAAACAAAACAAAAACTGTTGTTCTGCTGGAAAGACGTAAAGTACTTTCACAAAATGAATTAAGAGATGGCTTTGCTTTTCATTGTCCTGGTTCTGACAAATAGTGGACTAGCTTTTCTGGGAGGAATCTAGATTCACTATTTTGGTTCCATTTTTAAGTCAATGCAATTCTTTTTACCCATCCACAAGTTTCTGTTGTAACTATAAGCAGATTGATATAACTTTGTATTCTTACTTATGCTAATTTTTCTTTACAGGTGATTTTGGGGGGCACAAAAACCTTCTTTGAAGAACTTTGTACAGTGTTGAAGGATGGCAGAAGCGGTGTTGATAGATCTCTTTGGTTTGAAATTAAACTCTCAGAAAAACTGTCATCAGACATTACTAAAGACATTGAATGCTGTCCGATACCACCATGGTGCCAAGGCCAAGTTCCTTTGCATAATGTGTTGCAGTAACATCAGCTGTGACCATGATAATTGTGAATTAGAAACAAGCAATGGATTATCTGCTTCCCTGAGAGAATTTGAGACTGTTAGCAATCCCAGCATGGCTGCTTCATTGTATACCATTAAACAAAAAATTGATGAAAAAAATTTGAGCAGCATTAAGGTAATTGTGCCTGTGCACCGGAAGACATTAATGAAGGCTTTTATTGGTCAACTCTTCACTGATGTTTACAATTTTGAGTTTGAAGATTTACAGATGCCTTTGAGGGGAGGTCGTTTGAAACAGCCTACTGAAATAAACATAATCACAGCTCAAGAACTAGAAGCAATCCAGAATGAAATAGAAACATATTTGAGAAGTTTGCCAGCACTGAAAGGAGAATTAACCATTATCACATCTCCTTTGATCCCAGGTACGTTAAACACTATCTGTTGTTTTTACTGGATGTGAAAAACCAGTCTTTCTTTACAGGTTGTTCACCTCTTTTTGCTTTTTTCTTTTGTAGACTGTTGTGAATTTGTGTGTTCATTAGCATCAGTTACAACATGGGAGTGTCATGCATGGCTTTGTAGTGTCAGGGGTGTCAAGGGATAGCCACCCTAAATAAATAAATACTCTTTATGCAAATTCAGCTTTAAGACAAGTCCCCCAGCCTTCCTTTTAAATGAGATTTATGACTGTAAGCATTTCCTACTTAGAAATTCTGAAACCTTAACTCATTGGTGCTTTCACAGAAGAATGAAGTTTACTGTGAGCTATATGAGCTATGTGCTATTGGGATAACAAAGACAAATGGGACAAAAGATACCCTTTGAAGAGCAATAATCCAACAGGGAAGGTAAAACAAACTCAAAGCATTATGTCGTAAGAATAGATGGAGGTATAAAGAGCTGTAGAAATTAGAAGGCAGATAAACTAATGCAGGATGAGGTGATTAGGGAAAGTCTTAATGAGAGACTGGGTTTGTAATGCTTATAGTCTTTTGTATGTCATGTTTTTAATCTTCATTGTTTATCTTCAACAGATATTTTCATACATGGATTTACTACAAGAACAGGTGGAATATCTTACATACCAACTCTTAGCTCATTCAATCTCTTCAGTAGTTCCAGACGGAGAGATCCCAAGGCTGTTGTTCAAGAAAATCTGCGTAGGCTGGGGAATGCAGCAGGATTTAATGTGAAGAAATTTTACCGAATAAAGGTACAATTTTGTTTCCTATTTTGGAAGATGTAAAGTATATTCTTATTTATTTATTTATTATTTATTTATTTTTGGCTGTGTTGGGTCTTCGTTGCTGTGCGCGTGCTTTCTCTAGTTGGGACGAGCAGGGGCTACTCTTCCTTGCGGTGCGCGGGCTCCTCATTGTGGCGGCTTCTCTTGTTGTGGAGCACAGGCTGTAGGTGTGCAGGCTTCTGTAGTTGTGGTGCGCAGGCTCAGTAGTTGTGGCTTGCAGGCTCTAGAAAGCAGGCTCAGTAGTTGTGGCGCATGGGCTTAGTTGCTCCGTGGCATGTGGGATCTTCCCGGACCAGGGATCGAACCCGTGTCTCCTGCATTGGCAGGTGGATTCCTAACCACTGCGCCACCAGGGTAGTCCCTAAAGTATATTCTTGACTCTGCTAATGACTACATGGACTTTATTTAACTTTTGCATCTAGTGTTTTATCTAAAATTTAGGATAATGTTTGTGATTATTTTTCTTAGAGCTGTATACCATAACCTAAAGATCAATTCTATGACGATATATATATATATTTCACCTGGAGCTCCTCACATCTGACAGTACAGTGAATTCTCATAGTACCACTGCCCTTTTTGATTTAGAAGGAAGGTTCCTGCATGGTGGGAGAGAAAAGCCATTATTAATCAACACTAGGAGGAACTAGGGTACAACTGATGAGATAATTGTTTCTTACAGAATTCTAGCGTTACTTGACTCCAGGAAAAGTAAAAATATCATTGATTTGGAAATTTAATTTCTTTCGTAAATTAGTACTTTGTGGAAAGTACTGCAATTAGAGATTTACCCATCTCTAGTGGGAGGTATTCATGATGGATGGACTATTTTGAATTTTTTAAATGTTTGTTAAATGTAAAAGTCTGCTTTCCTTTGAGGAAAATATGCAGAGATTATCATATCATAAAGTTAAATAAGTAAATTTGTTATTTTATCATATATGGACCCGATATATTTAATGAATGCTTGTAACTTTAAACTGGTTATATAATTTTGTACAAGATGCGTACTTTCAGAAAAGCTTATGGTATGAGAAACTCTATCTTCAAAACATTTTTTTCTCACATCTTTGGTATTAGACTGATCATGCCAATGATGTCTGGATTATGGGAAGGAAGGAGCCTGAATCTTACGATGGAATCACCACAAATCAAAGAGGAGTCACAATAGCGGCTCTTGGTGCTGACTGTATACCAATTGTTTTTGCCGATCCTGTCAGAAAAGCATGTGGGGTTGCTCACTCTGGTAAATGTACTTAATTAAACATCTAGGATTTTACCAATTTTTTTTGTACAGGAAAAGTTATAATTTCTTTCTGATTGACATTACAAATAGTTAATTACTACCCATGGTGATAAGTGTAAAGATAGGGAAGAGCTAGCAGACTCTTAGGACAGGAGCAGATAAAAGAAGTCCCTAAGTCAAATTATATGAATCAGAGTATAATTCCCAAAGAAAGCAGTACTTAGGCTGATTCCTGGGGGATTTGTAGGATTTGGCTAGGTGCCAGTGTTTCTCAGCAGGGGTGCTATTAACATTTGGGGCAAGATAGTCTTACACTGCAGACCAAGTTGACTTGGCTTTTGAAATTCTTCATGCCAGTAGCACTCGGAGTTGTAATAACCAAAAAAAAAAAAAAAAAAAGCCTTCATGCTTTTCAAAACACTCCCAGGGAGTTATACCGCCTCTAGTTGAGAACCCTTGAAGTCCAGGTAATAGGGAATAGGAAGTTGAGACATGTCGGGTCACAGAAGGTGTTTATGAAAATGCAGCAGCATGTGTAAAGGTGTGGAGGTAAGAAAAAGCAAGATATGTTTGGAAAACCACATTTAGTTTAATATGCTATAGTCTAATGGCTTTAACTATTCTCTAAATATAAGAACAAAGAATTTTTAGGTTCTGTGTTGTGTTAAGGTTATGGAATTTTGTTTTCTGGTGATTTTTTAAAAAATACTGTTTAGACTATCCAGGGGTTATGAGTCTATGTAAAATGAAGAATGATCTTTTAGATTTTCTTCTGCTTGTAAATCAACGACTACTTTGCCTTTTAGACTATAGATAAATAAGAAAGTGGTGCATTTTTCTTTTGATCTAGCTAAAGTAATGAATGACTAGAAGTCAGTAACATTGTCAGAAGTTACTTAAAATTTGAGTCCTAGTTCCTGGATATAAAAGTAGCAAATATTATTTGCTACTTCCTGGGTTTTGAAACATTAAATTCAAAAATATCAAAGATGAAACAGTCTTGAAAAGGAACAAAGTTAGATGTCTCACATGTCTCGATTTCAAAACTTGTTATAAAGCTACAGTAATCAAAACAGTATGTATGGTGCTGGTATAAAGACGGACGTATAGAGCAATGGAATAGAATAGACATCCCAGAAATAAACCCTTGCATATATGGTCAAATGATTTTTCACAAGGTACCTAGACTATACAATGGGGAAAGGACAGTTTCTTTAACAGATGGTACTTGGAAAACTGGATAGTCATATGCAAAAAAATAATGTTAGACCCTTATCTTATGTCATATATAAAAATTAACTTATGTCATATGTAAAAATTAATTAATTTTTTTAAATTTTTAATTAAAAAATTTAATTAATGTTAATTAATTAACATTAATAAAAATGGATCAAAGATCTAAATGTAAGAGCTAAAACTCATAGAAGAAAGTGTAATCGTAAATCCTTGTGATCTTGGATTAAACAATGGTTTCTTAGATATGATGCCAAAAGCCCAAGCAACAGAAGTAAAAATAGATAAATTGGATTTTGTCAAAAGTAAAAACTTCTGTGCATCAAAGGACACAGTAAACAAAGTGAAAAGTCAACCCAACCGATTGAGAGTAAATATTTGCAATTCATACATCTACTAAGGAGTTAATATTCAGAATATATAAAGAACACCTACAGTTCAACAACAACAACAAAACCCAACTTGATTGAAAAATGGGTAAAGGACTTCAGTAGAACATTCTCCAAAGATGATATGCAAATGTCCAACAAGCATGTGAAAATATGCCCAACATCGCTAATAATTTGGGAAAAGCAAATCAAAACCACAGGATATCACCTCACACCCATTAGGATGGCTAATATTATAAAAAAAAAAAGTGTTGAAGAGAAATGGAAACCATAATGCACTATTGGTGGGAGTATAAAATGGTACAGCTCCTATAGAAAACAGTATGATGGTTCCTCAAAAATTTTTAAATAGAATTATATTACCCAGCACTTCCACTTCTGAATATATATCCAAAAGAATGGAAAGCAGGATGTTGACAGGATATTTGCACACCCATGCTCATAGCAGAATTATTCACAATAGCTAAGAGGTGAAAGTAACCCAAGTGTCCATCCATGATTGAATGGATAAGCAAAATTCATACAATGGAATATTATTCAGCCTTAAAAAGGAAGGAAGTCCTGATCCATGCTACAACATTGAATGAATCTTGAGGATATTATGCTAAGTGAAATAAGCCAGTCACAAAAAGACAAATACTATATGATTCCACTTATAGGAGGTACCTAGCCTAGTCAAATTCAGAGGAACAGAAAGAAGACGGGTGGTTGCCAGAGACTGGGGAAGGTGGAAAGGCCAAGTTCTTGTTTAATGGGCATAGAGTTTTAGTTTGCAAAATGAAAAAGTTCTGGAGATTGGTTGCACAACAATGTGAATAGACAATGTTACTGAAGAGTACACTTGTAAACAGTTAAAATGGTAAATTTTATGTTATGTGTTTTTTCCCACGATTTTTAAAAGTGTGCATAAAAAGTGAAGGAGGAAGAGAAGACTAAGAAGATATAATTCCAGTGGAAACTGAAAGTATAGAACATTTTAAAAAGGAAGTGGAAGGGACCTCCCATTAAATGTCTCTTCTGTGTCAGGTGCTCATTTAAAAACCAGTATTTTAATTAGTTGATTATTTGGCTTAATTAATTACTTTTGTGACTCATTTACTATTTCTGGACTTTGAAAAATACATAAACTGACTCTGCTCATTTTTAACTTAGATATAAATTATGATGAAATTTTCTTATGTTTTAATTTTGCTTATCTCTTTTTCTTCTTATTTACCAGGTTGGAGAGGTACTTTGTTAGGTGTTGCTATGGCTACAGTGAATGCTATGATAGCAGAATACGGCTGTAGTTTGGAAGACATTATTGTTGTACTGGGGCCTTCAGTAGGACCTTGCTGTTTTACTCTTCCAAGGGAATCAGCAAAGGCATTTCATAATCTTGATCCCGGATGTGTACGGCTCTTTGGCTCACCAAATCCCTATGTTGACATCCGTAAAGCCACGAGGTATGCTTGATTTCAGTCCAGAACTGCAAGTTTGATTATTGCTTATTGCTTCTAAAGTGAAGATAATTTTAGAAAACAATTAGTAACTCCAAGAAAAATTCAGGTGGCAGGTATTTAAGTAGTTGACATATACACTTACACAAAAACTAATTTTAAATATGAAATCTTTTCTGATTTAAGTTTGAATAACAGCAGTCTTCTGATCTGGTATCTCTTATTGATTTAAAAGTGAAGGACGAAACAGTTGGCATTTAGTTTTAAGAGATCTACTTAAACTTCATATAGAAAAGTTGGCACTTTTTATAGAAAAGAATGGCACTTTACAGACATTCCTCAGCTAAATTCTCCTAAATATAATAAACTATCAGGAAACTGATATTTTAAAATTATTCTTATTCTCTAATTAACTGGAGGAATATATTTTTAAGCAAAAATACTAGATAATATAAACACATAGATACTTTCAAGTTTTTTATGGTCCCTTGCATTTTTGAATTTATGAAATTTTGCTATTAATAGATAATAAAAATTATTTGTCATTTCTACAAAGGAAAATTGATGTCTGATTTGAATTGTGTTTCTTTTCCAGTCAGCAAAACCTTACCCAGATTCTGCCTCATTTAGTACATAAGTAGAAAGGATTGAAATTGATTCTTAAATGTGACCTGTGAAATAAGTGTCACTAATTTATAGTCATATTTCATACCATAAAGTGTTTAAGGAGAAGCAAGTTTTCTGTGAAAAATCTGGTTAATAGAAGGAAAGGAGGCGGGAGAGCCAGATGACTACAAAGCACGCTCTGTCTGAATCAACTGAATCTTGTCTTCAAGATTCTTCTTAAATAAGTACTTGATTTTGCTTATAGAATCCTGTACCCAGATCATGTTTGCAGGACAATATGGAGGTTATACAGTTCACATATAAACTTAGGTGATTAATGGTGGTGAAATCTACCATTTCCTGACTTGTCCCTGTTCTGTAACTGAATAACAATTTGCATTGTTCCAAGCAGATCTTTCCCAGAATTATTTTACACCAATATCCATACTTTTTCCATATTGCTTTGGCTGTTGGTAGAGTAAACTTTCTATCTTTTGAAAAATCTTTATCCTAAGGATTCTTCTAGAACAGGGAGGAATTCTACCACAGAATATTCAGGACCAGAACCAAGATCTCAACCTCTGTACCTCCTGTCATCCTGACAAGTTTTTCTCCCATGTCCGAGATGGCCTTAACTTTGGTACACAGATTGGCTTCATATCAATTAGAGAATGAGGTATAGTAGCTTCTCTCTCCCTGCTGCCCCTCCCTCCTCCTCCCTCTTTCCACCTTTCCCTCCCCTCATTTTAAAAAATAATTAATTATATTAAACTTTACTTCTTTATTCCTATAGGAAGAATTAATTCTCTACTTTTTAGTGAAGCAATAGTAGTAGAACAGTTAATTTTCTGTGACATACTCTAATATAAAGAGCAGCTACTTCTTTTCCTAGTTAAGAATATATTATAAGTATATATAAAAGTATAAAATTAAAACAATTTTTTCATTAAAAAATCATGTATGTATGCCATTTAACTCTCCTATGTATTTGACATCTGTATATTTTCTTTTTTTTGACATCTGTATATATTTTTTTGACATCCGTATATTTTCTATCATAACATCTTTATATCTTTCTTTTTTAAATTCTCTTGAGTTTTGAGAAGAAATCTTTACATAAAAATTCTAAATTCTATAATAATAATACATACATAGACCAGCCTGGTTTTACAACCAAATTTCCAGCTGATTATCTATAGTAGGAGTTGGTCAGTTTTCTTTAAAGGGCTAGATAGTACATATTTTAGGCTTTGTGCAACATGTAGTCTCTGCTCAGCTATTCAACTCTGCTTTTGTAGAGCAAAAGCAGACAGGAGCAGAAATGAATGAGTATGTATTTGCTTCAGTAAAACTTTATTTACAAAATAAAGATTTGGTCCACAGGGTATAATTTGCTGACACTTGAGCTACAATCATAGAGCAAGATTGAGCGTAATTTCATTAAATTAGTATTTCTTAGAGATGGATTTTTTTTTTAGTTATACAAAAAATATTTTGTGACAGTGATTTGGCACTGACCCTTTAGCATATACCTGATTTTCTTTATGGTTACTTTTTATTGAATTAATATTGTTTTTAGGCTTTACAATGTCTTTAACTCTTTAATATACAAAAGGCTTTGATAGATTTAGTGATTCTTACATTGATATTTTAATAGCACTACTAATGGCCTCATATTTGATTTCTATGTATTTTTACAGATACTTGACTGGACTTTTGCATAACTATTTCCTGCTTCCTTCCCAACCAACTGTAGGAGAGAAATTTAGCTGTTTGATATACTTAAAGCCAAAAGGATTATAATGAATAATTCATCTTTCAGATATATTTTCATTGTTATCCAAAGCCAAATCATTTCATTGATTCTAACAATAACTGACACAAAATCAATATGATGTATTGGGTTGGCCAAAAGATTTGCTCAGTTAATGAATACGTTGTTCAATAATGTTCTTGGTGAAAATGACAAATGTGTCTTTTATTTTTACTTAAACCCAAATGAACTTTTTGGCCAACCCAATAGTTTATATGTTACACAGATAAGGATTATTCTTAAAGTTTGTACTCTGTAATTGTTACGTAAATCAGGAATAGGTCTATTCAGTTTAGTATTTATTGGGTAGCCTCTATTTGTCAAGTATTGTGTGAATCATAGGTGAAATCAAAATGAGTAATACTTTTTCCCTTTGAGTCTAATGTAGTGGAAGAGATAACCACTTCTAACACTTTAATTTTAATAGCCAAAGAGTACAGGAGAAGGGAGGATTAATTCTATGTGAAAGGCAGAATAGAGAAGGTATTACAGAGAAAATGACTTACCACATGCGCCCGAAAGATGATGTATAGGCTTTTGACAAATAAAGAACAATCATAACAGGTAGAGGGAGTACCATAAACTAGGGCATGAAACTGTACGTGTATAACATGTTCTGGAAAGAGAAGGGTGTGGGCAGGAGTTACTGGAAAAACAGGTTAGAAACAGATTAGTTCGGGTCTCAAATGCCATGTCAGAGAGTTTGGAGTTTATTTTCCAGGCAAAGAGTAGGCATAGAAAGTAGGAGAGTGTTTTTATGTCCTTGGCATTATATTTAACAAGATGGATTTAACTTGTGAGAGACTAAAGCAGAGAGATTAGTTAAGAGGCAGTCACGAGACTTTTAAAAAGAAATAATGAAACCTGAATGCAGTGGAAATTAAAACAGAGGCAAGAGTAGATGAATTAGTGAGACATTTCAGAGATGGAATCTGCAGATCCTGTTCCTAGATCATGGAGGTAAGAGGTGAGGAAGAGTGGAGAAGTCCCTGATGCCTCCACAATCTCTGCTTGGCTGACTACCTAGAGTG
Organism: Physeter macrocephalus; assembly: GCF_002837175.3. Taxonomy (NCBI): domain Eukaryota; kingdom Metazoa; phylum Chordata; class Mammalia; order Artiodactyla; family Physeteridae; genus Physeter; species Physeter macrocephalus. The sequence goes on along the minus strand of NC_041226.1, from coordinate 23,646,818 downwards.
GCAGCAAAGATGGGGAGGAGGTTTGGGGCAAGGGGGAGGGATAATGAGATTGACACACAGACTGAAGTACATCCAGATGGAAATATGTGGTCAACAATTAGAAATAGAGACCAGGAACCTGGGAGGGAGTCGCAAAAAAGACAGCAATTTGGGAGTTGGCTATGCAGAGGCAATGCCTGAGTCTGCTGGAACAGGCTGGATCATCTCTGTAGAAGCATAGAGTGAGAAGAAAGGAGGTCCAAGGATGAAACCTCATGCAACACTTGCATTTGGAGAGCCAGAAGCTGAACCAGTCAAAAAAATTAATCCTAGAAGAAAAAAAATGTATAGTCATTTTGGAGAAAGAAGCCAGCATAGCTATGAGAGGTACTCAAAAAGAAATCTTCAGGGAGTTCCCTGGTGGCCTAGTGGTTAGGATTTGGCGCTTTCACTATGGAGGCCCGGGTTTGATCCCTGGTCAGCAGCCTGCATGCCGTGCAGTGTGGCCAAAACACAAAAATAAATAAGTAAGTAAATAAGTAAGTAAGTAAAAAAAAAAAAAAAAAAAAAAGAACTCTTCAGAGAGAAAATAAAATGAGAAGAAACCAATGGATTAACCATGTTGAAGCTGTTCTACAGGTCATGGTGGTGGAGTCAGATTTCAGTTCTTTGAGGAAGAGGATGCACCAGTGTCAACCATTCTTCGCTAGTATTTATTGGAGAAAATAAAGCACCAAGGGCTGTATTTTGAGGCAGTGTGTGTGTGTGTGTGTGTGTGTGTGTGTGTGTGTGTGTGTGTTTGGGAGGGGGGATGAGTAGTCTTAAGTGTATTTGTAGGCTGAGGAGAGGATTTGGGCTGTTTTCACTTGGGAAAAATGGTATGTATGGTACATACTTTTAATGTGAATTGTCACATTGTACCTTAAAAAGATTTCTTATTCATACATATATTTCTTACCTGAATATGCAGAAAATTACATTTGTTTGGTACTTATAAAGGACTTTCAAGTCCATTAGCTCATTTTACCTTTACAGGTACCCTGAAGTACATGTCAGGTGCTATTCCTTTTATTCAGATGAGAAAACTGAGCCTCGTTGAGGTAGAGGCTAAAATCACATAATTTGTGATAAAGTAAGATTTGAACCCACATCTTGTGACTCCAAATATCATTTCAGATTTTACAGTTAATCAGAGCTATCTAAATTAAATTTTTACAACTTTTTGTTAATATCACATATTTATCCACTCAGTCAAAATGTTGTTGAGGTGCTAGGGTAGGTTAAAAATTATAGTTATGGCCCTCAAGATATTTAATATCCAGTGAAAGGTGACATTCAATAAAGCAACAATTTTAATACTGTGATATGTGTTGTAAGGTTGTTTAATTCTTTTATGTAACTCATAGCTCAGTGTGAAATTTATATAAAATACCTCATTTCTTACAATTTAGGGAAGGCATTAAGTATAAATCATAGGACAAACTCATGCAATCAAACTCATGTAAAATACTCTTGTTTTCATGATAACAGTAAGATTAAGGAATAATTCCATTGAGAAAGATGGATAATTTTCCAGTTCTTCACTGTATATTATTTTGTTGAATGCAGAGTATTAGGCAGCCATGTTTTACTTTATGTACCAAAATACTCCAAAACCAAATAAAAATTATGTTTGATTATCTATGATTTTGCATTATCTGTGTCAAAGCACAGAATGAAAAGTTGTCTCCTTGCTGTTTTACTGAGTGAAAAGTATTGATTCAGTAAGTCAAAAACAGAATGTTGGTTGTTAAATAGTCATATCTTATTGCCTCTACAAGATGTCTCTCACTTTTAAGCATTTGTGTATAGGTTTCTGGGACTTTCGGGGTGTAACTACAATGATGACTTTTAATAAGTTTTGTTTTCAATCTAAGCACTACTACTAACTGCACATAGAAAATATAAGTTGTTGTTTTAGTAAGACAGGAAATTAAGTTCGTAAATCAGAGTTCATGACATGATTTTTTAGAGGTACTAATTAGCAAACTAAAATTTACCTAATTGTAATTTTAAATTCTGAAGAGTAGCATAGTGATTAAATCTGCTATACTCCATTGCTTTATAAAGCAAAGGAAAAAATGGTCTTTCCACTAGGAGGTAGTATTTCTACAAGTAGCTCTGCTCTGTTTCTTGGTATAAAGTTGAACCAACCTTAATCTCTGTATTTATTTGTACAAAACACATATATGGCTCTTACTTTAGATGCAACTTATCATAATTCAAGTAGGTAAAAACATTTAGGAATCCTCACCTACCTGGGTCTCACTTCTACAGAATCTCCAGTAACTGCTTTTCTGTAAGTAGATTGGGGGGTGGGGGGGATTCAAAGAAGCTTATTCTGTGTCACATGACAAAAACATAAATGATACCCATGGATTCAGAAGCTGGAAATAAGAGGACAGTGACATAAGAACTCATTTTATATCTCAAAGTGGGATTTGATATTTGTTTTCACTCAGTTGTCCTAAAGTTGTACTTCCGATGTATCCATCCTTTTATGTGAACTCTTAGAGAGTGCCACCAATCTTAGACATGGATCTGTGTGTGTGTGCTAAATGGTAAACAAGAAATATGTGCCATGTATGGCACATAGCCTCTTTGCCCCAGCTAACGTGAAGTCACACAAAATACATTGGATGCAGTGGAATCATAGATTTCCCTCTATAAAAATTTTGTAAATCGGGCAGTAAAGAATGGAAGCATGGACCTTATGCTCACTCTATGTGTTCATGGGAGCTCTGGTCTAGAGCGCGTCCATTTCCATTGCAGGCAGTGTTTTTAAACTTTACCTGTGATTTCAAAGATGAGGCAGCTGCTGTAAGTAATGCATTGTTCTGTGCGAGGTCATTGCTTAATGAAAGAAAAAGAAATCTGCCAGTACTGCTTTTTCCGGATGAATGCATTTGGTTTGGACTCACAATGATCACATGTCAGTTGTGTGGAGACAAACTTCTCATACTCTCCGTAGGCACATTTTCTTTGTAGAGAAAGAAATGCTTACATCACGCTCCCTGTGGCTGTGCCAGTTGCCTGAGGTGAGCTATGTCCTTTCTGTATCTGGAGCAGGCTTTTTGTTTTATGTAGTTCTCAAAAGGCTGGGGTGTCCAGTTACTGTATCTTATTAAACAATTAAAATTTCTAGCAGATTCAATAGCTCAAAACACTACATGCCTTTCTAACAACAACAAAAAGGGTAATCGCATTCCGTGAGAAACATCTGTAGAAAATAGACCTGTTCATGGTGACAATTGAGTTATGAATTTTTATTATCCTTTATTTTCTTCTTTATTTTTGCATCACACGTTGCTACAGTTTACATCTTACCAGTGCTTCCCTATTATTTCACTTTCCTTAAGTACTTGTTTTAGCCTGAATCTAATAAAGCTCTAGAGCTAATTATCAATGTTTAAGAAATATGGGGGAGGGAGGATTAAGTTAAAGGATACCACAAATTTGGGGTGGTAAAAAAGTGATCCACTTTTTGGAACTGGTCAAGAATTTTAAAAAGGATGGGAGATACAGCTGAAACCAATATGTCAACTATACTTCAATAAATTTTTTTAAAATAAAAAAGTGGCTATATCATTTTACCAAAGAAAAGATAGGAGGGGGACTATTCTGGATTAAAATAGATTTATTAGACCTAACAGTCCCATGAAATGAGTGGGCCTAGTTTGGATTCCAATGAGAAGAAACTATAGAACATATTTTTGAGACAATTGGGATAAATTTGAATATGATCTAGGTATTAAATGATACCAGGAATTATCATTAGTTTTTCTAGAGGTTAATGATATTGAAGTTCTGTAAAAAATATGTTGATCTGTATTGAACTGTGTAGGAGTAAACTGATGTGTTACATGCCAGTTGCTACCAAATGTTTCAATAATAATAATAATAATGATAGTAATAATAAGGTATGATGCAAACATGGCAAAATCTTGAATTGTTAAACCTGAGCGATGGTTATCTGGGGGTTCATTGTACTGTTTACTTTCGTGAATGTTTGAAATTTAGCCATAATTTTTTAAAATTTAAACTTCTTGCACTGCTAGTAATATTTAAAGTAACATTTTTGTTTAGAAAAAGTATGTACATATTTCAGTTTTCTTTATTAAAGCAGAAGATGAACATTGTCAACTCATTCTTTTATATGCATGGTGTGGGGAGTGGAGAGGAGAAAGCAAACATATCTGACTGTTGGATTCTTGTTTAAATGAAGAATATGAGAATTATATGCCATTTATATTAACACAAGAGGTCTATAATTCACAAAATAGGAAACAATAAGGAGCCACACTTTTCTGCTAAATAACTATCCTAAAATGATAAGCTTACTTTTACATTTTCTATTAAGTGGAATCTGGTTGGTATGATGAGTCCTTTAATGAAAAACTACATGGAACTTCCATCCTCTGGCATAAGAATAGTCTAGAATAGAATAAAAGTGTATGGCTTAATAGCAGTTTATGGTAAAAGTTAGTGTTTTTCAATGAGAATTAACAGGACTGCCAAAAAACCTCATGGGATTCCAGGTTGCCATATAGAAGTATACTTCTAGAATGAGCAAAGCAATGTTTCTATTCTGTTCTAAATTTATTAGACCATACTTGGGGTATTGTAGTACATTTTGGGAAGTACCCCTTAAACAAGGTCAGAGAAAAGCAATACTAATGGTGAGGGAGCCCAAAGCCAGATTATGGGAGGGATGGTCAAAGGGGCTAGAAATGATTAGCTTGGAGAAAAGTCTCAGTGGAATTTAAACAGCACACCATAGATATTTGAAGTACAGAATGCTGACGGAATAGAAAAAAAATAGAACAAATTAGTGGAGATTATAGGAAGACTGATTTTGGATTAGTGTGAATGTCGAGAAAGGCTATCTGCCATGGGCCTTAAGTACTCCAGCAAGGCCCTGTTTGCTCTTTTTTTTCCAGGACATGTATCAGGGTTGTGTTTGCAGCAAGAAATTTTGAGGGATAGGTCAAGATACCATTTTGGAGAAAAGGCAGACTTGCTTACCACTTATTATAAAAGTGAATTCCCCAAGCTCAGTGTTCTTAACCTAGGACAAAAACCTACCGTGTGCGTAGAATACACCTGAGCCCCTCTTTGGTGCCCCCATGGGACTTGGAGGGAAGGGAATTAGATATGATGTTTATCCTACTTGTTAACTATGAATAATGAAATCTTTTGTCTCTAACTCAGTCATCTCACATCTTCTGCCAACACTGGTGAAACAGTGATAGACTAATTTATTAGCTCATAAGTATGACTAGATCGATAAAGCCCAGATCCAACAAAGGAGAAGCACATTAGTTTGTGGGTTCCCTATTGAGAAGTGTTCAAAAGTGAATGGATACAATGGAATGTTACTCAGCCATAAAAAGAAACGAAATTGAGTTATTTGTAGTGAGGTGGATGGACCTAGAGTCTGTCATACAGAGTGAAAGTACGTCAGAAAGAGAAAGACAAATACCGTATAACCAAAAAAACCCCCCAAAAACCAAAAAAAAAACAAAAAAATAAAACAAGGAAGGGCTAGGTTCTGTGCCTTCCTTTGCTTCCTACCACTGGCTGGAATGTGGACGTGTGGACGGTTGTCCAATCTTCCATTGTAGGTAATAAAATGGAAGCCATGTGTCAAGGGAGGCAGAGCAGCAAGCAAGACATAGACTGAAGGGGGGGGATATGGGGATATATGTATACGTATAGCTGATTCACTTTGCTGTACAGCAGAAATTAACACACCATTGTAAAGCAATTATACTCCAATAAAGATGTTAAAAAAGAAAAAAAAAAGTGAATGGATAAAGCTCTATTTAGGATACTGCATAAACATAGCAAAAACCAAAGCCCCAGACTAGTTTTCCTTAGACATTCAATGTCATGCCAATTGCATAAATTTTATTTTTCTTTTTAAGAAAGACAGTATATAAGTTTAGACTTGTCTGTAGAATACCAGAAGATTCTTACTGAGTTACTCCAAGAGAATATTGCTATGCCTCTCCAAGTTGAACCACTAGGAAATCCCTATATAAACATGGCCTCAATCCATATTTAAATGACCCAACTTCACCCATTGTCTCTATGTATCCCTAATCTCATATTCTTTATTTGCCTTCAGATGAAGGGAGACTCAAAATTATTATGCCAAAGATGTAATTCATCTCTGATTTCACATCAAAGCTTTTAGCACCCTGGGGAGTCAAGATTGGAATCTTGAATCTCTGCCTTGACAGCCCTCTTTCTGCCCTATGACAAGTTAAGTATCTCTGACTTGTCTTACTGGAAATTCATGAACATAAGTGTTATTAGCTTTAATGAAACTTTAGTATCTAATGTGGTGGTAAGCACACTCTATTTTTCTTTCATTACTGAAAGCCTTTCATAATATTTACCAGAATACTTTGAAAAATGTGTATTAAAATCTAGTCTGGCTTTCTGAATGAGTGGTGTGATTCAGGTTTGGATCACATATGATATCACTGAACATAAAGTTTTAACACTAACATCATGGTGATAACCTCTCACAGTCTTCCTTTGTATTTTGCTTTGCATATGATTTGTGCACCATGCACATTCATCCACTGGGTGGCAATGTGTACTCAAGAATGTTTACTGTTTCTAGTTCCCTCAGTCTAACTGAAATTAAGGCATCAAACTTTTATTTGGAAAGTTGTCATTGTATCAAATCTTAAGAAACAATATTGCCTGAATTCAAGCTCCTACCTACAGAGATTTTAATAATGTTAATACTTCCTACCATTTACTCTCAACCACATTCTTCTCCCAATATGTTCACAGGCCACACATTTGCAAAATAGATGATCCCTCGTGCTCTTCTCAATCCACGCCATTTTATAATTATTCATACCTCACTCCTTAAACACACACATGCCCCTTCTATATTCCCCTAAACTATTTTCTGACCCTAACACTCTTAGTTCCCCACGTCTCATTTCTGTGGCTCTTGCCTGACAATGAATTTCCCCCTTTTCCATTTTGTTTCTTAAATACCACATCTCCTTCACAGTGAAATCAAGAGACACATCATTAAGCTCCTATATAACATAGTATACATGCTCTCTGGTTCTGTACTACATCCTAGATAAGGAGAGCAGATTCAGGATATTCATTTAGTCTTGGGAAGTCCTATAGTTCCCTTTCACTTGACTTAATTGTCCAAAATGCAGAATAATACTAATTAGCTCTATGTAAGATTTACCTTCAAGTTAAGAGAGGGAAAAACTTCCAAGAAATTAAATTGTATATCAAGTGTGATTACAACATGAGAAAACCCCCAAAACTTTATATATTTTTTAAAAATTGAGAATAAAATAGTAGTAATAGCAGTTGCATTAGATGGTGAGATTATGAAAACTTTTGTTTCCCCTTTCTGCTTTTCTGTACTTTTCTATATTTTCTATTTTTTCTATATATTTTAATGAACTATACTTTTTTCAAAAGAAAAAATTATATCTGTGCCTAAACCATATTTTATCTTTCTCTTTCCTGGATTGAAAACCTCCTTTTTCTTTCACATATCCTTGGCTGTCTAATTTTCCAAAAGGTACTTAATAATATTTTGACGTTTCCTTGAATCTCCACATGGTGCTGAGTGTGATGGGAGGTTTGGCTCATGCTTTCTTTTTTTAAAAACAATCTTCATTTTAGCATAGTTTTTAGACTTACAGAGAATTGTAAAAACCCCCTGTACCCCCCATCCACTTTTCCCTATTACTAACATATTACATTAGTTTGGTACATTTGTTGCAATTAATGAACCAATATTGATACAGTATTGTTAACTAAAGTTCATACTTTACTCAGATTTCCTTTGTTTTCGTGTACTTTTTGCTGTTCCATGATCCTATCCAGGACACCACATTACATTTAGTCATCATATCTCCTTAGGCTCCTCTTGGCTATGACAGTTTCTCAAGCTTTCCTTATTTTTTCATGACCTCAGCAGCTTTGAGGAATACTGGTTAGGTATTTTGTAGAATGCCCCTCAACTGGGATTCCCCTGATGTGTTTCTATTGAATAGACTTGAATTATGGATATTGGGGAAGAAGACCGCAGAGGTGAAGTCATATCAAGGGTAAGTACTATCAGCATGACTTAGCACCATTGATCACCTTGCTGAGGTAGTGTTTGTCAGGTTTCTCCATGATAAAGTCACTCTTTCATTCCTCCTTTCCATGCTTTACTCTTTGGTGGTGTGTACACAGCTACACTTCTTAGTAGGGAATTATGTTCCACCTCTGTGAAGGGAGAGTATCTACATAAATAATTTGAAAATTTTCTGCACAGATATATCTACTCTCCTCCCTTTATTATTTATTCAATAATTTATTTATATCCAAAGGAAACAAAGACACTAATTTGAAAACATACATGCACCCCAATGTCCATAGCAGCACTATTCACAATAGCCAAGATACGGAAGCAACCTAAGTGTCCACCCATGAATGGATAAAGGAGATGTGGTACATATATACAATGGAATACTACTCAGCCATAAAAAAGAATGAAATAATGTCATTAGCAGCAATATAGGTGGATTTAGAGATTATCATACTAAGTGAAGTAAGACAAAGACAAGTATCATACGATATCATTCATATGTGGAATCTAAAAAATAAAGTGAACGAATGAATATAACAAAAGAGACAGACTCACAGATAAAGAGAACAAACTAGTGGTTACTGGTGGGGAGAGGGAAGGGGGGAGGGGCAAGATAGGGGTAGTGGATTAAGAGGTACAAACTACAATGTATAAAATAAATAAGCTACAGGATATATT
>NC_041226.1:23628761-23637978 GCF_002837175.3 Physeter macrocephalus | reverse complement strand
CAGGATATATTGTACAACACAGGGAATATAGTCAATATTTTATAATAACTTTAAATGGAGTATAATCTGTTAAATTTTTGAATCACTATGTTGTACACTTGAAACTAAAATATTGTAAATCAACTAAATATTTCAATTAAAAGCAAAAGAAAACAAAATTCAGTCATCCCTAATGAATCTTTCTGTACTTTTCGTACTGATATGTAGCTTCTCTTCTGGCCCTACTTAGAGATTCTACATACACCAGCACTGAGACCCAGAGATCTGGTGACTTTCTTAGGTCACCCTGCAGTTAATAGTATGGAACTGGATGCCTACTCACTTGACCTTCGACCTTCAGATCAGAGCTCTTTTCACCACAGAGCTTTGCCTCATTTAATAATTGATTTATATATTTAGCTCATTCATTTGTTCAACAAAAAATGCCTGAGTAACTGCTCCATACATGACACTGTGCAGGTACCTACACATTTGGAGAGTTTATACTACTTTAAATAGAATCTAAAATTGGGTAAACTGCCACCAGGTGGCGTAAACCCTCAGACTGGCAAGGATATTTGTAAGTAATTTGTAGGTAACCATTCAGTTTTTCCTCTTAGACATTTTTTCAAATTCAGATGGTGAGAACTGGTCTGAATGTGTAATCCAGGTTTATCATGTAATGTGAAGGTGCAGCCAATCTTCCAGCCTTCCAGGCAGAAATCTTTGTGTTATTTTTGTTTCATTTCATGTTTTACTTATTGAGTCACTGCTTGTTCAAACTGGCTTCTTCCCTTACCTATAGCCCCTTCATAAAAATCTCCAATTTAGAAGTATCAGGGTAAAAACACCCTGGTCTGGTCTCAGCCTCCTGCAATTTCACTGCTGCTTCTGAGCCTTTGCTCCTAATGTTCTCTTTCCCTGAAATTCCTCTTTTAAACTCTTTCATCACTGACTCACCCATGTTCAGCAAACATCTGAGTAGTCATTATGGTGATTGGTAATATATGAAGTCCCAAACTACATACTCTCTCCACATATTGCTGTGTTCCCCCCCTACCCTTCTGAGGTTAGAGGATATCTAGTTGGTAAAATGGGTGTATGAACAAATATATTGAAAGCATTTTCCAGGCACAGTGGTGACAAAAGTATCAGCCTCGAAGAGATGGTCAAGAAAGAAATTGGCCCCTGGGGTAGGACTGAAGTTAACTCAAACAGTGTAAATGGATACAGAGTTAAAGATGGTTTTACATAGTGAGATGAAATGGCATGGTATTTCAAAGTCTGACAATTTTAGCATAGGTAGAAGGTACAATGTATGTAACCAAATGCTCAAAGTTGGTATGAGAAAGAAAGGCAGGGATCAGATTATGAGGCCCTTTGAATGACACGCAAAAAAGTTAGGACTTTATGCTTTAGACATTGAGTCATTATAATATTTAGAAAGGGGGATGACACAAACATTTGCATTTTAGAAAGATCATCTGCAGCTGTATGTGGCAGGGATTGGAGAGAGGTGAGACCAGATACAAGGTAACCAGTTAGGAAATGACCATAGAGCCTGGGTGGAGAAACTAAGGCCTGAACCAAGGAAGCAGCTGTCTGAAGGAGCCGCAGGGATGAATCGGAGACATTCAACAGAATTTGATGAGGAATCAAATATGAGAGTAAGAAGAGTGCTGGGTAACCACCGGTATCCTGATTTAGGTCACTGGGTGAGTGATGATGTCATTAAGCAGGATAGAGGATACAGGAGGCTGAGCAGTTTTTAGGTGGTGGTGGTAATGAATGTCTTGAGTCTACTTTGGGGCATATTATCTGATTATTTGCACTAGTCAACTTCATACATTATTAACACACAGGTTAGAACGAAAAGTCTCCGTAAAGAAAAATCTTCTACCATTCCTCAATCTAATCAATATGCAGTCAAAAATATTTTAGGAGTTAAGTGAATGGGTCTTGTGGAACACATATTCCAAACTTTCCAAGACAGTTTCACTTCCTACAGTATTATTCTTTTTAATAAACACAAGCCATTAAATATATAAATTTAAGATGATTTAATTTTTTATCTCTTGTAAGACTTTTCTCATAAGTAAGTTCATAAATTATTAAAAGGTTTAAGGTATGAGTCCTGCTAGTTAGGAATCTGCAGACTAATCCAGACGAAGAACTCAACACCCAGTGAAGAACCGCTTAGTGGTAAACTGTGTTGGTGTAAGGGTTCGTGGTGCATCCAGAAAGTGGCTGTCATTTTGGACAGAGAGGGCTGTGCTGAGAAGAGGCTGGAACTGCAGCAAAGCTCTGAAGAATGAACAGTATCTGAAAGTCAGACATTGAGTGAGGAGAGCAGCCTTAGGAAAGGAATCAAATTGGAAATAACCTCAACGTGTCCAAGAGAGATGGAGGACCATGGCCTATCTTGATTAGTCTTTCGACTCAGCCACAGAGAGAGGCTGCTAGGTGGTGTGACTCCTATTTCTGCCTTCCTATATCCAGCTCCTCTTCACTTTGTGATCATTTTTTAAGGTATAATGAAAATTTCTAATTGTGTGGTTTCCAAGGTTTTTTTTTTCATTCCCTTCCTGACTTTTTCCCATTTCCATCTCATTCTGAATTTTAGCTTTTCTTTTTTTAAATTTTTATTTATTATTATTTTTTTTTAATTTTTATTTTTTTGTGATACGCGGGCCTCTCACCACCGCGGCCTCTCACGCTGCAGAGCACAGGCTCCGGATGCAGCGGCCATGGCTCACGGGCCCAGCCGCTCCGTGGCGTGTGGGATCTTCCCGGACCGGGGCACGAACTCGTGTCCCCTGCATCAGCAGGCGGACCCCCCAACCACTGTGCCACCAGGGAAGCCCCTATTATTTTTTAACATCTTTACTGGAGTATAATTGCTTTACAATGGTGTGTTAGTTTCTGCTTTATAACAAAGTGAATCAGCTATACGTATACATATATCCCCATGTCTCCTCCCTCTTGCGTCTCCCTCCCACCTTTGCCATACTACCCCTCTAGGTGGTCACAAAGCACGGAGCTGATCTCCCTGTGCTATGCGGCTGTTTCCCACTAACTATTTTACATTTGGCAGTGTATATATGTCCATGCCACTCTCTCACTTCGTCCCAGCTTTTCTGACCTTAGTCCTAAAAGCTTTTGCTAAGTTTTAGGATTCCCTAGTCACCTTACTTTCTATTTTGGGTAAGATTCCCATTTTCCTGTGAGGTATACATGCAGTCTTTTGAGGCAATGTTATTGGAATTCCCATTAGAGGTAACTGTACAATAGTGAGATATTCTTCTAGCATATTTTCAAGAACTGTGGATAGATAAACGCATGCTACTGAAAAACCCATAATGTAAGGTGGATATATAATCGTGCCTCCTGCATAGTAGCCATCTGATAAATCTTTATAAATGAATGAATTTTACGTAATAACCTATTAAAAAAAGAATACATCTTTTCTATTACACATTTTTCACAAGGACTTTTTACCACCAGAGCAAGAAGTACAGTAGAGGCTCCAGGGATAAGTGGCGAGGTCACGTTTCTTCTGAGATAATTCCTTTGGCTTCTCCTTTAAGTCAAGTCAAGCTCTGACTCCTGATGCTCTGAGGTGAGGTGAGGGTCAGGGACCTTGTGTGTCAACCCCCTTCTCTCCAGGGGGCCCTAGCTCAGGGATCTGTGAGAAGTGTATCAAAACATTAGTCCAAGTGTCTGACTCCACTTCAGCTATTTGTGTTTGAAATTTTGTATTTGAAAACAGTTTGCTCTTTAAAGTTGGTGAACATTCCTTTTATAATTTGTTTACACTGTTTGTTGGACAAGCTACTAATATTACTGATAGAGCAAAATTAAAATTAAACTAGCCTCACTCTGATGGTTGATTATAAATCCCAAATTAGCAAAGTCCAATTAATGAGGTTTTATTATCTACGTATATATGTGTATGTATACAGGGTTACATGTATGTGAATTAAGAATAATAGCAATTTAGAAATAGAGGGACACAGAGAAATGAATTCTATTTAAATCCTACATTTTTGCAGATGAAGAGATTTGCAACTGGTAAATTGTTCTTCTTTTACCCAAGAGACTAGTTCTATATTTAAACACAATCCAGAAATAGCCTCCTTTACAGACGTAACTTGCTATGACTCCACGGCTCCTCTGAGCACATACATATTATGTAATGCTCTTACTTCTATTAGCTGTGTCTTATCATCTCCCATAAGTCTCTAGCCACTTTGCAGATAGAGATTTTATTTGTCTTTGCACAATCCCCACAATACCTGTCCCAGCCCATCCCCATGCCTGATACTGGATTGAGCATCAATCAAACCAGTAGGCAGCCATGATCCTGCACTGAAATCAAGGAAACAACCATTAAGGTGATAGATCTCTTGTGAGCTTTGCAAATTTTCTTCTGCTCCAGGACATCTGACAGTTTCCCCAGATAACCTTGTTTGCTATTTGGAGTCCTGTGGTCTCTACTCTTCTCCTGATAGTAGGAAGCTGTGCCCTTATGCTAAGGCTCTCCCATCCCGTTGTTTCCCTACTCTAATACCAACAACTGCAGTGGGCTGCACTGGGTTTGCCATTCTCTGGTTTGGATGCAATTTAGAATCGCCGCCACTCCCCAGTCCCCCTTTTGTGGTGCCCCTCTGCTCGACCTCCTTCATCCCGGCATGCTGGGTGGTAAGTAATGCAGGCAGCATGTGTAATCCCACCCTGAGATCTAAAGCAGTTGCTTGCCTGGTACTGTTACATAAAATAAATGGATATTGAATAATTCAAAAGAGTGAATTTGGACATTAATTATTCACTCAACAAATATTTATTGAGTACCTAATATATATCATGCCAGACTTTTTCCTGGGTGCTGGAGATGCAGCAGGTAACAAGATCAAATTTCTGCCCTCATGAAGGGCATTCTAGTCAAGAGGGATACAATAAACAAATAAATTAATAGATATATAATATAAAGTCACTGCTAAAGAGTAAGTGCTGTGAAAAAACAAGAAGCAGGGAAAGGGAATAGGAAATGACATCACTAATCAACATCACTAATCATCAGGGAAATACAAATCAAAACCTCAATGAGCTATCACCTCACACTGTCAAAATGGCTATTAACAAAAAGACAAGAAATAACAGGTGTTGGCGAGGATGTGGAAAAAAGGGAACCCCTGCGTATTGTTGGTGAGATTGTAAATTGGTGCAGGCACTATGGAAAACAGTGTGGAGGTTTCTCAAAAAATTAAAAATAAAAAAAAAAGAGGCATTGCCGCTGAACGGGAAGTCATTATTATTGTGACAAATGTTTCTGAGAGGTCATAGTTCATTTATTGAGTGTCTTTCATTTGCTGGGTATTTGTTGGGCATTTAAGATTTAGAGATGGATAAGACACAGTCCCTGCCCTCAAGAAGCTCCAGGACAGAACTGTGAACAAATCAAAATGTCATGGAACGAATGCAACAAAAGCATTTACAACTCTCCAAGCTTGCTTTATTGTTCCCACTTCATACATTAGAAACCAAGACTCAGAATTAAATGATTTGTTCAGTATTATACCACAGACAAAACTGAAATCCAACATGGGGATAGAGAGTTGAAACCTAAACCCTTCCTCTCATTCTATACAACCTTTCTCAGAAAGTGAATGCAGAGGTGATCCAGTCCAATACCTCACTGGAGGCTGGAATCCTTGTAACCTTAAGTAGCAAAAACCCAGCATCTTGGTGAATTGGGCCCCACGATAATGGATGTAAAATGGATTACATATGCTTTGTCCTGCTTTATAATTCTACTCTTTTTACCCATTGACTTAGATTGCCCATCAAAATAACATTTATAATATTAAATAGTAAGTTAGATTTGCATACCTATCCTGGGCTAGTAGAAATCTGAGATGTCCACTGGATGATACTTTGGTCAGTTTTTAAAATATCTGAGTCACAGGCCATAGCCTTTTAGTGGATTGAATTTTTGTTAATATAAACTATTTTGATGATAAAGGCAAAACCGAATGGATCATTAGGTCGTCCATTCCTGAGAAGTTAAAAGGATTGTGGACAGTAATATGGTATCCCGAGGGCTGGAGTGTATGTATAATTACAACTTTCAGCTCTGTTAGCCACTATGAAGCTATTATTATAATCTTCTATATCAGTATTTATTAAGTGTGTCATAACAGTTCCAATATGAAATGGCTCTTCATATTTGTTCAGAAAAAATATCTGTGAGCTAATTTTTGCAGAACATTTACCATAACTCTGTTAAGACAAATTATAGGTACCCTACTATTGTTCCCATGTTAAGAAAGAGAAACTAAACTAGAGCAGGAAATAAATATGCGCTTCACTTGGGTACAGTAATAAGTCATTCGAAGAGTCCAAGATAGGACAGGATTCTAGTGGCTACTAGTGTGGATTAATAGAGTTTTAGATTTTGAAACAAAACTTTTGGGGAATGTCAAGGGCACGAAAACAAACCCACCCACTAAGGCTTAATTTTCTGTAGCCTATCAGAGAGAAATTTAATGAGCAAATTTAATGCTCAGGCAAGAACTGGGATAATTATGAAAACTAGAAAGGATTAGAAAGCTTGGTGAATCGGAACAATGTTTCTGTGCCATCATTTTACACTGGAGGATGTTTGCGTTTTGTTCATTTCTTATAGTGAGTTTCATATTGGCTACTTGAGGTCTGGTATTTGGTTTACTTCAGTTCCAGTTAGCATAATACTGAACGCCAATGTTTTGTTACTTCAGTTTTCCCTCCTTTCCCAATTCCCAAGCTTGTCAGCACTAAAGGAAGACCTTCCATGGAAGCTCAGTATTGAAAGCCTGTCCCAGTATTGAGTTTCTTACACCAACAGAGACCCTGCAGCAAAGCTGCAGATGTTGCTTTCCCACCTTGATTGGAGCTGAGCATTGGAGCTGAGTTGGGCCTATTCTTCAGGTAGCCTTCACTGCTGAATCTGCTAGAAAACACTTTCAATAGACCTCTGATGGAATCTGGAAAATAATGACAAGAAAAACAAGTCACTCAACTGCAGGTCTAGATACTCAGAAAATGTTTTATTTACAGTGGGCAAATATCCTTAGAGAGTTTTAGGAGCTATTCCCACATGTGTGTTTGATATAGAAACAGGATCTCAGTTATTTCTATCTCTGGAGGGGATATTTGTTTACACAACAGAAGGGTGAGGTTTTAGAATGTTTTGTCTATGAACCTATGTGAGCAGGCCCCTAGTATAAGGAATTAGGTCTATTAGGATCTATCCATTATTACTATCTAGCTATGAGGGTCTATTAGGAATTGATACATTTTCTTTTTATTATTTTTCTTTTTTTGTCTTATTTTTAAAAAGGCAAGTGGATGGGAAAATGTATTGGCCCTCTTCCTTTGGACCAGAAGGTAAACATTCTCTCATTATGGAATAAATTATTTGGAAGAGGGTAAATTGAAGAGTTAGAACAATTTGAGATGGGAACACCCAGCCTATTTCTCTGCCAATAATGGACATTACCTCATGACTATGTTTGAAATTTTCCTCAGCCTGCTTGTAAGGGCTGGAATTGATCAATTCAAGCATTTCCATGACACCAACTTGATTTTTCTCCATCTGAATTTCACACAGTTTTCTTCTAGCTAGAAGGTAATTTGTTTGGCTCATTATAAAAAATGTTGAAATGGCAAAAGTTTCCAAGATTATGTCTATTTTTTTCTTTCTTTTGGTAAAACCAAACTGCTTCAATAGTCAATTGCCTAGTTAAATGATTAAATTCTTAACTATTCCCATGGCTTGCAGGATTATGGTTGTAAAAACATTAAGTCCTACAGAAAACTTATGTAACTTGTACTAACATCTTTTGGAAATGAGATCCTTTCTTCTTTAAAAATTCTGCCATTTTTCTCTTCCATAGAGATTGAATTACTTGTTTACCCTTTTTGTTTAAAGGCAGACTATTCGATTTCTCTCAATTTTTACATCCTTTATTATAAGTATGACTCAGCTGAACATTCTTGTGACCAGTTTTTAAAAAATATCTTTCTTCCCTTTATTTTGGGGAATTAAGTAGGTGTGCTAGTGCTTTTCTTTCCCGTGAAGGAGCCTTATTGTTCTTGTGGTGAAGGCTTCTAATTCACTTGGACATCTTTAGACATAATTTGATTATTTTATAGTGGTTGGACTTTTCTTTCCTTTGGACCAACACCTATTCTGTACCTTTCCCTTTTTGTACTTTTTTCTACTCATTATTCAGATGGTCTTTCTCTTCTAGTATCATATTATTTTAATGATTGTAGCTTTGTAATATATATTTTTAAACAACTTTATTGGAGTATAATTGCTTTACAATGTTGTGTTAGTTTCTGCTGTATAACAAAGTGAGTCAGCTGCATGTACACATATATCCCTATAGGCCCTCCCTCTTGTGCCTCCCTCCAAACATCCCTATCCCACCTCTCTAGGTGGTCACAAAGCACTGAGGTGATCTCCCTGTGCTATGCAGCTGCTTCCCACTAGCTATCTACTTTACATTTGGTAGTGTATATATGTCAATGCTACTCTCACACTTCATCCCAGCTTACCCTTCCCCCTCTCCGTGTCCTCAAGTCCATTCTCTACGTCTGCATCTTTATTCCTGTCCTGCCCCTAGGTTCATCAGAATCTTTTCTTTTCTTTTTTTTAGATTCCATATATATGTGTTAGCATGCGGTATTTGTTTTTCCCTTTCTGACTTACTTCACTCTGTATGACAGACTCTATGTCCATCCACCTCACTACAAATAGTTCAGTTTCATTTCTTTATATGGCTGAGTAATATTCCACTGTATACACGTGCCACATCTTCTTTATCCATTCATCTGTCGATGGACACTTAGGTTGCTTCCATGTCCTGGCTATTGTAAATACTGCTGCAGTGAACATTGTGGTACATGTTTCTTTTTGAATTATGGTTTTCTCAGGGTATATGCCCAGTAGTGGGATTGCTGGGTCGTATGGTAGTTCTATTTATAGTTTTTTAAGGAACCTCCGTAATGTTCTCCATAGTGGCTGTATAAATTTACATTCCCACCAACAGTTCCCTTTTCTCCACACCGTCTCCAGCATTGATTGTTGATTTTTTGATGACGGCCATTCTGACTGGTGTGAGGTGATACCTCATTGTAGTTTTTTTTTTTTTTTTTTTTTTTTTGCGGTACGCGGGCCTCTCACTGTTGTGGC
>NC_041226.1:23588676-23628347 GCF_002837175.3 Physeter macrocephalus | reverse complement strand
GGCATGTGGGATCCTCCCAGACGGGGGCACGAACCCGTGTCCCCTGCATCGGCAGGTGGACTCTCAACCACTGCACCACCAGGGAAGCCCCTCATTGTAGTTTTGATTTGCATTTCTCTAATGATTACTGATGTTGAGCATCCTTTCATGTGTTTGTTGGAAATCTGTATATCTTCTTTGAAGAAATGTCTATTTAGGTCTTCTTCCCATTTTTGGATTGGGTTGTTTGTTTATTTGATATTGAACTGCATGAGCTGCTTCTATATTTTGGAGATTAATCCTTTGTCAGTTACTTCATTTACGAATATTTTCTCCCATTCTGAGGGTTGTCTTTTCGTCTTTTTTCCGGTTTCCTTTGCTGTGCAAAAGCTTTGAAGTTTCATTAGGTCCCATTTGTTTTTCTTTTTATTTCCATTTTTCCAGGAGGTGGGTCAAAAAGGATCTTGCTGTGATTTATGTCATAGAGTGTTCTGCCTATATTTTCCTCTTAGAGATTTATAGTGTCTGGCCTTATATTTAGGTCTTTAATCCATTTTGAGTTTATTTTTGTGTATGGTGTTAGGGACTATTCTAATTTCATTCTTTTACATGTAGCCCTCCAGTTTTCACAGCACCACTTATCAAAGAGGCTGTCTTTTTTCCATTGTATATTCTTGCCTCCTTTATCAAAAATAAGGTGACCATATGTGCGTGGGTTTATCTCTGGGCTTTCTATCCTGTTCCATTGATCTGTATTTCTGTTTTTGTGCCAGTATCCTACTTTACCAAATTCATATCTTAGCTCTAGTAGTTTTCTGGTAATATCTTTAGGATTCTCTATGTATAGTATCATGTCATCTACAAATAGTGACAGTTTTACTTCTTTTCCAATTTAGATTCCTTTTATTTCTTTTTCTTCTGTGATTGCTATGGCTAACACTTCCAAAACTATGTTGAATAATAGTGGTGAGAGTGGGCAACCTTGTCTTGTTCCTGATCTTAGAGGAAATGGTTTCAGCTTTTCACCATTGAGAACGATGTTGCCTGTAGGTTTGTCATATATGGCATTTATTATGTTGAGGTAAGTTCCCTCTATGCCCACTTTCTGGAAAGTTTTTATCATAAATAGGTGTTGAACTTTGTCTAAAGCTTTTTCTGCATCTATTGAGATGATCATTTGGTTTTTATCCATCAATTTGTTATCCATCAATTTGTGGTGTATCACATTGATTGATCTTCATATATTGAAGAATCCTTGCATTCCTGGGATAAACCCCACGTGATCATGGTGTATGATCATTTTAATGTTCTGTTGGATTCTGTTTGGTAGTATTTTGTTGAGGATTTTTACATCTATGCTCATCAGTGATATTGGCCTGGAGTTTTCTTTTTTTGTGACATCTTTGTCTGGTTTTGGTATCAGGTTGATGGTGGCCTTGTAGAATGAGTTTGGGAGTGTTCCTCCCTCTGCTGTATTTTGAAAGAGTTTGAGAAGGATAGGTGTTAGCTCTTCTCTAAATGTTTGATAGAATTCGCCTGTGAAGCCATCTAGTCCTGGGCTTTTCTTTGTTGGAAGATTTTTAATCACAGTTTCAATTTCATTACTTGTGATTGGTCTGTTTATATTTTCTATTTCTTCCTGGTTCAGTTTTGGAAGTTGTGCTTTTCTAAGAATTTGTCCATTTCTTCCAGCTTGTCCATTTTATTGGCATATAGTTGCTTGTAATAATCTCTCATGATCCTTTGTATTTCTGCAGTGTCAGATTTACTTCTTTTTCATTTCTAATTTTCTTGATTTGAGTCTTCTCCCTTTTTTTCTTGATGTGTCTGGCTAATGTTTTATCAACTTTGTTTATCTTCTTAGAGAACCAGCTTTTAGTTTTATTGATCTTTGCTATTGTTTCCTTCATTTCTTTTTCATTTATATCTGATCTGATCTTTATGATTTCTTTCCTTCTGCTAACTTTCGGGTTTTTTTGTTTTTCTTTCTCTAATTGCTTTTGGTTAGGTTCTTTATTTGAGATGTTTCTTGTTTTTTGAGGTAGGATTTGTATTGCTATAAACTTCTCTCTTAGAACTGCTTTTGCTGCATCCCGTAGGTTTTGCGTCATTGCGTTTTCGTTGTTATTTGTTTCTGAGTATTTTTTGATTTCCTCTTTCATTTCTTCAGTGATCTCTTGGTTATTTAGTAGTGTATTGTTTAGCCTCTATGTGTTTGTATTTCTTACAGTTTTTTTTCCTGTAATTGATATCTAGTCTCATAGCGTTGTGGTCAGAAAATATACTTGATATGATTTCAATTTTCTTAAATTTACCATGGCTTGATTTGTTGCCCAAGATATGATCTATCCTGGAGAATGTTCCATGAGCACCCGAGAAGAAATATTCTGTTGTTTTTGGATAGAATGTCTTATAAGTATCAGTTAAGTCCATCTTGTTTAATGTGTCATTTAAAGCTTGTGTTTCCTTATTTATTTTCATTTTGGATGATCTGTCCATTGGTGAAAGTGGGGTGTTAAAGTCCCCTACTATGATTGTGTTACTTTCGATTTCCCCTTTTATGGCTCTGTCCATTGGTGAAAGTGGGGTGTTAAAGTCCCCTACTATTGTTATGTTACTCTCGATTTCCCCTTTTATGGCTGTTAGCATTTGCCTTATGTATTGAGGTGCTTCTATGTTGGGTGCATAAATACTTACAATTGTTATATCTTTGTCTTGGATTGATCCCTTTATCATTATGTAGTGTCATTCTCTGTCTCTTTTAGTAGCCTTTATTTTAAAGTCTATTTTGTCTGATATGAGAATTGTTACTCCAGCTTTCTTTTGGTTTCCATTTGCATGGAATATCTTTTTCCATCCCCTCACTTTCAGTCTGTATGTATCCCTAGGTCTGAAGTGGGTCTCTTGTAGACAGCATATATATGGGTCTTGTTTTTGTAGCTATTCAGCCAGTCTATGTTTTTTGGTTGGAGCATTTAATCCATTAAAACTTAAGGTAATTATCGATATGTATGTTCCTATTACCATTTTCTTAATTGTTTTGGGTTGTTTTTGTAGGTCTTTTCCTTCTCTTGTGTTTCCTGCCTAGAGAAGTTCCTTTAGTATTTGTTGTATAGCTGCTTTGGTGGTGCTGTTCTCTTAGCTTTTGCTTGTCTGTAAAGCTTTTAATTTCTCCATCAAATCTGAATGAGATCCTTGCTGGGTAGAGTAATCTTGGTTGTAGTTTTTTCCCTTTCATCACTTTAAACATGTCTAGCCACTCCCCTCTGGCTTGCAGGGTTTCTGCCGAAAGATCAGCTGTTAACCTTTTGGGGATTCCCTTGTATGTTATTTGTTGCTTTTCCCTCTTTGTATTTAATTTTTGATAGTTTGATTAATATGTGTCTTGGTGTGTTTCTCCTTGGATTTATCCTCTATGGGACTCTCTGCACTTCTTGGACTTGATTGGCTATTTCCTTTCCCATGTTTGGGAAGTTTTCAACTATAATCTCTTCAAATATTTTCTCAGTCCCCTTCTTTTTCTCCTCTTCTTCTGGGACCCCTATAATTCGAATGTTGGTGCATTTAATGTTGTTCCAGAGGTCTCGGAGACTGTCTTTCATTCTTTTCATTCTTTTTTCTTTATTCTGCTCTGCAGTAGATATTTCCACTATTTTATCTTCCAGGTCACTTATCCGTTCTTCTGCCTCAGTTATTCTTCTGTTGATTCATTCCAGAGAATTTTTAATTTCATTTATTGTGTTGGGAAGAGAGGTATGCCAGTTACAGGGTGAGGAGGTGAACAGTACAGCTGAGAGTCAAGAGGAGTGACATGGACTGAGCACCTATGTCCTGACTTAGCCTCAAGTGGTCCTCAGTAGAATCTAACAGGTGGACCCTCCTGGGGATCCAGGAAATACTGCAAACACAGGGAATTCAGTCCATTGTTAATGTTGGCCAGATCACAGAGAGTATGAGTTAGGAAATACCAGAATTCACAAAGCAAGAATGTTTCTGTCTTTTCCGTAGGCATCTAAAAATGGAATTAGCTACCAAAGAGAAAGAAACAACCAGATTTTTCAAGAGGAGGAGGAGAGGTTTTAATTCCTTTTTTTTCTTACAGATTTTTCTATGGCTAGCAAAACTATGCTTGTCAATCCTTTGGTGTTGACAGCAAAGTATCCCACAGTATCTGCCAGGTAGCTGTTGATCTGTAAATCATCCACCTTCTCCCAGACTTATTGCCTCTGGAGGGCCCCTGTGGGGCAGCCTCCTGCTTGAAGCTGAAAATAATTGCTGATCTTTAAAAAGGCAGAGAGAGGCCTGAGGGAAGGAATACTGGACATAGAGACTAGTGGCATTGGGGAAAGGGGAGCTGACTAGTTTGCAAAGTAAACTTTTCCTCAAAAATTCAATTGAAAGCATTCACAAGTCTGCACATCCAGCCTTGTTGGCTGGTCATCTGAGGCAGCAGAGTTCAGATATGATGACAGAGCTATGTGAATCCTGGGTGGAGAGATGTTCCCGTGATGTGCCCTGTGGGACCTTCTGCCTTCCCGCTGACAGCATCATCTGTTAAAAAAAAAAAAATTATGCTTCTAATTAAGACTGAAGCTGAGAAATTTTCCTGACAGGGGTGGAAGTTGTAGCATGCATGGCCCTTTAGATTTGCATTCTTTGTTCAGTGGGACATAAAGTCACTACTTTACCAACAAATTGAAACACCGAGGATATTCTCTCTCTCTGACTTTCCTGCATACAATCACTACACCGCCCCACACGCATGCATGAGATACACACATCCAGTTACTACTTTAGAGTAAGCTTTTTTCTTTTACAGTTTCAGGTGGAATCAATCAGTCAATCAATTTCTCTGCGTGTCTCTGTCTCTTTCTCTCTTTCTTCAATATTTCCCAGACTTGTGGGGAACTTTCCCTCCAGATTTGGTGGTTTTAAATTCAGGACAACCCTGATAGAATAAAGACTTTTTACCACTAAGGAGATTTGAGAAAAATATGCCTCTGTCCCTAAAGGAAATAGCGAAAGTTCATTCCTAACAATTTTTTGAATGGGCATTAACTGCTGAAATAAGTGCAATAAGTTGACAGTTTCCCACAGTGGCTAATTTGAAGGGGGCAAGAGGTACCTAGAAGTACAGAGATTGGTGCATTTGGTAAAAATAAAACAGCCTCCTTACTTTATAATGACAGCTTGTGTTATAGGTTTCTTCCTAAAGTGGAAATGTTGCCAAGGCAATACCTTGGCAATCTTCTATATGGCTGCTTTTTACATTAATCCACACAGGCTTCACGGACATTAATCTTTATAACACACCTGTGCAGTCCAGAAAGGCAGAATATATTGTTTTAGTCTGTTTTTCATGAAGGGAAAGAATAATAGAAGACAAATGTTTCTGGTCTCCACTCGTCTTTCCAGGACACACTGTCAATGACCAGACCTGGGATTTTGAAATGGCTTTAGGACCTCAGCCCAGGACTGTGGAGAAAAGAGAGCAGGAGACCTAAAGAGAATGAATGCAACAAGCCAGATCAAGGACGCAGCTGATGATCAGAGCTGGAAGGTCTGCCACTGAGACAACGTGGAGGCCAGGGGGCAGAAGCCCAAAAGGAACCAGAGCCAAAAGTCACAGTTAGCAAAGCTCAGAGCCAAAGCACAAGACAGGAACCAAAGAAGCAATCAACACTGAGCAAGAATGTCCAGTGTCAGCATTCAGAAAGTGCCCTCGTGACCTCCCTTGGTGCAGTAGCGCTTCCTTATCCCCAGGGTGCGCAGCCCCTCTGGAAATCAGCCCCTACAGCTGGGCTTAAGGAGTGATTAACCTTGGAGTCAGGGTGAGCTGTTTCAATTTTTACTAGACCTTCCACTATGAGGAGACAGAGACAAGATTTTTATGCCCAAGATGTCTCTGGAGTCATTAAGTTCACCAAAGTGGTATCATAGGGGCAGGGCTTGGACTAGGGTGGGCGAGTGAGGTGCCTAGGGTGCCAGCCTTAAGGAGGCATTCACTCGTAGTGTCAGACAAATGCAGGTCACTGAGGCTCAGAGAGGGGAATGATGCTTCCCTACCCAAGGCTGGGCAGCACTGGCCCTGACACCCGATGGCCTCTGCTTCCCTTTGACATTGGGCCATGAGTCCATTCTGAATCAGAGTCTGGGGACCCCATGGTGTTTCTTTTTTTTTTTTTTTTTTTTTTTTGTGGTATGCGGGCCTCTCACTGTTGTGGCCTCTCCCGTTGCGGAGCTCTGGACGCGCAAGTTCAGTGGCCATGGCTCACGGGCCCAGCCGCTCCGCGGCATGTGGGATCTTCCCGGACCGGGGCACGAACCCGCGTCCCCCGCATCGGCAGGCGGACTCTCAACCACTGCGCCACCAGGGAAGCCCCCCATGGTGTTTCTTGAAACAAAATATATGATTAATATTTAGCTTCTCCCTGGCATTTAATAATGTAGGATGGATGAAAATAAACTCCTAAATCAATGTAACAGAAAAATGTTGGTTAACACCATGGTAGAGACATTTTCTCTTATCCATTGGCTGGCCAGAAAGTTCTAAATACTTTCCCAAGAGTATTTGCTTCAAAAAGAACAGAGAGAAAGTTACTGAGAGACCCCAGCAAATGTTTGCTGAATGAATAGATAATGAATTAGAACTGACAACAGGGAGAACAGGACTCACATGAACCCCATGAAAATATTCAGTATTCTTCCTTTGAGTTCCATCTGGTGATTAACAGGCTTGGTTTATTTTATATACTAAATTTTTTCAAACGATATCTATATTAAGTGCCCAAAAGCTTTTCCTCTGAAACTTATCATTTAAATCACTTTAGTTGGGCTTCCCTGGTGGCGCAGTGGTTGAGAGCCCGCCTGCCAATGCAGGGGACACGGGTTCGTGCCCCAACTGAGCAGGACACCTCTCAATGGACCCCAATTTGTATAAAAGTAGACTGACATATTTTTGACAACTATAATTAAAAGAATGTCTATTTCATACAACTGTAAATGAAGCACAATCTAGTAAGTTTATTAAAAAATATAAGGTAGGGGGGGGCTTCCCTGGTGGTGCAGTGGTTGAGAGTCCGCCTGCCGATGCGGGGGACACTGGTTTGTGCCCCAGTCCGGGAAGATCCCACATGCCGCGGAGCGGCTGGGCCTGTGAGCCATGGCCGCTGAGCCTGCCCGTCCCGAGCCTGTGCCCCGCAGCGGGAGAGGTCGCAGCGGTGAGAGGCCCACGTACCGCAAAAAAAAAAAAAAAAAAGTGTAAATCACTTTAGTTGACTCTGATCCCAACCAAGTAAGATGTTAAGGAAAGAACAAGTACAAGAGAAATAGTATAAAACTTTATCCAAGAAGACTTGTTGGTTAATTTTGATTTGGGGTGTTTGTGAAGAGCTCCCTCAAATCCATATTCTAAATCTAAATAGGAGTAGCTTCGGTTTTCCAGTCAAGAGTGATTTTCTTTCTTTCTTTTTCTCCACTGGGCTCCACAGATTGGGCTGTCTTCTGTCTGCTTCTGAGGCTGTCATCCATCTCCAGGGCTTATAGTTGCTGACAACGTGCTTCAATAATTCACAAGGAACAGGACCCGTTTTGTGTTCCCCCTTTTTTCAGTTGGCTCAGTGATGCAAAGCAGATTAAAAGCATGCTTTTTGTCAGTGAAGTAAGTCGAGAGGTATCAGAGACACCCTAACCGAAGGAGTTACTGCTATTAAATGTTTTCCACCAAAGCACAACTGGATAAAACCAGAAACACACTGGGGTCTGCCCGGCACCCTTGAAGCCTGCTCACCTGGTGACTGTACTCAAGAATCCCCTGTCTAGCCTCCAAAATGTGGAGTTGATTTATTCCGGCTCTCAAGGTTTAAGGAAGGGAAATCTAAGGACAAAATGAAATTCTAAATTCACTCACTCAATTTATATAACCTGTGGCATTTGTTTGCTAATTATCTTGGTAAGATGTTTAAGTAGCAACTATTATGCATTCTTTCCATAACTCTCTTCTAAAGAAGATGCCTTTTATTTCTGCGCGGCCTCAGACAACAGAGCAGGAACGAGAAGGCCACACAGCCGTGACTTTCACTCTTCAGAGAAGGAGCGTCCTGGGGTCGTGCCGTTGCTCGTGTGTCTTTAATATTAGATGTAAAAAGTTCTGTGTCAGGCTGAAGTCCCCAGACTGGCCTCATCTCAGAGGAGGCTGGAGCCTGTCAGGGCTCCCATGTCAGGGCTCCCGTGTCCTAACTTTGTTGACTGATTTCTGCTTATTGAAATTCAGCCGCAGCAGCAGAAGCTGCCTCCTCCCTGTAGCTAGCTCCTATCCCTGTGCAAATAAGCCTGTGGCTCAAAGGCTTTGTAAACCACGATTTCCAGGGCCAATTTCCATACTCCGGTTCCTCTCTGAAGCCAATAACCAGACCCACACCAGAAGGTGGACACACCCCTCCAGATAAAGAATGGACTTATTTAGGTTCATGCAGAAACCAAAGAGGAAAGAACAGGGTGGATGATACAGTCCTATACTGGCCCTTGCAACGGAGCTGAGGGCTGCTTCGTGGAGGCTGGCTGACTACGTGCTCGTGTACACATAGCACGCCCTCTGCACGACCTCGGCATGCCTTGCATCTTCAGTTTGATTTTGGCATTAGTGGTTTTCATAGATTTTTCTCCCTCATATTTTCCACATATCTCATATCATTATTAAAAGTGTATTTTGGATAGACTGGTCCTAGCCATTGAGTAAAAAATTCTGCTTTTGAAAAGTATATTTGTAATGGAATATTGCAAGGCTCATGACCTGGAAATCAGCTGACATCTGCTATGTCCTTATATGTCAATACACATAAATGTACACAGATATACAGATAGATAGTTCTACACATAAAATATTAACTATATTTACATGTGGTTTTCTTTAGGTAAGTAAATACAAACTTAACCTCAGTTCCACTTGGCTTTTGGCAAGAAGTTGGCACTTAGTTTTTCATCCAATTGGCAAATGCACATAATTAATAAATGAGTTTAAAGGATACAACTTTTCCTTTTGTTTTCTTTAAAATGCATTTTGAGATTGGAGTAAAACAGAATAAATATCAATGGAGGCCCAAAACCTTACAAAAACTTTAATAGGATAAGCCTGTGGTAGCTGGAACCATAGCCCTTGAGGTCTACACTGATCCAGAAATTCCATTTATCAAAACCTGACTTTTTTTTTTTTTTTTTTTTTGCTTCTCCATCATATTTTGAAGCTTGTGGTAGCCCTAAAAGTGTTGCCAGTTCACTCTTACAACTTTGCCCCAGGCTGAGGAAAAAACTCCAAAAAGTCCAAAATGTGTTCTGACAATGACATCGTCACAAAGGTGAGTCTTCTTGGTGTTAAAACTATCATGGCTGCAGATACAGGGGATGTGCTCTTAGGCTTCACTGAAGGGATGCTGGGAGCAACTAGCTTCCCCAGGAGGATGCCACATAGACACACCAAAACGCAGGAGTGGGTACATGACTGTGAGATGCACTGGTCCTATCACGTACTGCACCATCAGAGACTCTGGCTCAGCAGAGCACTGGAATGGTACATTCAAGGCATAGCTGAGGCAGCAGCTTTGAGATTAGGGTAAGGAGGTGGGGGTCATCAACTAAGGTGCACTGTGTACTTGATATCAATGAATATTATATGGTGTGACATCCTCAGTAGGTAGAATACATACTTCCAGGAGTTAGGGGTCGGAGCAGGAACGGCCCTCCTTCATCACTCCATTACCTGCTTGGAGAATTTCTCTTCCTCTCCTTGTTTCTCTGCGTTCTGTCCTGGTTTCTTGTCCTGGTTCCCTCTGGTCCCTCCACCAGAGGACACAGAGTCCTATTAAACTATAATCGACAGCTCGGCACTTTGGGCTCCTTGTGCCAAGGGACCAACAGGCAAGAAGGGGGTGACTCGTGGCATCGGGAGGAGATTGGGAGACTGTCTGTCATACAGCGGAAGCAGGGGAGAATATATTTGGCACCCAAGTGATTTTTTTAGGTGCCTCTTGGTACTACTTTGCCCAGCGTTGACAGTAATAGGAAAGTTCAGAAACCTTAGAGACGGACGTGGTGACTGGAAGCTCAGAGCCCTCTGGTCAGGTTCATGCCACCAGGTAAGACACCCAGACCTGTGGAGGTGCTAGGTGAGGTTGAGGAGAATAAAGAATGGAGGTGGAGGAGGAGAAAATGAGTTTCGCTTGTGATCCCAAGACTGGCTGCTCAGCTGGGGCTGTGTTTCTTGCCACTAAACCTCAGTAAGTTTACCTGAGGAAGAATACACCACCGTCTTAACAAAGCTGCCTCCAGAATGTATACAGAGCAGTGATTCAAAGGGTGGACTCGTGAACTCCGTGAAGTGCTACCTAGACCCTCATTCAGTACAAAAAAAACTTGCTCTCCAAGCTGCTGGGAGTGCTGCAGACAGATAGCTTTTGCTGTCAGCTTACTTTGGGAATTGTCTCAACTGAAGAGAGCCACTGGCATCCAGGAACTGGTTGACCTGGGGATGTCAAACTTGTTGCCTCTTGCTAAAATGGTATATCTCTATATCTTGCAGCTTCAGAACTCAACTGTTCAGTTTGCTGAGGTTTTTGTTAAGACTGCAGTTGTAGCCCAACATCTCCCTTCATCCACTCCTCTTATTTTCCTTCTTTCCTCAGGTGTTGATCAAGAGAACCTCTAATAAACTTCCTACATGCAAACCACTCCTCAGTCTCTGGTTCCTGGGGAACTTAACTTGCAGCAGTCTTAAGAAAAAAATGAAACAGGGAAATGGAATAAATATCAGATATCAGGAGGGGCTGCTGTAGTTAAGATGGTCAGGTAGGACTCCGCCAAGAAGTTGATATTTGAGCCGATGTGTGAATGATGCGAAGGGGCACAGAAAGATCTGGGGGGAGTAGCCTCCCAGACAGAGGAAAGTATGAAGACCCTGAGGGGAGAATGAGTTGGACATGTTCCAGAAAAAAAGGAAGGCCAGTGTTACGTGTGATAAGTGAAAAACAGGCCGGTAAAAAAAGCTGCTGGATCATGAAGTTTGAACTTTATTCTAAATACAATAAGGAATTATTAACAATAATTTAAAATATTACTTTGACTTCTGTGTAGTGAATGACTTGCAGATGTTGAAAGTAGAATCGGGATGAATGGTGAGTTATAAGGTCACCCAGGAAAGAAATGGGGTGTTTTGGACGAGGGTGGTGATGGTGGAGTGTGATTGATTTTTGCTATTTATTTTGGAGGTGAATCTAAAGGAAGTTGTGATGGGTTACATGCAGGACAATGAAAAAGAATAATTAAAGAAGACCCCTAGGATAGGCCTGAGCAACTGGGGCCACGTCACTAATTGGGGTCTGAAAGACTAGCAGAGAATGTTTGAAAAGAGAAATCTAAAGCAACCTGAGGATGGGGTACAAAGTTCCCAGAGAAAAGAACAGATTCAAAGTTTATATTACCTAATTAAGTAGTGAATTCAACTTTGTCAATCTTTTCCATCCTTCTGTGCTTCAGTTTCTTAGTCTTCCAGTATTTCCTAGGCAGTTATGAGATTTTGCAGGCCTCAATCTATAATTATCTATAAACTGGTTTAAGCTTCTCAGAGATTTTGCATTTTCAGCCACCTCCCAAGTGACACTGATGCTGTGGTCAGAGGACATTTTGACAGACCCAGACAGACCCAGTTTTGAATTATTTCCCAGTCAATTATTAGTTGTATAATATTGGGGAAGTTTAAATCTTCTCAGAACTTTCATTTCTTTTAAAATAGGAACAATATACATACTTCATAATGTTACTGAGAGAATTAAATGATGTCATGTCTGTAGAGCATAAAGCAAGCAACCCAGATCCTCACTCACAACAGGGTTCACTAATTTAGTCTCCCTCCCACTCCGTCTCAAAAAGGATGTCTATTCACAAATTATATCAGAATTTTAAAAAAATCATTATAAGGCCATTGGCATTCAGAGAATTAAGATGTGTGGTTTTGACTACAGCTAAGTAACTCCAATGGTCCACAGAATGTAGTCTTTTGAATTTTGCTGAACCACATATTTAAGTCCTATACACTGAGGTGATGGTCATTGGCAGTAGTGAGTCACTTTCCTGGGGTGAAACCTATCCAAGGTCAAGCATCCTCATCTCAGACCAACTTCATGGTTCTTAGCTCATCGTCCCATCCATGCACCTTTTGTGAAGCAAGAAAATCTCTGTATTTTATGGAAAATGCCCCTGCTAAACAAAGGCACAAACAGAAAAAAACAAACCGAACCAACCAGTGAAGAGTGTTGGCATGAAAGTGAGGAGAAAGCTAAGAAATCTAGGAAATAGATGATGCTTATACAGCAAAATAGGAGTTTGGGATAAATTATGGTGTGGGAATGCCACATTGGTGGTGGTTTGGATTCACGATATAAATGCTTTTACCATGTGCCCCATAAGGAAATAAGGAAAGGTAATTCACAAACTATTTCAATAAATTTTCCAGACAGAATTCATACTATTTCCTTTATAAATGAGTCTACTCCTCTATTTATAGAATTATGAAGGTCTTAAGGGGTCAATTACAAGTTTTTAATGATGCTTGACTGAACTTTATGGAAAAAATTCTATGCTACAATGGTATCTGTGATTTGGGGAATTTGTAAATTGTGAAGTGGAAATTGTTAACCATCGGATTGGTAATCACATTGTAAAGAGAGAATTGGCATCTTTAATTTCTTGATTTACAATAAGCCCATGGTGTTTGTCAATAGATATTCAGCACCATGTACACAAAGTACAGGGGCAAATAAGACATGGATACTGCCCTCTTTTGAGGAAGGGAAAACACTGGCTCCATGATGCAAATAATAACCCTGAAAATTAGGAGGGTCAATTGCCTTGGGGAAAGAATATTGGGATCTATGACTGGCAGATGCTCATAATATAGGTGCATTTAAAACAGCTGTTAATCCCCTGGTAATCAAAGAGACAAAAGGGAGATATAATTTGTTATGATACTAAAGCACTGAGCTAGCTCTGAGAAATCTGACACATCCTAGAAGTGATCAGCAAATCTCAACACTTGCTTTCTGTCAAGTCACTTAACTTTGACTGGATACTCTCTGTGGTAGCTAGGGCTAAAACACGCCTAAAGATAGATATATTTCCACAAAAAAAATAATTTTTATACTCACATCCATAAAAAAAGAAAAACCAGCAGTCTCACTTTCACAAGGCTCTGATCAGTCTCAACACCATGGTGTTCCTTTCATTTGAACCTTGTAATCCTTGTAGGATGGATGATCCCACATTCCATGGTTGTTTGAAGAGTCTTGAGTTGAATTCTGTGGACATGTTGCTCTGTGTTGCAGAAAGGCTGGTATTTCCTAGGTCAGGTTAAAGGGAGTGAACCACAGGATTGATTAAAATTCCATTGGGCACTAATTCCTTTGTATTATCTTCTAGAATCCTCACTTAAAATGCAGATGCTCTAGGGAGGGTAATACATTAAAGAGCATTAAGGAGTAACACTATCAAGAGAGCTGCCAAGGTCAATTTCCATCCTAGTAACTTCCACAGAATGTCACTCATTCTTAAAAGGCTGTTCAAGACTTTTTCAAGAATTCACTTGAAAGTCTTATCAGAGAGTTCATGGTCTCCTGAGGGGAGATAGGCTAACCATTTGTATTGCCCCAGTGAAATGGGAGGAAAAAATGTAGTATGGCATACAAGCAGTCTTAATCAAAGGGGGGAAATAAACTCTTGTGGGTGTCTCCCATTCCCCGGCCTGTGTCCTATGAGCTTTGCATATGGCATCTCACCAAATCCTTTCTCCAGTGTCATTATGCTCTTATTTCTATCACCGTTTTATGGATGGGAAACTGAGGCTATGGGAGGTTAAGTAGCTGCCATGAGGAGCTGATCTTGGAGTCAAGGTTGCCCTATCTCCTTTCAAAGCTCATTAACCCAGGAAAAGAGATCTTACCTAGGAAATTTGGTCTAAGGCATTTTGGTTCTCTCCCTCACCACCCAGGTCCATATAAGTCTGACTTGTACAGAGGCTCTTCAAGAGAAGGAATGTAGAGGATAAAAGGTTAACATGTTAAGTATTATGAGACTTATTATTGAGCAGGACTGGAGTAGCAATGGAAGGAAAGCTATTTCCCATGTCCTATTTTGAAGAAATGCCTCATTTCTTTATTTTTAGAATGTTTAGAAAATTATTCGGTGACAAAGCTAAACATAATCTTACCATATGATCCAGCGATCGTGCTCCTAAATGAGCCAAAACTTAGGTCCACAAAAAACGTCGTGCGCACATTTTTACAGATGCTTTGTTCAAAACTGCCAAAATTGGAAGCAACCAAGATGTAATTCAATAGGTGAATGGATAAACAAATTGTGGTACATTCAGACAATGGAAAATTATTTAGTGATAAAAATAAATGAGCTAGTGAAAAGGACATGGAGGAAACAGCGCATATGGCAAGTGAAAGAAGCCAGTCTGAAAGGCTACTTACTATATGACATTCTGGGAAACAACTTTAAACAGAGTAGAAATATCAGAGGTTGCCAGGGGTTCAGTGGGGTTGGTGGGGTGGTGGAAGGAGCTGAACAATTGGCACGCAAAGCATTTTTAGGGCAGGGAACTATTTTGTATAATACTTTAACGGTGGATACATGACTATGCATTTGTCAAAACCACAGAACGGTACAACACGAAGAATGAACCCTGATGTAAACTATGGACTTCGGTTAATAATAATGTGTCAGTATTGGTCCATCGATTGTACACACCAATGTAAGATGTTAGTAATAGGGAAACTGTGGGCAAAAGGTAGGGTGTCTTGGAAAGAGAGTATATGGGAACTCTCTGTACTTTCTGTTCCATTTTTCTATAAACCTAAAACTGCTCTAAAAAGTACATTAATTTAGAAAAATCATTCTAAGTCTAGACAATAATATTGTACTATAATTATGTGATGTGATAAATAGGGCTACAATGGCAATCATATTACAATACAAAAGTGTATCAAAGAACATGTTGTACATCTTAAGTTTATACAGTGTTATGTGCCAAATATATTCAATTAAAAAAATCATTCCAGGACTTCCCTGGTGGTCCAGTGGTTAAGACTCTGTGCTTCCACCGCAGGGGAAGTTGTTGGCGAACTAAGATCCCACATACTGTGTGGCCAAAAAATTTTTTTAAAAATTCAAATATTTAAAAACAAAACTTCAGGTGGATACAGTCTATGGACCACCACTTTGTGATCTCTACTGAAAATGTTTAGCTTGGTTTCCAGCACTCAATAAATGCTAGTGTTCAACAAATTTTTAAAAAAATAGAAAGTAAAAAATTAAAAAAAAAATTCCAGAACTATTCCATTCTTCAAATGTCTTATTAAACTATGACAGATATAGGCAGAGAGAAAAGAAGGAATAAGAATAGTGTAAAGGAAAGGAAGATGCAGAAAAAATACGAGAATTATAATAAGCTAAAAAGAAATTTGTGACAGCAGGGGGAAAAGAAGGAGATTAGAAATTTACAGAGCCATCTCTTTGTAATCTTTTTTCTTCTTCTCTTCCTTTGTTCTTTTCTGGGGTATGGGCTGGGTAGAAAGACTTCAGCAAGCTTAGAATGTGGAATACGATGACAGCATGGACTCGTAAAAATAGTCTATGCACATTCCCCCAGGCAGGCATTTTACTTAGGGCTGACGGAAGCCTAGGATATCTGGAACAGTCTATATTTATGAGATGATTAAACTTGAGATGGTTAAACTCTAACTTCTGGGTGGTTGGGGGAAGAGAACGTATAACGTGCTGCCACTGGAAGAATCATGGGGCTGAACAGTTGGGAACCAGCTTTCAGCTTGGACTCCAAGTGTACATAGGGCAGATGGGGGGGGAGGTGTGCAGGGTGCTGGAAATCAGCGGTAGAGGTGATGTGGAGGCTCAGAGTGAGTGATAAGAAGAAGCTTAGAGGATTGGAGAGGTTCTCTTCCAAACAACTTTTCTTTTCTGTTGAGGAATAATATTGCTACAATGGCATATATATATATATATATATATATATATAATAGGTATTATACATATATTACAGTGCGTGAATCTTAGGCATATAATTGGTTGAATTTTTATCTGTGAACATACTTATGATCTACAAACCATATCAAGATACAGAATATTTCCAGTATTTCAAAGAGCTTCTTTGTGCTCCTTTCCAGTCAATACCTCTGTCCTCAGAGGTAATCACTCTGATTTTTATTATTAAAAATAGTGCTACTATGAACATTGGGGTGCATGTATCTTTTAAAATTAGAATTTTTGTCTTTTCTGGATATATGCCCAGGAGTGGAATTGCTGGATCATATGGTAGTTCTATTTTTAGTCTTTTAAGGAACCTCCATACTGTTTTCCATAGTGGCTGCACGAATTTACATTCCCACCAACAGTGTGGGAGGGTTCCTTTTTCTCCACATCCTCTCCAGCATTTACTATTTGTAGACTTTCTGACGATAGCCATTCTGACTGGTGTGAGTTGATACCTCATTGTAGTTTTGCTTTGCATTTCTCTAATAATTAGCAATGTTGAGCATCTTTTTGTGTTGGCCATCTGCGTGTCTTCTTTGGAGAAATGTTTAGATCTTGTGCCCATTTTTTGAGTGGGTTGTTTGTTTTTTTAATATTGAGTTGTATGAGCTCCTTTTCTTCATTTGTTTAGTTCTATATACTGTTTACTATCATTGATTCATTCTTGAACTGTGCCAGAAATACAAATCTCTTTAAATATATTCAATTACAACAGGTAACTATCACATCATTCTTTTTTTTTTTTTTTTTAAGACATCTCTCTATTCCCCTTCTAGTCTGGACTGGCTGATCTCTAGGCCTGCCACACCAATGTCGCCAAGGAATTTTCGGTCATTACCATTTGGGGGATTCCCTTTGCCTCTCTCCTATGTTGGATCCTTTGTTTCCTAGATCCTGTGTCTTCTGCTTTCTTGCTTTCCTCATTGTTTTGATGGAGCACACCTTGTAGCTTCCTAGGAAAGAGTTCATAGGAGATACATTTTTTGAGAACTTGTCATCTTTATTCCAGTTTTATAATTAATCAATCATTTGGTATCTTGTTACAATGAAAAGCATTTCCCTCAGGATTTTGAAAGCATTGCTCCAGCATCTTCTAGATTCTGATATTTCACTTTATGTTATTTTGCAGTAGTTGTAACAACGTGATGTAATCAGTGTTAGTTTGATTCCTGATCTTTGTATGTTTTTCACTCCCTGGAAGGTTTTAGGACTTCCTATTTGTCCTTCGGCTCCTGAAATTTCCTGACTATAGGAATTGATGTGGATCTTTGCTCAAGTATTGTGCTGGGCATTCTGTGGGTCTTTCCATTTGGAAGCTTTTTTTTTTTTAGTTCTGACACATTTTCAAGTTATTTCTTTAATTATTTCTCCCTGTTTTATTTTTTTCCTCTCTTTCTGAATATTCCATTAAAAGGATGATGGACCTCCAGGTTGATTCTCTAATTTTTTTATCATCCTTCCTATTTTCTATCTCATGAACAGATATGTCATACTTTCTACTTGATTTACTCAACTTTATCTTCGATCTCTTCTATTAAAATGTTCATTTTTGCTCTTTTTTTCCTAATTCCCAAGAATTTGTTTTTGTTCAATAAATGTTGCTTTTTTACAGACTCCTCTTATCTATTTTATTTTTATGAGGATTAGTTACAGTGGGTTTTTTTTTGAAGTTTTCTTCTGTTTCATTCAATGCCTCTCTTTTCTCTGTTTTGTTTTGGTCTGCGTCTTTCATATTGTAGGTCTTTCTCAGATTTACTGTTATTATTGGCTGTGTGTTCATTATTATTATTAATGAAAAAGGTTTCTTCTAAGTTCTGAATGAGTAGGGGGGCCTTGCTGAGTAGTGGGCTTCACTCTAAGATAATCTGGCTGAGTGTTTTCTTAGTGGAACCCCAACTGTCAAGATCTACAGAACTTTTTGCTGAGTCAGTTTCCCTAGATACGAATCTTCCAATTTCATGCCTGAGGGTTATGAGTTCTTGCAGCATTCTGGGACTGAGTGGGAGAAAGTGCTGCAATGGGGGTGAGGAGGGTTCACCTTTCAGAAATTTCACATTTGGCCTGTTTCCCCTGTATTTAGTAGAGCTCTCTAGCAAGGTGAGGCTATAGCTCACCAGTAAGCAAACCTTTTGTTTCCTTTTACGGTGGGGGAAGTGGTGGTCTGAGGAGGCTGAGGAGGGAGATCTATGAGGTTAATTTTTTCTTATACAGATTTTCAACTAAGCTTCTGGTTTTCAGCCTCACCTGAACACCCCACCTTCAGAGGTAATTGATACCCTGACTACTGAGGCTTTCGGTGGTTTTGTCACATGCACCTGCTTATTTCTGGAGTTACCTTGAGGCTTCTCCAGCTCAAACCACTTCCAGGCTTTCTCTAGTTTTCTAAGTTAGTAACTACTCATCCATAAGACTTTCAGCTTTCAAACTTTTATTGTCATTTCTTTTCCTGTTCTCTTTGTACTTGTGGATTTATATGTTTTACTGCCTTTACTGCCTCCTTAGTGAGGTTTCTGGAGGGAAAAGAGTAAACATGTGTGTTCAATCTACATTTTAACTGAAAGCTGGTTAGTCAATATGTAAGAATTTAAAGTCAGTTCTGGATGTCTCTGAAACATAAGTAAGTATTGCTACTTTTCACCATTGTTCTAACAGCAGACTGATAAATAAAAGTGCCCATACTCGGTATGTCCCTTGGGGAATGTTATAGAATGAAATGGGAACCAGGAAATGGATCATTGCCAAGGAGACATTTTGGGACTGACTTTTCTGGTCATATTTAGGATCAAATCCCCACAAAACGTTGGCAACATTATAATATAAAACTGCTGCTCTGGATCTGTTGGCTTGATTATTGCAGGAAAAGAACAAAAGAAATAACAGAATATAATAATTATCAAACGTGGTATATTTTTAGGAATGATTATTTTACTCATTTGATGCAAAGACTAGAAACCTAATTTAAGATTCCAATGGAACGTTCAGATTTTATTTACCAGAAATCCTCCAAGTATGTGAGCATATTTTAAATACATTCTACTTATGCTTTTTAGTCTTCATGGAATTATTTCTATATTTTACAGATAAATGTCCCTTGTGTTACAACCAGTCATAGGTGGTGATTCTGGTTATTAAAAAAAAATACACATCTGTTAAGAAACCTGACACCAATTTGTGATAGTGGTTTCTTTCTTCCATTTTGCTTTGTGCAGCTGGAAAATTAGGCTACTTTTTTTTTTTTTTTTTAAAGAATGAAATAAACTCCAGCAATTGAGGGAGTTTAGTAACATGTTCCTCACATGCCATCATTAGTGACTTCCAGAGCCTGATCTTGGATAACTACTTTATTAACCTCCAACACTATGAATGAAGATTTATTTAGTATCAATAGTTGATAGTTTGCCACTGCCAGATTTAGATGCTGCTATAATATTACATGGCCAAGAAAAGTAAGAGATAGGAAGAAAATATGGGAAAGTATGTTTAAGCCTAGCAAAGTAATAGGGTAGATAGAAAACTCCTCTAAAGAGACTTCAGAAATTTTGAGTTTTTCAGACTATCCAATTACATGGAGCATTTAAAGGTGAGGAATGTGGAGAGAAGCTGAATGGAAATTATTTCAGACATGTGAGGCTGTATGCAGGAGTTGGGAGTGAGAGAAAAGAATGAAGGGAGTGAAGATTAAGTAGAGGAAGGAGACACGTAAAGTGTGCCGAGTTGGGTGGGGAAGAGCCTAGACACCGAGAGCGTCTTGCGCGTTAGGTATGAACTGTGAGCTTTTTAGTGAATGGCAGCTGACGCTGTAGCAGAAAAACTGACAAAGTGCTGTAGAATTTAGAGTCTGGAGCTGATGTAATACTTAGAAAGCTGTGACGCATGTGATCCAATCCCTAAGTCGTGTCACTTTACAAAAGTACAGTAGAAACAGGCAATCCGAGCTTTAATATAGTTCTCAAAAATATTTGAGGAAGCGCAAGTATGTGACCCAGAACATATTTTACTAAAGTCTTTTCTAACCTGCAGTCCCCAATTCCCAGGCGGTTATGTGTGCAGGGCTATTGACTCATCTGTCTTTATTGAGCAAATTGCCTAATAAATGAGAATAGAATCTGGTTTCCAATATTATTAGCAGGTTTTTGAGAAAGGCATTGGTATAAATATTGTTCAGATAGCTTCTGGATTACAGAAGGCTTTCTGCTGGTTATCCTTTTCTTTGCATCTAACCAAGTTTAAGGGGAAAATGAGCCACTTATGTTTCTTGACCTTCCCACAAAGAGTCAGAATTCCATTGGTTGCCACAGCATAGCTTGTGTCTTTGTGATAGAAGCTTTACTGGGGTGATAACCGTTGTTACTGAGAGAACCATGATGCTCCAAGTCCTTCTCCTTGAGTTATTATCTGCCCAGGAAGGATGCTGAGTGGAGGATTTAAAGAAAAAAAAAATGCTTTTTTGAAGGATCCACAGATCCCTGTTGTGTATGCCCATGTGAACACCAATCCAATGGAAAAAATTTACCATGTTGCCCTTTTTAGCAATAAGGGCTTTTGTAAAGTGTTAACTGAATGATTAAAATCTGTACTAAAAGTGTATGATTAGAAAAATTTCTCTAAAAATCTGTACATCTGAAACAAACCAATTGATTTAGTAATTCAGCCTAAGGAAATTTTATCTTGGTAAGTTACAATTGTGAGAAAAGTTCAAATTTGTTTATCACAACAGACTAAAGGGCAGATCCATTTCATTTTTATATTAAAGAATATTTGTCCAAACCCAGTCCATAAAGTCACGTATAATTAAAACATAAAATATGGCTGAAAAGTCTATAACAAAAATTATCCTTTGTTTTAATTTTTCACCCTTGAGAAATCCTAGAGTAGATTTATAACTCTTTATAAAATCAAATCAGAAGAATAAATATTCAGTAAGCACATATGATGGGCCAGGCTTTGCCTTAAATCCTATGGGAGAAACAAAGAAAGTTCTTGTCTTCTAAAAATCTGGTAGAAGAATATCGTTAAGAACTGAAAGTTTAAATAATATCATAATATATAAGTAATACTTTAAGACAACAATGGAAAAGCACATACAAGGCTAACTGTGAATACAAGTCAGATGTTAAAATTCCTTTGGGAATCAGTAGTTCAGCTCTTTGGCTAAAGAATAGAGTTTCTAAAATGGTAGAGGAGACAGGCCCAGAAAGTAAAATTGTGTTAAAATTATGGACCTTAGATGCCACGCTAAGATTTTAGAACTTGATTTTGTAGGGAAACCATTGAAAGATTTTAATTCTAAACTTAAATGGAGAAGTGACAAAATCAGAGCAGCACGTTGGAGCGGTGACTCTTTCAGCTGTGTGTGGATGGGACAGAGAAACTTCAGACACCAAGATGGCTTAGAAGGTGATGCCATTGGGACTTCCCTTGTGGTCCAGTCGTTAAGACTCTGAGCTCCCAATGCAGGGAGCCCGGGTCCAATCTCTGGTGGGGGAACTAGATCCTGCATGCCGCAACTAAGAGCCCACATGCTTCAACTAAAAGATCCTGCATGCGGCAATGAAGATCCCGCATGCCGCAACTAAGACCCTTGAAGGAAGGAAGGAAGGAAGGAAGGAAGGAAGGAAGGAAGGAAGGAAGGAAGGAAGGAAGGAAGAAACTGCCATTTCCCAGGTTGTTTAGGTCCTCCGTGGAAATGGGATGGACCTGCCACCACCCCAAGTTTAGTTCAGGGGTCTAGGCTGATGATGCCACACACACACTATGAGAGCCTGAGAAGCTTTATTACTCACATAATGAGACTTTTAAAGGAGAGCAGGACAAACTCCCAAGCAGGTCCAAAGGCTTGGGAGATCCGGAAAGGGCGACTGGGTTGGCTTTTTACGGTGGTTAGAGTGTAGGGATGGAGTGAGTGTCCCCTCACATGTGCTGAGGCTTGCGTGACCTGAATTTCCTGCTGGTACCAAAGGAGGGAGCACCCAGGCTTCTTATCATCTGGCTGTGGGGCAGCAGGAGAAGAGGAACGAAGTGGCTGGAAAGTTGTCAGCAGACATAAAAAATGGAGTCCAATTCTTTGTAACGCACATATAGGGTGGAAAGAGTGATAAAGTGTCAAATGAGCATGCTCTGTCAATATTACACATGAGCTATAAGTCTCCACCTGATAGAACCTGCACTGTGGGAGGGCAGGTCTCTGGAAGAATGGATTTCCATGTGCATGTGGTTATATGACATTCAATTTACAGGCCTATCAAGGGCCTTTGGAATGTCAAAGAGGAGGTCTCTAGGGCTTTGAAATAAATATCCCAGGAACTCTTGACCTTTTGTTCATTGCATTTCTTTTTTAAAAAAAAATCTAATATATTGCTTACGTTTGGAGAAAGATTTTTTGAAAGATGGAAAGCTGAATGGGATTGTTTGCATCTGAGATCAGTCATAGGTTCTGTTGTTCAATAAATCAGTCTGCTTTGGTTTGAGCAGCAGTTCCATGCTGTCAATCTATATGTACAGTAATAACTACCTAGAAAACTTGTTTAAAATGTCTATTTCTCCTCTCAACCCCAGGGATTCTGGATGAGAGGTTTTGCGTGGATCTCAGGAATGAGCCTCATGACAAGTGTTGCTTATACAGGGGTTTATAGGCCTCACTTGAGAAGCATTGCCCCATGGTGTACCCAGGACTGCACCAGGTATTGCAGAGGCTTCAGGCAAAGTTTAACATGATCAAAATCAACAAGAAGCTGATTGCTTTGCTGGCTCTTTCTCTGCTTAATCAACTTTTAACTTCTGCACCTGTTAAGTTTGTAAAAGCAAAATTAAAATAAAAGCCAGGACTATGGTTCTGTTTAATTACTGTTCAGGAGTTAGCAGTGCTTGAGTGCTTACTATGAGAAAGGGCTCTCTATGCTTTTTCTAATTTAATTTTCACAAAGTCAAATAATTATCACATTACCGTGTAGAAAATTGCAGCTCGTAGCATTAAGTGACTTGCCTAAGTCACACAACCACTAAGTGGTAAAGCCAGGTTTCAAACCTAATTTTGTCTAAATCAAACTTGTGTTGTAAACCATAATACTCTATTTACTGTCAGGAGCCCGGGTCTAGCTTTGCAGTCTCACCTGAGTGATGATGGTGGGGGGTGTCCCATGGCACTCAGAGCCAGGCGAATATTAGGGCAGTTGCCTGCTTAGTTTTCTCATATATTGACAGTAGAATAATAGATGTTGGTTTGGTGTCTTAAGGGTCTCTGTCTCCCAGAGTAGAACCTTCCTCATTGACTGGCACATCAGCCCTTTCATGAGCTTCTGGAAGACTTGAATTTTGTAGGTTGCTTCCCTGTAAGCACAGGTTGTCTGGTTTAGAAGAGCACTTTTTGGACCACTTGCAAGAGGCTGAGAGGAACTAGGGTGGCTACAGGACAGTGAGTGAGGGAAAGGGTGATGGGATTTGGGGCCAAGAAGGTAGATAGGGCACAGATCAGACAGAGTTTGGAGGTCATGGTCAGAAATTTGGTTTTCAGTCTAAGTATGGTGAGAAACACATGGAGTGTTTCATACAGGGGATTTAGTTCTCTGATTTTATGTCTTAAAAAATAGCCTTTTGGTTGCTATGCAGAGAATGGATGAGAGGGAACAAGAGTTGAAGTGGGAAGATGGGTAAGGAGGTTGTTTTACCTTTCTTAAAAAATTTTATTTATTTAATTTATTGATTTTTGGCTGCGTTGGGTCTTCGTTGCTGCACGCAGGCTTTCTCTAGTTGCGGTGCGCAGGCTCCAGGCGCACGGGCTTCAGTAGTTGTGGCTCTAGAGCGCAGGCTCAGCAGTTATGGCTCATGGGCTTAGTTGCTCTGAGGCATGTGGGATCTTCCCGGACCAGGGCTTGAACCCGTGTCCCCTGCATTGGCAGGCGGATTCTTAACCACTGCGCCACCAGGGAAGCCCACCCTCTGACTATTTTAAGTGTGGAAAAGTTCCTCCTGAAGGAAAAGCCAACAAAGAAAGAAAACTGATAGTTCTAGGCTTAATGAAGCAAAAGCAGAGTAGAACTCAGAAAGAAATTTTTAGAGGCTCCTCCACCTCCTCCCCAAAGTAATTTTGGAGAGAAGGTAAGAAGAGGGAGAGAGAATCAGAAGTTGAGCATTTCAGATTTCATTTTTTGTTCTTTTTTATCCTTCTAAAATCCACCCCCGTCCCCAAATATTTTTCTCCTCAACTTTAGCAGTGTTGACTCTGAAAGCCTACACGTCAGGCAGGTGTCTAAGATGATGATAATCTCTGTAGGAAATTACATATGTAAATATTCTTTCCTTGGAGAATTGAAGAAAAATATGTTTCTTGATGTTGGATAAGAACCCAGCTCTGGAGTCATTCTCCATCACACAAATTACTCTTGTAGTAGCTCGAAGGTGGCACACTCGATGTCACAAGACAAGTACCTCCTTGTCCAAGAAACATGACTCAAACTGCCATGAGACCAGAACAGAGTGGGGGTTTCATAGATGCTGTGCTTTTTCTACACATACTACATAGAACTCCTTTGATAGCAAGCTATAGAAACCCAACTTGAATTACTTTAATGAAAAAGGGTATTTATTGTAAGCATAGAAACATGTCTCCTGGAAACCAAGGTCAGAAAGATGGCTGGGCTTCTGGAACAACTGGATTAGGCTCTTGAAAACCCTGACTCCTCACATTCTTTTTTTTTTTTTAACAGTTTTATCTACCTGACAGAAAGATAGCTGCTGAAAGCCCTCAGAACTTTAGCCACTTAGACAGAGAAAGAGAATGTGATGCTCTCGGTCCCAAGTCTAAAACTCCTGAAAAAAGAGCTTGTTGGCTCTGCCTGAGTTAGTGTCTTACCCTTGTGAATAAGTGTCAGAGGAGGGTAACACTGGGTTAACAGAGTGGACTCTACAGCATCCATGGAGGTGGACAGGAGGGGACAGCTCTTCGAGGAGCGTTGAAGAAACACATTTTCTTCAGAGGTCTCCAATGATAGATAGAAAGGTACTAGGTAAAAAGCCCCATACGTATACACTGCACAAGAAAGTTTGTGTATGTGAATGTTGATGGAACTAGTTCTCTTAATTAAATTAATGACCAACCTAAACTATCAAAAAGCAGGAGAACACTCAATCCAAAGAGATATCTAAACATCAAGAAAATAGAATGAATAACAAATAAAGGTTGGCATTGTATTTTTCTGTTAACTGTCATCTGGGTAAGCCATTTCAGAGAAGGATTGACCTCTTTGCCTTCTCTAATTAAATGGTATCTTAATCTCCACGAGCTGGATTTTCCTACAATGAGGTAAATACTGGTTTACAAAGTATTTATAAAGTTTATAAGAGGGCAAAGTCCCTCTTAACCTCTCCCCGATCTTCCCAATCTGATGCGTGAAGACATTTACCTCCGTTAACATATAAATATATGGATAATCTACAAAAATAAATCATGGACATTTTTACATTTCAATAAACATAAATCCTACGTTTTTAAAAAATAATTTACCTTGAAATAATTTCAAACTTAAAGAATACCATATCCCCCCATCCAGATTCCCCTTTATTAGCATTTTGCCACATTTACTCCTTCATTTTCTGTCTTTATATAGATATAGAGATAGATATACCCATCATTATTAGTTTTTTTCTGAGTCTTATGAGGGAAAGTTGCAAACATGATGCTCTGTCATATTTAGATCCTTCAGTGTATATTTTTCCACATCATACCCCCAAACAAGGACACTTTCCTACCTTTCACCATACAAATTTTCCAATCAGGAAATTAGCACTGATACAACTGATGACACTACTCTCCAAAGCACAATCCACAGACACCTTTCACATCTCCTCAATGGTCGCCAAAATATCTCTTTCCCTTTCTCATTCAGGACCCAATCCAGAATCATGAGTTGCATTTAGTTGTCATATCTCTCTAACTTCTTCTATTTGGAGTAGTTCCTCATTCTTCCCCTGTCTTCCGTGGCCTTGGCATTTTAAATTCTGTATCTGTATTTAATTCTATATTCACTCTGTATAATGTCCTTCAACCTGGGTCTGTGCAATGATTCCTCAGGCTCAAACAAGAATGCCCATGCATTCTTGACAGCAAACCCCCCAGAAATGATGCTCTCTATGCTCTTCTCAGGGCACCACACAGGAGAAAATAGGATGTTGACCCATCCCATCATGGTGATGTAAACCTTGATCACCTTCCCACCCATTTTAAGAATCACTTCTATAGGGGCCGGGATGGCTGATGCAAGTGTGCTGCTAACCTCATCTTTGTTGTGCTGTGGAGGCGTGAGAAGAGGGACAAGGACTCTTCATTTAGATTTTAATGTTGGACAGACCTTCTGGAAGAATCTGAGCAGCAGGAACTCAAGATAAGGGCTTCAAGAAACAGAGAATGGTCACAAGAGTGTCAAAAACTTACAAAACTAGAATTAACCTGTACGTTTAATGACTGCTCATAAAATTATAGAATAAAATAAAATTTTAGAGCTGGAAGGGACTGTCATAAAACATTTAAAACAGATCTCTAGCCCATCAATTGTTATGAATTACTTACTGATTTTGTTGATGGGCTTCTTCAATGTTCCTCTCACCTCTTTTTCCTGGCACTGCCAGTGGGGACGTTCCCAGTGAACCGCTGCTTTAGAGACTGGGAGGGTACAGAGATGCACCTGCCTCCTTTGGCCGGGCCTGAAGGGAAGGGTAGATCCAAAAGATAAAAACACTGGAGACACAAGGACAGTCC
Source organism: Physeter macrocephalus (assembly GCF_002837175.3). Lineage (NCBI taxonomy): Eukaryota > Metazoa > Chordata > Mammalia > Artiodactyla > Physeteridae > Physeter > Physeter macrocephalus. Next base: position 23,601,523 of record NC_041226.1, on the reverse strand, counting down.
ATCCCCATTCTTAAGGTCATTTATTCATGTTTTTTATCCTTTGTTTCATTCCAAAAATTAAGATTCTACCTGAAAACATATACACAATGCTACAGGATAACTGAAGGAAACTAAAATAAAACCAGAGACAAGATTAACACACAAAATCCTTGAAATACATTGCCTGAAGAGGTTCCAGATTTGGTTCTGAGCTTCCTAGCTGCCAAACAAAATGAAACATGATTGATTACAATGTTTAGAGTGTCTAAAAATGAAAAATCCCTTTTTTTCAGAGATGCACAGCTCTTCCTGATATTGAGAACTGAGAGAAACATCTCCTGTGATTTCCCAAGGAGAACGACATCCTCAACAATAATTTCTGTGATAAATAAAATGGCAAGTGTAGAATGACTTCCTCTTCTTACCTCCCTGGATGCAGGTCAAAGAGGCCCAATGCCAAAGCATAGCTAGTGTACAAGGGACCAAAACAATGAAATCAAAAGCAATATTTTTCTTCCTTAGCGCTTTTAGATTCAAGAGGAAGGAGTGGATTCCTATAGCCTTATGGTAATCTTCTGTGAATGACATTTCTTAAAACTAAGCTTTTTTATTAAAAAAAAAGTTCCACAGAGAACTTCACAGTATATTGTCTATTTACCTAACCTCCAGGTTAATGACAAAGGGAAGTGCCCTACATATATTTTAAGAATAAACTGAGAGAAAGGCAGGTTTGACATCTCCTTATGACATTTTATGAATAATATGGGGTCTAACCAGGGCATGTGACTGCCCCGGGGCCAGCCCCAGCTTCACACAGAGGTTGGGTAGAGGATGTACCCTTAGGCAGGGCCAAGATCTTCCCCAGAAAGTAGTTAATTGTTTAACTTGAACATACAGACAACTCAGGCCTAGAAGCATTATGTTCACAAAATTTTCACTGGAAAATGTTGCCATTAAGTGACATGCATCACTTAAAGTGTCCATTAAAACAGAAACAACACCTCAAAGACATAGTTTAATTTAAAGAACTAATGTAAAATAATATTTAATACAAACTAATTAAAATTTAGAATCTCTGAGCTCAGAATGATAGGATCCTGGAATGGTTGATGTTCATTTGTTCTTTCTGGTTATAGAAAGCTGTTCTGGAACAGCTGTCCAGTTTATGACACCAAACTATGTCATCAATTTCCAGCTATGACGGAATACCTGTGTTCCTGCTGGAAAACAAAGAGCCATTAAAAAAAAAAGTCTTGTTGCAGCCCTGCCAAAGCAGTCAGGACCTAAGGACCTAAGAAATGGGAACAGCTAAGAGGCGTTTTCTGATTCTCGATCTAGAGCAAGACATGAGACTCTGGGCAGAGAACTGCTACAAGTCAGATGATTAACCAGGTAAAAACATTAACTCTTATAAAGAGATAATTAAGTGAAGAAAAAGTAAAACAGAGGCATATAAAAGTCACTAATTATATATAATTATGATATAATTATATGATATTATTATATATCAATGTCCAGCCACTGCATCAACATGTATGCCCAACTAGGGGGCAGGGAAATCAATCTCCCCTTCCCAAAAGTGACCCCCAAGGGACTGTGACCTCTGCACCCCAATGTACACAGTACCTGGATCAGGGTTGGGTGAGAGGCTCACCACCCTCAGAGTCACCTGCCTAATGCACTGTGGTACAGCCAGCCCAGGATGCCACCCTGGAGTGCACATCCTGTCCCAAGATGGTGTGGAGCACATTAGTTCTACTTTACTTCCTCTGGTGGGAAGGGGCAGGAAGAGGAGGCTGGGCATGTCCTGAGGCAACAGGGAATGAGAGGGTGGGTGGTTGAGAGCCTGTCTGAGAGAGGGCAGTTGAGATGGGCCCTCCTGTAGGCCAAGCCTCCAAGCCATTAGTACAATGCTCCACTGGCTCACTTATTTTAAAAACATAAGTCAAAGATAAAATTAAGACTTTCAAGACAACACCATTAACCCCAAGCACAAGACCCTTGTGAGCATGGGGCTCTGTGACTACATTGGTAGCATCCGTGGGAAGTAGGCCTTGGTTGGAAGTGTTGTCTCCAAGGTTATGGAGCCTGGTCATCATGTTACTTGAGTCCTCTTCCTGTGCTAAGTTCTTTCCTGCTTCAGCCTTTGGTTTTTGATGTTTTGTGCTTCGTTTTAAAACACATCATTCTTTTTCTTGCTAGTAATCAGTTTTACCAATTCCCCATGTCTGAAATCTTCCATAGAAAAAGTTGAATGAATGTACTGCTAATTTTCAGGGATAGTGTGTCAATATTCTTAAGTTAAATAAACAAAAAAATATGTCTTAATTGATTTTAACTGGGTTGGGTTAAATTTTGTCTCTGTGATTCCCCATTCCTCTTTATTTTGATCATCAAAGGCACTATTTAATTCTCCAAGGGACCTCTTCTAACATAACTAGTTTTCATGGTTTAAGTGGAAAATGAGAATATCACACTGGTTTGCAAATCTGGATCTGAAGAATGAGAATATTGTAAATCGAAGCTCTACGTGGAAAAATACATTTCAAACTCCCAAAGAGGTAGATATGAATTTTTTGTTGGTTGTTTTTATTTTGTCTTCAAGATTTCTGATAAAGAGTGAAGCCCAGAGCCAAATAATCATACTAAAAGCACTTTGGGCTAAGATTGACTAATGCCTGTAAAGCCTCTCTTCTAGCAACTTGTATGAGATTCTCACATGGGCAACCAAGACAGGATCTTGAAATTATAACTTCTCATGGCACAGCTGACACTCTTTGTTTCCTGGCTCCAAAGAAAAGTATAATCTTAACATGTATCCAATACCTCTTAAAATACACTCTGACTCATCTCTCAAACTCCAGGCCCTATATTCCTGCTGTAAATTTGATATTTAAATACACATTGAAGCCTCAGGGGATGTGAGCTTGGTTAGCGGGGAGCCCTATTTATAATCTGCAAAGTCCATTTGTTTTTCTTATCTTTCTAAGAGATTTCTGGCTCAGTCAACAAAGCGGAGTTGGAAGCTTTAGTAAAGAACTCAGCAGCTTAAGCAATGTAATGAGGAAAAGAGGCCTTCAAGGAGGGAAGGTTATAGAATGCAAGTCCGTGCGCCCCACACAAAGTGAGGCCAAACAATAACAAAACGCCGGAGTCTGGAGCAGAGAAAGGTTTATTGCAGAGCCATTTCAGGAGATGGGTGGCTCATGCCTTAAAAACCCTGAACTTCCCAAAAGCTTTCAAGCAAAGCCCTTTTACTGGAAAGGTGAGGGAGGGGCGTGGTTAGTTGTTGCACACTTCTTGGTATTAGATCCTTTGTTCTTGAGGTCAGGTCATGGTCAGGTCATGCCAAGCAAGGAGACGGGTTGCTCATGCCTTAAAAACCCTGAACTCCTCGAAACCTTTCATCAAAGCCCTTTTATAGGAAAGGTGAAGGAGGGGCGTGGTCAGTGATTGCAGGCTTCTTGGTGTCAGATCCTCTGTTCTTGAGGTCAGGTCATGGTCAGGTCATGATGTTCCTGTAAACCTCCACCAATACAGATGTTATTCTCCGTTCTGACAAGAAAGGGCAAGGTCCCAAGGCTCAACTTTAGCCCTCCAAGGTCCAGGACCTGGCCAAGAGGATGGGGTCCCTTCGCGGGCTGGGAACCCTGCCCAGGAGGGCTCGTCCAGCCCTCAGTCTGGGTCCTCCCGCCAGTGTCCAGGCCCAGATGAGGAGGCAGATCTCAGCTGGCGGCACCCTCGGGGCCAGGCCCCCAGGCCCCGCCCAGCCGACGTCACTGAGGGAGCTAGGCACCCAGGACCCAGCTGGCCCTCAGGCTTTTCATTTAAACTGGAGAGAACCATTTATATGGGACCAAGAGGAGTACACGTTGTAGCAATTATCAATCAGGTTAATTCCCAGCTCGCGACTATTACCCTTCTTTGACAATAGCCCCAATCATAGAGGTGGACCTGAAGTAATGACATGCAGTGTCCCTGCAACTTAGCCCTGACCTCTGGCCACCTCCGAGGGGTAGACAATTGATCTAAGCTGGACCAATTTTTGAGACTTGAGCAGAAAGACTGAAGCTTGTTGAATCTGTTACCTTAATGGCAGCGTCCACATACTGCAGCTGCTGAAGCCTCCATGGACCACGACCCACGTAGACAGATCCTGCCATTAAGTCGCGGAGGTGGGGATGGGGGAGAGTTTTGCTGCTGCTTCAAGGCCTGGGCCCGGCCAGTGCGCGGCTGTGGCGAGGGCTCTGCAGCTCTGCGGGACACAGCGCTTAGTCTGTCCCGGGGCTCCCTAGCTCACCCGAGGCCAGAGGGCCTGGAGGGCCCCGGGGAGAAGGCCACGATGCACCTCTCACCTCACCCTCTGCCGCAGGGACCACTGGGAGCTGACTGTTGGCGGAGCAGAACCTCTAACCACCGCGCTCAGGGTCTCGTCCTAAACGTCTCGCGCGAATGGCTTCGCTCAGGGTCTCCCGCTACAACCGTGCACCCGCCCCGCCCCTATTACAGGAATGGACACTTTGAGGGCCAGCAAGACCGGCCATGAAGCGTGGACAGCTGGACAGGGCAGTTAGAAGTCATTCTCTAATGCCCCCTGACTTCTCTTGCTCAGACCTCCAAAGAATACTTTGTTTTACCTGTCTAGTGCATGGGAGGGGTGGCAATAACTGAAATAATGTGGTATTGGGAGGTCGTGGTGACAGGACGAGAACGGAAGTTTCCAGAAGCTTGGCTGGGATGCCCCGATTCAGTGTGACGCTGGAGAAGGTTGTACTGGCTTAAGAGAATTGACCGTTAAATATTTTGGTAGCTTGAAAATGGCCACGGGAATTGGTATATACTATAAATCAAAGTCCCCCCACCCAACCATCCACTGGCCCAGGATTTGGTTTACCAGTACTGCAGTGTCTGATTTTAAGCGTATACTATTTTCTAGAAATGTTCTCTGGCTCTCTCTGATTGCCTGTGGCTCTTCCTCTGTGGCGTTCTGAGACCCTTATCTCCATTTATCTCCGTTATTTATGCACCTGCTTCAATTCCTGGCCGTATAGGCCATAATGTCTAGCCCATAATAGATGCTTACCAAATGTCTCTTGTATCAAGGGACCCATGAAATGCACATTTTCAGACTCACATTAAAACTAAGAAAAGATAGATCTTTACTAGCAGCATTTTTTTCATTCCTTTTTTCATATACGTAACATTTAGTGAGCTCCTATCATGTAACAATGTACCAGGTCCTGAGGATTTACCACAGAGTAAAGCATGTTTCTTTTCTTCAAGAAGCTCACAGTTTTTTTGAGGAGGACATATATAAATAACCACACAACACTTACATCTATGTATTGATAATAAAATATGAACAGTCATGTTCAATTTTAAGAATGAGTGTGTTAGAGTATGAGTGTGTTTTTATAAGAAGTGTGTTAAGAATCACTTGTAATAACATGAAACTTGAAACATTATAAGTATCAATCAGTAAGGAACTGATTAATTAAATTATGAACTGCCAATAAAATGGAATGGTATGCAGCCACTAGAATCAGGTACAGTTATGGATGCTGATGTGGAAAGAATCTCAGAGATGTACTTTTCAAAGGAAAGAACAGCACAGTGAAAAGTTACATGTATATAATAATCCTTTTTTTACTAAAAGGATATATACATAAATATATTTGCATGTAAGAATGCTATTATATGCATGCAAAAAATTTTTTAAGGAAATACAAGGTGGTTATCTTTAGAAGAGATTGTAGAGAAGTAGATTTTTTTTTACTTTTTAGTTTTAATATTTACATATTTCAATTCTCTATTATAAATTTCAGTGGAGACTATGAGACTATTTAGTTTTCTTTTTCGTACTTTTATATAATAAATAACTCTAAATGTTCTTTAGAAAACAGTGAGGGACGCCATTAGTATGTTTAAATTTTATATAACCATTTGGTAATACTTATCAAAAATTTAGAAGTGCCTACCTTTCATTCCAGTGTTTTTACTGCCAGGTATGTATCCTACCAAACAAGAGCACAAAGGTAGATGTACAAGGATGTTTGGCCCATCACCTAAATTGGTGAAAATCAGGAGTGAAATGCCCATGAAAAAGAGACAGGTTTAATGAATTATTACAGTGCATCTAAGCAATAGCATATCAGGCAGTGGTTAAAATAAAGTCTTGAAAAAAATGCTCTTGGTTGCAAAGCAGTGTATTACACCCTCATTATAATAGTGAAAATATTATATTCATATAGATAATAGAGTCACATCCAATGAGGGGATTCGGTCTTCAAGAAAATTCATCAGCTGAGAATCAACTACAATCAAACCGGCATCTACAAGCACTAGGACCACACTGAGCTGTGAGATGTTCACCCTCCACAGGCCTGGAAGCAGCTCTCCTTAGGGTCAGCAGAGTCCCAGACTCTCTCAAGGCTCTGTGCTCCACGGAGTAGAATAAGTAGCCTGAACTTCTATTTACGCTGCTTTCTCTTTGCAATTTTCTCTCTTTCTATATATTTTTATTATATGTGCATTAGTTGGTTTGGTAGGTTATCATGCAACTCCAATACGTAAAGATTTATATAGAGTAAAATATCTGAAGGGCTACATGGCAAAGCATAACAGTTTACTTCTGAGAAAGAGGTGGAGATAGAAAAAGAGAAAATATTTTTTCTTTGTGCCTTTTATATTGTTTGAGTGTGTATTATTTTATATATGCTAAAATATATATTTTATACTTAGTATTTTATGCTAAAAAGAAATTTTAAAAATTGATATGGCTAACAAATTTAAGGAAATGTGGAGGGGTTTGAGACAAAGGTGTGTTGGGAGATTGAATTTGATTCTGTAGATAATGAGAATCGCATGGAGATTTTTAACCTCTAAGGGTGATGATATTTCAATTGATATTTTTGGAAGATAACGTATAGGATTGAAAATTATAGGTGGCACTGGTGAGAGGTAGACTGAGTTTATGAATTAATTATCTTTTGGTTTTTATCTAAATAATGAAGATATTCCTCTACCTAGTTTTGCACTGGAAGTTCCTAGGGTACAGTATTTAAGTCCCTATGTGGCTATAAGAGTAGACAGACAGTCAGACATGCAGTCCCCAATTCTTTCATCTCTACTTTCATCCTCATCTTGTGTCCTGTCATCCATTAAGTGTTTATAGGTGTCTTGGCAAGAGGAAAATTCAGGCTCCTTCTGAGTCATATGAGTGGACCAACAGTGATGCAGGGAAGAAAGCTCCCAATAGAGGTCCGCCTTGCTGGAAATGCAGAGATGGACAATCCCTGTTCCTAGAGTGGTCAAGGGTGTCAGGGTGCAGCTTGAAAGTTGTCACTGGAGGGTGACCTGGGTTGTACTCAGTGGCACTGACTCCCAGCTAATAGCCCAGAGCTCTTTGAGTTATAGTGATTTCAGTTCCTTCCCCTGGTGATTTTCAGAGGGTGCTAATCTCCTCCAGGGCAGGTTCAAATGAAAATCCCTGTGTGAATATTAGGTGAATGAGAGTTCAATGGCGTACCAATCATGGGATTTGAAATACTTCATGTTGGGTGAGGGAGGTTATGCATCATCTGAGTATTGATTTGACTCCAGAATGTTGTCTACTCTTGTTGGCAAATACTGCATGCTGTCCAGGAACATGGCTATGAGGCTGGGTGAAGTCCTCTGCTTTGGCAGAGCCCTATCCTAACCCCAAAAAGCTTTCGGGGGAAGGTCACTTCCTGTCCCTTGCTCAGATGAGATAGCATTCGTCTATAACAAGTCTGAGGCCCATGTTGATACCATTTATAGAGAATGTTTCTTTCATTATATACCTAGCCAGATCCTAAGACAGGCCTTCCGAGGAAGGATGGATCAAGACCATGTCTAGTGTCTGTCACATCATAGAAATTAAGCAACTCTCCCCTTTTCTGTTTCTAACTCAAATCCAGTCTACTGGCCCCATTTCTTTCTACCTTTGTGGTAAGTTTATTTTGGATTTTGTTATCCTCTTTGCCACTTACCTTGATTGGTAACACCGTAAATAGGTCTTTCCAACTCATTCATTCATTCATGTCTTCATTCATTTATTTTTTTGACAAGTACTGTGTTTGTTGAGTGCTTGTATGGGTCAGACTGTGTGAGGCATTAGGAATATAATGATGAACAAAGAGAGTCTCGGTCCTTACCCGCATGTTGTTTAAAGCCTAGAGCAGGACTGAAGTATGAAACAAAGAATAACAGTAAAACACAAAGCCACAGCTGTGAGAAGGCAATGATGGAGTGGTACAAGGTGAGATTACATAAAATGAGAATTGTCTGGTGAGGAAAGTCAGAGAACGCTTTGCTGGTGAGGTGACTCTGCTGAGCTCTTTTTTCAGAAAAGCCTGGCTTTTGGCCAAGTTGATCAACGTCCTACCAGAGAGTGAAGCAACATTTCCAAAGTCACTCTAAAAGAATGAGAAATAAAGGTCAATGGCACTTACTTGGCCATATTCACAGAACTAAGGGCCATTCAAGTGACTCTGAAGGACACAGGAAACCAAGAACAAAACAAAACTAAAGAAAGCAAACAGGTACCCTGCTCTATTTATGAAAATGTTGCTTTATATTGGTATAATAATGCTGAAGGATATAGTCCCTTCCTGACACCTGAATCTGTGGAGTTAAAAAGACCATTTTCCACTTACTTTGGACACTTTTTCCCTCTGAATGTTCTGTTCTGTCAACAGCCTATTAAAGCCCATTTCCAGTCATTTTTTCAATTTTTCAAGGTCCTTCAGGATTTTGATGAGCAGTTATTTCTCTTCTCCTCACAAAGAGACCTGCTTTAAGTTGTCTACGACTAGAATGGATTGAGTTACTTAATTATCATGCTGAAGAAACTTTGAGAGGTAAATACAGGTGTCAGCAACACATTCTGCTTTCTGGAATCGCAGGATGGAATTTCCAGCCATAAGCAAGGGTGCTAGTTAGCATTTCTGGTTGGAGAGTCTGACTAACAAGCTCCTTTCTCAGGAAACAGGAGTGCCAGTTGCCTGGTTATTATCAGTTGTAAAACCAGGCCCCACTGGTGATGTGTTACAGACCTCTCTTCAGAATTCCCCCATCTAAGAGATGACTCATTAGTCAGAATTTTGGGAACTGCACAGGTAGACATCTTGAAATTTCAGGGAAATTTGTCTGGCTTACAAATCATAAAAATAAATAGATGCTATATATTTTGAAAGAGACACAAGGCTGTCTAAGTATGGGGGAGATTGAAATGGATACAAACATACATATACTAAATTCCTCTTCACGAATGAGATCCTGAAAGATGACGGCTTCCAGGGCAAATGGATGAAAATGATCACAGTTAGTTTGAAGTGTTTAAGTCATTAGATGCTGTGCAAGTCACAATGCAGTGGACTCACAAATTAAGCAGGATTGATTGGTAGTAAAATAAAAAATTAAGCAATATATGGAAATGTTCAACTGTTCAGAAACTGACCAACGCTAACATGTAGCAGTAATTAAAATAATTCAAAAATAATAAAGCTCATTAATGTTGAAAACAGGGAGAAACAGTTCATTTAAAGTACATATATTTTGTACTTAAACAGTGTATTTATTTTTTCACATCCATTATTCCCTGTGAGCATTATTACAATCCTTTTTTTACATGCTGATATGAGTTTATTTCTCATTTCTGATTATAAACAAAACACGTTTTTCATGAATCATTCAAAGAGATAGAAAAAGAGATATAAAGTTAAAAGCAAAATTCACAGGAAATCCCAACTGAGATCACTATTGTTAAGAATTTTGTCAACATCCTTGCAGATGCTTCTATGTATATATACAGTAGATACCCATGTAATAATTTTGCATTTGCTACCAGGTTGATACTTTGTAGTATATACACAGTCAATAAATGTTTTCTTCCTACTCCCTGGGAAGGAAATTTTGTTCACTTAGTATTTTCTTCTCTCCCTACCTTATTATTCAGATTATGGTAATTACTACCAAAGGAAGAGGGAAGAGGAACAGGAAGAGAAAGAGATGATCAATTTAGGAGCAAAGTTTGTGGATGAGACTGGAAAAGCTGTTGGGGAGAGAGAGGCTTCAGGAAGGAGCTATAATATTACAGTGTGAAAGAGAACAGGATGAAAAAGGTGGGTTGCAAAAGATATTTTAAGATATGGTACTGTGAGTTAGCAGCTGTATGTCCTTTAATGTTTTCTGAAAGTTGAGAGCAAAGACTGAAATTGCTTGGTAAAGCCTTTTGTTAGCTGGGCTGTTTCTGTGAAGGTCATGGTGCTGAGACTGGATCTCAGAGGGATATGGGATTTATTTGATTTATATACAAATGGGATTTTATCAACTATGCTGCTTTGTAATTCCTTTTCTCTCAAAAATACGTCATGGCACTTCTTCTCAAGTCAACAAATATAAATTTCCATGATTCTCTTTAGTGGATTCTCTGGTGGGAATACACCATATCTTTATAAACGGGCCCATGTTGGTGGATGTTTAGGTTATTTCTAATGGTGATGAACACCTTTGTGCATCTTTACATGTTTATGTGACTATCTCATTGGAATAGACTATTTAGATAAAACATTTTACATTTTAAATTTTATTACATAATGCCAACAAAAAGTCACACTAATCTATACCCTCACCGAGTGTAAAAGTCCCATAGCCACCCAGACTCATTCTTATCATCTTATTTTTTTGGAGAGGATTACCACAATTTGGACAATATATCTAGAGCATACATCTTAAGAAGCTGAAACACAGAAAGACTGAGGGACTCTCATCTAAGATGTTAGAACCGAGTAGTTCTAGTCTGGTGACTTCTCTATAGGTGTCTTATGCCTGGAAAAGCCAAATGACAATGACGTCTGTTAGGCCACACGGAGACTAATGCCACCCAGAAGGTAAAGAAAGATAGTGAAAAGTGGCAAATGAAACTATTTTCAGTTCAACTCATCTGTGTAACCGGGGTGCACACCATGGTGATGAGATGATGTGTAGAAAAGTACTTTGTACATCACTAGACGTTGAGGTACCACCTGGGAAAACAATTGCCCCCTTCGTCTGTACAGTTAGGACTGTGTATGTTTAGCTAATTGAAAAATTATAAGCATTGTGATTTGACCTTGCGTCTCAGTGTCATTTTTGTCTTCTGCAACCTGATAGCCAAATTCCCAGTAAAAGAAGCATTTGAGGGCTCTCCTGGTGGCGCAGTGGTTGAGAGTCCGCCTGCCGATGCAGGGGACACGGGTTCGTGCCCCGGCCCGGGAAGATCCCACATGCCACGGAGCAGCTGGGGCTGTGAGCCATGGCCGCTGAGCCTGCACGTCCGGAGCCTGTGCTCCGCAACGGGAGAGGCCACAACAGTGAGAGGCCTGCGTACCGCAAAAAAAAAAAAGAAGCATTTGATATTACAAAAATGTGCTGACAGGGTCACTGCCACTCTGGACCATGTTTCCTGTGAGAGGCCTGCATACCGCAAAAAAAAAAAAAAAAAAAAAAAAAAAGAAGCATTTGATATTACAAAACTGTGCTGACAGGGTCATTGCCACTCTGGCCCGTTTCCTTGTGATATCCTGATGATTCAAAGCCAGAACGTCCGATGCTGTGCTGTCTTATAGCAAATGTACTACAGACAGTATCTTTCTCTGTCCATTTGTGTCCCTACGTTGCCTCTGACCTTGGCCTATATTGATTCTATGCTTATTTATATTCATTTTGTCTCTAGAAAAGTGGGTCCAGACAGCCGTCTCTGAGTTTATTTTACCAACTCAGGTCTTGCCTGATTCTTAAGGATTCCAGTCACCAGAGCAGCTGTGTTTAACCTTGTCTGTTAGTCCCTGCCCAAGAAACCCATCCGAATTGGCAATACTTCTGAAAACACAAGTGAGACTAAATTACAAATGGAGAAAGCGTCTGGGTTAAAATAAACAGTCACCAGACAAAAGCTATCTCCTTCCATGTTCTTTTTTCTGTAGGAAAAACAAGGAACTAGATCTGATCTTATTCTTAGGTGAGATTTGTTGTTCTATTTAAAAGCACTTATCTCAGAATTTCTGAATAGCAATAGGAAGTGGCATTGGGAGGGGTGGTTTGCAGTGCAGTTGCCTGCTTGTAGTAATAAAGATTCAAATCTAGTTTCTGCAGTTCTGCCTTTGGTATCTTTATTTTGAACTAGAATAGCACAGAGAAAAATGGATTGAGGACCTTGTAATTGGAGCATGTCTTATATTTCCTAGTTACAGGGACCTTCAGGAGATTAGATTTTTCAGAATACTTAAAAGCACAGAAAAGCAAAAAAAAAACAAAAACAAAACTCCTACCTCGCTGGTAATTCCTGTGTGAGGACAGGACAACCTCTAAGGTTGGAAACCTAGGTGAGGGAAGAAAATCATTTCTGTTAGCAGAGGATAATAAATAGTAATTATTTTCAACTATGTCTGCCCCTATGAGATAGTCTCACCATCCCAGAGACATGGTCAATGGGAAGTGGTCTCATTCAGTATGAGGAATTGCATTCTGCTTTAATTCTGGGGACCCTCAGATAACTACACCCTGGCCTGATTATCTTCAAAAGTTGCCCATGCAATCTGCAAGTTAAGAGAAGAGGGCCGGGGAGACCTTCAAGATGGCGGAGGAGTAAGATGTGGAGATCACCTTCCTCCCCACAAATACATCAGAAATACATCTACATGTGGAACAACTCCTACAGAACACCTACTGAACGCTGGCAGAAGACCTCAGACTTCCCAAAAGGCAAGAAACTTACCCACGTACCTGGGTAGGGCAAAAGAAAAAAGGAAAAACAGAGACAAAAGAATAGGGACAGGACCTGCACCAGTGGGAGGGAGCTGTGAAG
>NC_041226.1:23584099-23588612 GCF_002837175.3 Physeter macrocephalus | reverse complement strand
GGAGAGGACTGGGGTTGGCTGCGTGAACACAGCCTGAAGGGGGCTAGTGCGCCACGGGTGGCCGGGAGGGAGTCCAGGAAAAAGTCTGGACCTGCCGAAGAGGCAAGAGACCATTGTTTTAGGGTGTACGAGGAGAAGGGATCCAGAGTACTGCCTAAACGAGCTCCAGGGACGGGCGCGAGCTGTGGCTATCAGCGCGGACCCCAGAGACGGGCATGACATGCTAAGGCTGCCGCTGCCGCCACCAAGAAGGCTGTGTGCAAGCACAGGTCACTCTCCACACCTCCCCTCCCAGGAGACTGTGCAGCCCGCCACTGCCAGGGTCCCGGGATCCAGGGACAACTTCCCCGCGAGAGCACACAGCGCGCCTCTTGCTGGTGTAATGTCACGCCTGCCTCTGCCGCCGCAGGCTCGCCCCACGTTTCGTACCCCTCCCTCCGCCCGGCCTGAGTGAGCCAGAGCCCCTTAATCAGCTGCTACCTTAACCCCATCCTGTCTGAGCGAAGAACAGACGCTCTCAGGCGACCTACACATAGAGGTGCGGCCAATCCAAAGCTGAACCCCAGGAGCTGTGCGAACAAAGAAGAGAAAGGGAAATCTCTACCAGCAGCCTCAGGAGCAGTGGATTAAACCTCCACAATCAACTTGATGTACCCTGCATCTGTGGAAAACCTGAATAGACAATGAATCATCCCAAAATTGAAGCGGTGGACTTTGGGAGCAATGATATATACATTTTTATCCTTTTTCTCTTTTGTGAGTGTGTATGTATGCACTTCTTTGTGTGATTTTCTCTATATAGCTTTGGTTTTACCATTTGTCCTAGGGTCCTGCCTGTCCATGGTTTTTTGTTGCTGTTGTTGTTGCTTTTTATTTTTTCTTTTATTTTTCTTTATTTTTTTAGTATAGTTTTTAGCGCTTGTTATCATTGGTGGATATGTTTTTTGGTTTGGTTCTCTCTTCTTTCTTTTTTTCTTATTATTTTTCCTTTTTTATTATTTTTAATTTTTTTATTTTTAATAATTATTTTTTATTTTAATAATGTTATTTTATTTTATTTATTTATTTACTCATTTTCCCCTTTTCTTCTGAGCTTTGTGGCTGACAGGGTCTTAGTGCTCCAACCAGGTGTCAGGCCTGTGCCTCTGAGGTGGGAGAGCCGAGTTAAGGACATTGGTCCACCAGAGACTTCACAGCTCCACATAATATCAAACAGCGAAAGCTCTCCCAGAGATCTCCATCTCTACGCTAAGACCCAGCTCCACTCAATGACCAGCAAGCTACAGTGCTGGACACCCTATGCCAAACAATTAGCAAGACAGGAACACAACCCCACCCATTAGCAGAGATGCTGCCTAAAATCATACTAAGATCACAAATGCCCCAAAACACACCACTAGACATGGACCTTCCCACCAGAAAGACAAGGTCCAGCCTCATCCACCAGAACACAGGCACCAGTCCCCTCCACCAGGAAGCCTACACAACCCACTGAACTAACATTAGACACTGGGGACAGAAACCAAAGAAAACGGGAACAACGAACCTGCAGCCTGCAAAAAGGAGACCCCAAACACAGTAAGTTAAGCAAAATGAGAAGACAGAGAAAAAAACAGCAGATGAAGGAACAAGGTAAAAACCCACCAGAGCAAACAAATGAACAAGAAATAGGCAGTCTACCTGAAAAAGAATTCAGAGTAATGATAGTAAAGATGATCCAAAATCTTGGAAATAAAATGGAGAATATACAAGAAAAGTTTAACAAGGATCTAGAAGAACTAAAGGGAAAACAAACAATGATGAACAACACAATAAATGAAATTAAAAATTCTCCAGAAGGAATCAACAGCAGAATAACTGAGGCACAAAAACGGATAAGTGACCTACCTGGAAGATAAAATAGTGGAAATAATTAACACAGAGCAGAAAAAAGAAAAATGAATGAAAAGATTTGAGGACAGTCTCAGAGACCTCTGGGACAACATTAAACACACTAACATTGAATTATAGTGATCCCAGAAGAAGAAGAGAAAAAGAAATGGACTGAGAAAATATTTGAATGGATGATAGTTGAAAAATTCCCTAATAACACAGGCACCAGTCCCCTCCACCAGGAAGCCTACACAACCCACTGAACTAACATTAGACACTGGGGACAGAAACCAAAGAAAACGGGAACAACAAGTCCAGGAAGCACAGAGAGTCCCATACAGGGTAAATCCAAGGAGAAACGTGCCAAGACACATTCCTTGCCAAGAAACGTGCCAAGACACATCCAACACTGCAGAAACACAAAGGATCATGAGAGATTACTGCAAGAAACTATATGCCAATAAAATGGACAACCTGGAAGAAATGGACAAATTCTTAGAAAAGCACAACCCTCCAAGACTGAACCAGAAAGAAATAGAAAATATAAAGACCAATCACAAGTACTGAAATTGAGAATGTGATTAAAAATCTTCCAACAAACATAAGCCCAAGACCAGATGGCTGCACAGGTGAATTCTATTGATCCAAAATCTTGGAAATAAAATGGAGAATATACAAGAAAAGTTTAACAAGGATCTAGAAGAACTAAAGGGAAAACAAACAATGATGAACAACACAATAAATGAAATTAAAAATTCTCCAGAAGGAATCAACAGCAGAATAACTGAGGCACAAAAACGGATAAGTGACCTACCTGGAAGATAAAATAGTGGAAATAATTAACACAGAGCAGAAAAAAGAAAAATGAATGAAAAGATTTGAGGACAGTCTCAGAGACCTCTGGGACAACATTAAACACACTAACATTGAATTATAGTGATCCCAGAAGAAGAAGAGAAAAAGAAATGGACTGAGAAAATATTTGAATGGATGATAGTTGAAAAATTCCCTAATATGGAAAAGGAAATAGTCAGTCAAGTCCAGGAAGCACAGAGAGTCCCATACAGGGTAAATCCAAGGAGAAACGTGCCAAGACACATTCCTTGCCAAGAAACGTGCCAAGACACATCCAACACTGCAGAAACACAAAGGATCATGAGAGATTACTGCAAGAAACTATATGCCAATAAAATGGACAACCTGGAAGAAATGGACAAATTCTTAGAAAAGCACAACCCTCCAAGACTGAACCAGAAAGAAATAGAAAATATAAAGACCAATCACAAGTACTGAAATTGAGAATGTGATTAAAAATCTTCCAACAAACATAAGCCCAAGACCAGATGGCTGCACAGGTGAATTCTATCATTTAGAGAAGAGCTAATACCTATCCTTCTCAAACTCTTCCAAAATATAGCAGAGAGTGGAACACTCCGAAACTCATTCAACAAGGCCACCATCACCCTGATACCAAAACAGACAGATGTCACAAAGAAAGAAATCTACAGGCCAGTATCACTGATGACATACATGTGAAAATCCTCAACAAAATACTAGCAAACAGAATCCAATAGCACATGAAAAGGATCATACACCATGATCACGTGGGGTTTATCCCAGGAATGCAAGGATTCTTCAATATATGCAAATCAATCAATGTGATACACCATATTAACAAATTGAAGGATAAAAACCATATGATCATCTCAATAGATGCAGAAAAATCTTTTGACAAAATTCAACACCCATTTATGATAAAAACCCTCCAGAAAGTAGGCATAGAGGGAACTTACCTCAACATAATAAAGGCCATATATGACAAACCCACAGCCAATATCATTCTCAATGGTGCAAAACTGATACCATTTCCACTAAGATCAGGAAGAAGACAAGTTTGCCCAGTCTCACCACTATTATTCAACATAGTTTTGGAACTTTTAACCACAGCAATCAGGAAGAAAAAGAAATAAAATGAATCCAAATCGGAAAAGAAGAAGTAAAGCTGTCACTGTTTGCAGTTGACATGATACTATACATACAGAATCTTAAAGATGCTACCTGAAAACTACTAGAGCTAATCAACGAATTTGGTAGAGTAGGAGAATACAAAATTAATGCACAGAAATCTCTTGCATTCCTATACACTAATGATGAAAAATCTGAAAGAGAAATTAAGGAAACACTCCCATTTACCATTGCAACAAAAAGAATAAAATACCTAGGAATAAACCTATCTAAGGAGACAAAAGACCTGTAAGCAGAAAACTATAAGACACTCGTGAAAGAAATTAAAGATGATACAAACAGATGGAGAGATATACCATGTTCTTGGATTGGAAGAATCAACATTGCAAAAATGACTCTACTACCCAAAGCAATCTACAGATTCAGTGCAATCCCTATCAAACTACCAATGGCATTTTTCACAGAACTACAACAAAAAGTTTCACAGTTTGTATGGAAACACAAAAGACTGTGAATAACCAAAGCAATCTTGAGAAAGAATAATGGAGCTGGAGGAATTAGGCTCCCTGACTTCAGACTCTACTACAAAGCTACAGTAATCAAGACAGTATGGTACTGGCACAAAAACAGAAATATAGATCAATGGAACAGGACAGAAAGCCCAGAGATAAACCCA
>NC_041226.1:23565717-23583883 GCF_002837175.3 Physeter macrocephalus | reverse complement strand
CTAAAAGCTTTTACACAGCAAAGGAAACCACAAACAAGATGAAAAGACAACCCTCAGAATGGGAGAAAATATTTGCAAATGAAGCAAGTGACAATGGATTAATCTCCAAAATTTACAAGCAGCTCATGTAGCTCAATATCAAAAAACAAACAACACAATCTAAAAATGGGCAGAAGACCTAAATAGACATTTCTCCAAAGAATATGTACAGATTGCCAACAAACACATGAAAGGATGCTCAACATCACTAATCATTAGAGAAATGCAAATCAAAACTACAATGAGATATCATCTCACACCGGTCAGAATGGCCATCATCAAAAAATCTACAGGGCTTCCGTGGTGGCGCAGTGGTTGAGAGTCCGCCTGCCAATGCAGGGGACACGGGTTCGTGCCCCGGTCCAGAGCCTGTGCTCTGCAACGGGAGAGGCCACAGCAGTGTGAGGCCTGTGTACTGAAAAAAAAAAAAAAATCTACAAACAATAAATGCTGGAGAGGGTGTAGAGAATAGTGAACCCTCTTGCACTTTTGGTGGGAATGTAAATTGATACAGCCCCTATGGAGAACAATATGGAGGTTCCTTAAAAAACTAAAAATCGAACTACCATACAATCCAGCAATCCCACTACTGGGCATGTACCCTGAGAAAACCATAATTCAAAAAGAGTCATGTACCAAAATGTTCATTGCAGCTCTGTATGCAATAGCCAGGACATGGAAGCAACCTACGTGTCCATCGACAGATGAATGGACAAAGAAGATGTGGCACATATATGCAATGGACTATTACTCAGCCATAAGAAGAAACGAAATTGAGTTATTTGTAGTGAGGTGGATGGACCTAGAGTCTGTCATACAGAGTGATGTAAGTCAGAAAGAGAAAAACAAATATCGTACGCTAACACATATATGGAATCTAAGAAAAAAAAAGTTGTGAAGAACCTTGGGGCAGGACAAGAATAAAGATGAAGAGGTAGAGAATGGACTTGAGGGCACAAGGAGGGGGAAAGGTAAGCTGGGATGAAGTGAGAGAGTACGTGGACTTATATATACTACCAAATGTAAATAGAAAACTAGTGGGAAGCAGCCGCATAGCACAGGGAGATCTGCTCAGTGTTTTGTTTTTTTAGTTTTTTTTTTTTTTGCAGTACGCAGGCCTCTCACTGCTGTGGTTTCTTCCGTTGCGGAGCACAGGCTCCGGACGTGCAGGCTCAGCGGCCATGGCTCATGGGCCCAGCCGCTCCGCGGCATGTGGAATCTTCCCGGACCGGGGCACGAACCCGTGTCCCCTGCATCGGCAGGCGGACTCTCAACCACTGGGCCACCAGGGAAGCCCTGCTCGCTGTTTTGTGACCACCTAGACTGGTGGGATAGGGAGGGTGGGAGGGAGACTCAAGAGGGAGGAGATACGGGGATATATGTATATGTATAGCTGATTCACTTTGTTATAAAGCAGAAACTAACACACCATTGTAAAGCAATTATACTCCAATAAAGATGTTTTTAAAAAAGTAAATAAACATCACAAAAAAAAGAAAAACAAGAAAAAAGAGAAGAGGGCCTTCTAATTCGCTGGTCTTGATAAAAGTAAAATAGAAGCAGGCTTTCAAGTATCCCTACGGAGGGCACTATAGGATTTGTGTTAGAAATGGATCTAAACATGGAGAGATTAGTAGGTGAGAGGTGTGGACAGGCTGATCCTCTTCCATCAGCTAATTTAGAGCTAAGCTTCTGCCAAATGATGCTTTTAGCTCAGCATCATCATTGCCCCTTTCTGTATTCTCTCCTGCATCGCAGGAGGGAAATCTAGAATGTCATTTTCCTGAATTTCTTTCCAGTAGAATTCTGCTTTAAATCTACCAATGAGAGGAACTTCGGTGAGATTAGGAAGGAGAAGAGGACAAGGTGTTTTTCTCTTGCGACAGCCATGGGTAGGGAGCTAAGATTATTGCTAATGGCTTCCCTAGGCTACGGGTCGGGGGTGGGGGGGACTTCCCTTTAGACAGGCAGCTGAAGTCATCGGCAGTGGATTCCCAGCCATCACTGCATCTCCAGCTCTTCTAGAGTGGACTCTTGACCTTTGCTCCCTCAACTCTTCCAATTCTTTCTAATTTTCTATATTAAATATCTCTCCACTCAAAATGCATAGTCATTTTTTTCCCTCCCTGCATAATCCTGAATGACACAAAGGTACAGAAACAAAGGCCCAATACTTTGGTCATCGTTATTAATAAACCTGAATTTTGATGATCACCAAATTATAGACCAATATATGGCTTACAAAAATAAAAACACATACGGTATAATTTCATTTTTATAATGTTCAAAAACAAAGTATTTGGTTAGCCAAAAAGTTCTTTCGGGTTTTTCCATGAGATCTTACGGAAAACGAACTTTTTGGCCAACCCAATAATTTGTGGCGTTAGAAGTAAGGGCAGAGGTTATGTTTGGGGAGGGCCAAGAGCGTCGTGATTGGGTGAGCCATGAGGAGGGCTTTGGATGCTGGTAACGTTTGATTTCTTCATCAAGGTGGTTCTTAGATGGTTGAGTTATTTTTGTGATAATTCTTTCAAGCAAGAGAACTATAATTTATGACTTTTCTTTAGAGATGTTCAACTTTAATAAAATATTTATTTTAAAAATTTAAGGCTGGTAGGAAATCTCATTTTTTAGTGTCAATCCTAAAATGACAATGTTATTGTTAAGTTCAATCTTACTCTTTGACAGTTGCTACAACTGAGGCAGTAAGAGACCCAGTAACTTACTTGCCCAAGGTCTGCCTTCAAGTCCCGTCTTCTACCCACTTATAATCTGATTTAACGTGAGAATTTTAACAATCAGATTATCTTTTTCCCATTTAAAAAAATTTATGGTTAAAATGAAATCAGCATTACATAAAAGTAGGTAAGAGGAATCAATTCGAGCTAATTTGTCATCTCAGGCACTACTTAAGAAATATCAGGGTCTCTGGTGAAAAGGTCTATGGGTGACATGGGTAGAGAATGTGTAGACCTTGCCAAGGTATTTAAAATTTAGGAATAGGAAGCAGAGACACTGCTTCAACAGTGGGCTATTGTGAATTGGATGTGGCTCTAAATCAAGCAAAAAACACACATTGTAAAATGTCACCAAGAAAGGTAAATTGGATACTGCTTGAAAACACACACTAATTTTGTCCATTTATTCATTTCCCACAGCTCTGCTACCAATGAGCTGCCTAGATAGTCAACTCTCAGGGTGTGGGATTCCTAAAGCCTAATGGACCCAACACCTCAATGTTACCTTCCCTGCTCTTCTTGTCCAGAGAGTATGGGCTGACCCGTGAATGACCACTGAATGAATCCTGAGTTTTACTAATGGAGGGCTAGTTCCTGGAGAGCTGTAGATTCATAGTTAACAAAAGATAAGAAGGTTTTTTTGCAGAGTTCTCCCTTGCCAACTCCCCCAACCCCGCCAACCCTTGTAGGATCGAAATCTTAACATATTCTAGGACATTCTTGGTTCATTACAACACATATATGGTTTTGAAAACTTTTAACCCATGACTTTCAGAAATCAGCAGTAGTGTGAGTTTTTGAGCTCCTTGGCTTTTTCTGAACTTGCATCCAGCATAATTCAGAAAAGACTACTAGACTACTTCTTACCATCTATTTATTCAACTTCCACTATATGCCTGGCAGTGCGCTTGGTGCTGAGGTCATATGATGAATAAGATATCATCTCTGTCCCCAAGAAGCTCTTGATTGGTTGCAGAACAGTCATGTAAAATAATAGTTTAGTTATAGGAATGAATTTTGGTGCTGGTTAAAGCATATCATGTAAGTCCTAACAATGACTTTTAAAATCTGTTTTCCTGATAGCTCTTTGCTGGTGACCTTCCAATATAAGGCTAACATCTATTTTGGATAAAAGGACTTTTTGGAGAATTCATCCTGCTTGACTCCATTTAAATGTAGTAAACCTGGGTATAGTCTGGGAGCATCCCAAGTTCAGAAGATGAAAAGAATATACATGTAAGAATTGGGCTGGGACTTCTTGCTTGAAATTGATACTAATTAAAAGTCTAGGAGTAGGGAATTTTATGGCAAGAAGCTCCTATAATGCTGACTTGTAAACTAAGATTGAGAAGGCTCTGAAAGACATAGATGTTGTATTGAAAGAAAGGTCAAAGATACTGTCCAGTATGTTTAATTGTCACCTGTCCATCATCAAACAATACTTCAGGGATAACAGCTCGGAGTATGGAAATTAAGGTAGTGTCTCTAGTCTCTGAGGTTCTATATCTTTCCAGAGCAGAGACATTCTATCCCAAATCAAGAGATACCTACTTGCAATTATTCCTGATTTTTTAGTCTGGGAGATAAATTATATGCCAAATTTGATCAGAGACTTAAACCAGAAAAATTATCAGTCACTCGAGATTTTTTTAACTAATATTTATTGCCCTTGGGTTCAAATGAATCCGAATTTGGTTAAAAACCCTGCTGCAGGACTCTCCTTCAATCCTGATGGAAAGATTTGGTGATGAATATAAAAAAGATCAGGAATCACAGGTCATGTGACTTCGGCTGGATGATGGGAGTGGAGAGAACTGGGTGGAAGTTGGGGGTTCCCACCTTGAATAAAGAAGAAACCTCTGTTTGGCTGTGACTAATCACTGCATCTAGGACTACAGGTCTAGTGAGTTCAAGAGAACCTACTTTCAATAGAAACTGCATATGTCCTTGGGTTTTCCTAATTTTTAATTGTTGTCAATTAATTTAAAAACTAGAAAAAGGTGATAGGAAAAGACTTTTGCTTCTAGCTGGGATCTAGAGGCATATGAAAGCCCTTTTCTTCCATGGTAGCAAAAAGAAAAATCCATACAAAATTTAAATCATACTTTTCCATGGGGCAAGCAAAGAGCAGTGGACACAAGGAAGCCTTGATGAACAGAACTGGCTCAGTAATTCTCCCTCCAAACCAAATTTTGCTGAGAAGGCAAGAGTAAAGAAGAAGGATGGTAAGTAGAGAGGAAATAACAGAAAACTTATGTTCCTATGGTAACTGAATTCCAGGACCCTGACTGAGTTGAATCTAAAGGTGAGCCAAAATTACATGCAAAATTTCTTGTAGCTCACATACTGACAGAATCAAAAAGGCAGTGGTAAGGAAGGTTGGGTTGTGCTCGACATCAGTTTTCATCAGAGAAATGCAAATTAAAATCACAATGAGATGCAATTTCAGACCCAGTAGAATGACTAAAATTAAAAGTATGACATCAAATGTTGGCAAGGAGGTGAAACCATGGGAGCTCTTACACACCGCTGGTGGGAGTGTAACTGCTTTGGAGCACTCATTGGCAGTTTCCTGTAGTGTTATGTATACCTATCCATGACAAAGTAATTCTATTCCTATGCATATACCTAAGAGACATAAAAAAGTTTGTCCACCAAAAGATTGTACAATAATGTTCTTTACAGCAGATTTATTCATAGTAGCTGAACGTACTTCTGAAAATATAAGCTTATTAAAAATATAAGTGCCTGGGGCTCCAGGCACACTTTCAGAATCAGAAATGGCATTGAGGAGCATTGTACATAGAACAAACACCTGGTGATTGCTATCATCAAGGGACCACTGAATTCAGTAACTACATTCTGTAGTGGATGTGTTTACCTTCCTAAAGAAAAGCACCAGGAATCTTTGCACTTAAAATAACCAGGCACTTAGGGGGTCAAGGCGTGGACTTTGCTTCCATTGGTTAACATCTGGGTCATGCAAATGACATTTCCTTGCAGTGTTCTCTTTAATAAATGGCAAATGTTTTCCTCCTGGCAATCAGCACTGGAGAGTAGTCTGCTTTCTAGCTTGCATGGATCTGGGGTTAAAATAAGTTTGAAGCCCTCCTCTACAAAAACGAGTTTAGCAAACATCAATCCTTTCAGAAAATCATTGAGATTTAAATGGCACCTTAATAATATTCTTCCACCTTCCAAACAGTTGGGCTGGAAGATTTTTGTGGGAATGCAAATCTGAAACCCAGGGGTAGGGGCTGGGGTCGGGAGGCGATTTCGCAGGGTCTGGCAGATAAGAGTTGTCATGCCAACCCACATTTGCAGTGTTTCTTCCTATTCACTGCGGTGAAGCTAGAAAAAAAGTATTTTTTCTCCAAACATTTCTCCCGATCACTTTCATGTGACTGGCACCTTTTCATCTTGTGCAGAAAGTCTGAGCCCAAAGAACAGACTTCATTTCTGTGCTATTGATTGAAAGAGAAAACGTGTGCTGAGTGCCATAGGAACTTCCATCTAAGGAGACTAATCATCTTTTATTTCTGCTGAAGAAATAAAAAGGCAAGAGATAGGTAAGATGGATTTTTTTCCTAAGCCTACCTTGTGAGCGCACGTGTGCACGTGTGTGCCTTCATGTGCATGCATGTACAACCACAGACATGAACCAAGCTGAGGTTAGCACCCTCCAGATTACAGTGGGAGGCCTGGAGCATTCCCTATGGACTCTGGCAAATGAGTGTGTAAGGATGCAGGGCAATGGCTGACAGATTGCTGTCTATTCTCTGATAGTAGCCTGGCTGGTGTGCCGAGGCCCTGGGGAAGTGCTGTTACAGGTACCGAAGTCTAGCCAGTGAAGCTTGTCAGGCTGATGGATGGGAGTGAATCTCAAAAGTCCATCAACACTGCCACCTCGCCTTCAAATGGAAGACACACCACGCTGACTCAACAAATAGCTCAGCATCACCCAGCAGGAAAGGCAGCTGGAGGAAGTGAAGGAAGATGGAAGGGGTGAAAGTGTGCTGGTTTACATGGGAAGAAACTGATGACTTGTTAAGTCTGACTTATTTTGACAATCAAGGCAGTTTGTCCTGGTGTCATCTTAATTACCTTCTGTGCAAAGGGGAAAAAGGCAGTAAGTGGCAACAGTCAATTTGCGCTGTCAATTGATTATTATTTTTTCTTTCTAGGAATTCTTCTGACACACAAAGCATATTCTATAACTTTCCCCTAGAGATGAATTCTATTAGATTCAGCCATTTCTGTCTCCTCAGAAAAGGTACTAACATTGCCAATACTGAGCATCTGTGTGTGTGGGTATGTGGGTGTATGAGGATGTGTGTGTACGTGTGTGGGGGGGGATATTTGGTGGTTTTATTTTGTACACAGGTAAGTTTTGTGTCCCTTAAGGGAACCCTTAAAATTTCTCTTGCTTTCTGGTCTCCAAACTTCAATAGCCATTCGTACTTAAGACCAGATGCTCTGCAGAAACCAGAACTAAAACTTATTTTACTCTGGGGGCTTAGAAGGAAGGAGAACTTTTCTCAAGGTGATGATGAGGAATTCACACAAATCAATGCTTCAGAGGAGATGTGAGTTCTCACCTGAATTGGCACCATCCTTAGAAGGCACATCACTTATCCACTCAGTTTTGACTTTTCTAAGAAAATAGAGAAAGCGGTGCATCCTACCTCTTTTTGGAAAAAAAGAAGAAAAGAGAAAGAATGAACACAATCATCTCTGCTTTTCTGCTTTCTGATTTCTCCTTTTTGCTTATTTCACACTCTCTAATAAAGGACCAATGGGAATATTTTATACATTTATTTAGTATTTATTTACTTATCCATTTATTTAACATTTATCCATTGACTCAGCAGTTTCCACTAATGTCTGGGTAGGAAATGTATCTGCACAGGTGTGGTTGGGGGCAGTGGACCTGCCCAGGGAGGACCCGGCTTACGGTGGTCTGCTCAGAGACCACCATCATGAGTAAGCTATGTCTGAAGTCAGGAGAGGAGGGTGCCTGTTTGGAACATGATATATTAAGTGGCTTATAACTGACTTCTTTAAACTCCCTTCCCACTCAGTCCTTTGGTTTTGGCCCCTGAGGACACTGAGCTCTCTGGTTTTCTACACATGCTTGAACCAAAGAACTCCCAGACCAGGGCAGGCAGCAGAGGAGTTGTGTTGTCTCCACGCACGTGACCAGCCTCCCAGTCCTCCTAGAGACCGCCACCTTCACTCCCCACTCCCAGTAAAATCTAGCATCCTGTCCTATGCAGAGTAAGGACTGAACTGTTTGTTGGGTCAGTGAGAAAGTGGATGAAAAAGCAGATTCACTTGTTTGTGGCGCCTCTGCTCTCCTGCTTTTAGTCTGAGTGAAGATGAGCCAAGACAACATTCTCTGACAGAGATGAAAGCCAGCAGGCATCCGTTTTATGCCCTAGAGAACAAGCAAGGAGCTCTGAGGCAAAGCCCTCGTGCAGAGCCCTGAGCTCCTAGGGCTGCTGATAACGATGTGGTTTCGAGGTAAGGTCAGTGGACCAGAACCCTGAGAAAGGATCCCAAAGGCCTTGGGATCCCGGGGTCTCTGCTCCACTAGCTGGGACATCCTTAACAGAGCATTAGTGGGGAAGAAGGCAGCTGTCAAAGGAGAAGAAATTCTCAGTTCCACTCAGGATATGGCATTGTGGTTTATGGAAGAGACAACTTTAAACAGCAAATGATAAAGAAGGGCTGTCACTCTGCATTTACAGGAAAATTCTGTGGGCCCAATCTAAGAAGTGGATTTGTGCTCTGACTGTAGAGCAAGCAGTGCCAGGGCTGAAGGGAGGTTTCATGCCCAGAAACACGTGTTCAAGTTTTGTAATAGCACGCAGGGCTCTTCTAATGTCTAACTTTTGGACGCTGTAATGTGGCTCTTTCCTGACCTGCTATGTTCTTGCTGATGGTAGGGACCTTCAAGAAACATCTCCGTAGTAGCTCCTGGCTTACTTACAAACTTCCATGGACACCAAGTTTCTTCTGTGATTCTTGTAAAAAATAGATAAGCCATATGACGATTAGCAACTCATTGTTCTTTAGAGATCAGCAATGTGGAAATATTATCTATCGTTTTTATCATTTGAGTCCTAAGAGACATCTGAGAATCTATAATACGCTACACTAAATGTAACACAAGAGCAGTTAGTCTTTCAAGGAGATATCTGCTTATCAACTCTCCAGAGAGGCTGTGGGAAAGGCTATCTGTTTGGGATTATTCCCTTTTCCAGCCAAGAAAAGTTTTGTATGCCCACAACGTCTCACCTCCTTGGGCTCGTGTCATTCTGAAGATTCTTCCCTGCTCCTAGCATACCCTCTTCTCACTGAGCTGCTCTCTTCATGCCTTTAAATGTTAACATTTAAATCATGTCCTCAAGCTTTCGGCCTCCCGGAAGACTTTTCAGAAAACCCCTCTCTAAACTCTTCACTTTGGTTGGCTTAGCCAGCACTGGTTTGAAGCCATAATAAGCTGTATCTGTGATTTCTGTTTATTATTTGCACACTGTCATGTCTTTGCATTTAAGTTAGACTTTGTATCTGTCCCAGGTGGGCAAGGAAGGTCTTTGATTTTGCCATGATCTTGAGACACATGTTCTGCACATGGCAGATTATGTTAATGGGGCCTAACTGATCAATGAAATGGGGGGTCAGATTGAACCCGGCAGAGAGGAAATGAGACATGAAGCCCTGAGGGTGGCTGAAGAAAAGGCAGAGTTATCCCAATGGACTATGTTCCATTGAAAGGTTCCTGTTGAAATATAATAGAGAACAGCAGGAATTCAATGCACCACCATTTACCATCTGACGGATATTTGGTTGTTTACTGCTTGGGTCTCTCAGTCCAGCTCCTGGAAGACATATGCCCTGCAGACTGCAAGTTCCAATTAGTGTGGAATTACATCTTTAAAAAATACAGTTTCCAGAAATATAACATAACTAAATAAAATCTAGTACTGAAGGCAGGAAGAAACATCCGTCTCCTAATGCTTAGCTGGAATAGCTTTTCCTCCAGCACGTGGGACACATTTTGTTCAGTTCCTTCATTGAAGACAGATTGGAAAAATGAGAGGCAGTTGAGTTTGGGAAATTAATTATTGTATCTTTGTGTCAAACGTGGTAATGCTTTAAAAGTAGGATTAGATGGACATCATATGGAGACTAGGAGCTGAGAGACACCATAAGATAAATGAAGAAAACAAAAGCAAAATATTTTTGAGTCAGTCATTTAATCGTCCTCCTGGACAAAAGATAACCTTGTGTTATAAGCGTTCAGGTTATAGAGTAAAAGATGCGTTTTACACTCTCATGTAAAGTCATAATCTGTAAGGGTATAATCTGACCCAGGTGTAACCCAATCTGTGAATCAAAAAGGTGCTTTATAACAGGATTTAATTGTACTTGTCGGAATTTTGCCCCTCATTCCAGTTGTGGGATTTAATTAATCGTTACCCAGAGGTCAGTCACCTCAAGGCAAATGTCATAAAAGGACAAAAAAATTATCTTAATGTGGGTTAGGGTTAGATGCTGGCAGTTCCCATTTTATTACTATTATCAATTGTTTAAAGAGCTTTGCTGAATGATCTCATTGTACGTGTGCCTTGAGGCTTTCTAGAGCAATTTGGAAAATACATTGTAGAACAAACCACAAGATTATTAAAATGACTTTAAACAGTATGAGTCCAATTTCCAAAGAAGGTTATAATACTCATATTTACTCATATTTCATCTCCTTATATAATTATTCTCACTCCATATTTCGAGAATACAATTTATAAGAATGTGTCCCCACCTAATTATCTCAGCCCCCTCTTTACTCTTTTATTTCTGTTCTTTTTATTCTAGGAAGCAACTTTCTGGCTTCTAGCAAGAGCTCACAGGGGGATTTAAGAACGAAAGGCTGAGTGATCTAGATGAAAACCCCAGAATCCCTCCTTCATGTGCTTTCCTTTCAATATATCTAATTTTTTCCCCATCAAGGAATACCTTCTGAACAAAATAAAGTGGGTTTGTCCTCACCAGTGTCGGCAAAGGATTAAATACATGGTTTCTTCCCACTGCTCTTTTATTGCCTGTTTCTGCCCCCGTGTTCCCTGAAGTGTTAGAAGTTGGGCTAGAACCTCTGCTAAGTGCCACTGAGAAAGATTAAAAAGACGGTG
Source organism: Physeter macrocephalus (assembly GCF_002837175.3). NCBI lineage: Eukaryota > Metazoa > Chordata > Mammalia > Artiodactyla > Physeteridae > Physeter > Physeter macrocephalus. The sequence continues at coordinate 23,572,914 of NC_041226.1, read as the reverse complement.
GAGTAAGGAACAGGTGGCCCAGGGACATCTGCTAGTGGGTGCAACTTACTGTGATCCCAGGGAGCTAAAGGAGCAGATCTGATGTGATTTGCCCAAAGAGGTTGCCTCCTGGTAACCTGTTTCAGACCAAACATACCAAAGTCTTAAACATGAAACTTGAAAGCAAAGGACATTCTAAATAAAGACCACCTTTTCATCACTTCATAAATATATTTTCTTCTTTTCTAATTCATCTTTTTTGTTTCTCTCCCATATTAATTGTCATAGGTATATTTCAAATCAAGATCTCTATCATAATTCCCTTTTTTATATCTAGATAAAATGTTGGATGTGGAAGGATGATTTGTCATAAAAATATGAAATAACTTGCCTGTCTGCATTGCTAAGGTAGAAAGAGTGCTGGATTCCATCTTCAAGTGTTCAAGTTACAGTGATGCTGTTAACTATTGCAAATAACCACACAGTGCCTCCATTTACTCAGTTGGAAAGTAGTATAATATGATACTTTAAATCTCTTTCTATTTCACAAAGACGGGGTGAGGCTGAAGTGAGATAGATATTGCATAAAACTTAAAATGTAAAGTACATACTACAGAAATATAAAGTATAGTGCATTGTAAAGAGCAGTGTCATAACTTGATCTTGTCTTTTGTTTCTTGTTTGTTTTTTTATTTGCTTCTTGCATTATGCCAAGCAAATAATAATAGCCAATATTTATGTTTCAAGCACTGTGCTAAGCGGTTGGCATATATTATTTGTTTATATAATTATTGGGTACTATTACCATCTCCACTTTACATACGAGGAAACGAAGGCACAGAGAGGCAAAGCAAGTTGCCCAAGGTCACACAGCTGGTAATGGGGATCTGTAGTAGGTTGAATTTTGTCCCTCATAAAGTTACGTCCAAGGCCTATCCCCTGGTACTTGCGCAAGTGACTTTATTTGAAAAAAGGTCTTCCTATATGTAATCAAATGGACGATCTTGAGATGAGGTAATCCTGGATTAGGATGGGCCCTGTGTGTAATGTGAGTGTCCTTATAAGAGACAGATGGACACACAGACTCAGAGGGAAAACAACCATGTGAAGATGGAGGCATGGATTGGAGAAATGCTGCCACAGGCCTGGAGATGTCTGGGGCCACCAGAAACTAGGAAGAGACAAGGAAAGATTCTTCCCTAAAGCCTTCAGAGGGAGTATGGCCCCGCTGACAGCTTGATTTAGGAGCTTGAAGTGTCGAGAACTGTGAGAAAGTACATTTCTGTCATCTTAAGCCATCCAGTTTGTGGTAATATGTTACAGCAGCTGTAGGAAACCACTATAAGGCCCCAGGATTCAAACAGAGGGAGTCTGACTCCAGAACGTAAACACTTGGCTGTTTTCTTTTAATTCACTGTTTTATTTGAAGTACAAGTAAATTTGGGAGAGAAGGATATTATAAACTGAATGTGGTATGATTGTTTCCGCGAAATGCAATGGTTAAATTGTGGGAGAGTGCTCTTACACAAGCTAAGACATCAAAATCATTGTTCTGTGGGGATGGGGCTGTTGGCACTCTAAGTTTTTCAAAATATTTGGTCCAGAAGTAGTATAATAATTTAGTTTTAAAAGATTAAAAAATTAAAAATCCTTTTGGAAAGAGAAAATAGTACATTAACGCTCAGCAAAGATAAACAAACTCACTAACAAGTAAACCCAATAAGAGCAGAACACAAGAACATGCTAGCTGACGAGTTAGGATCTGTGCTATTATTATCAATAACAATGACAATGGCAGTTTGCGATCAATACGTATTGTGTACTGACAGAAAAAAACCAATTTCTTAGAGATATTGGGTTTCTTGGGCCAGACTGAAACGTCTCTGAACAATCTAGCATTTCCTAGCCTGGCTAATATATTTTACTCATGAATAAATTTTTGTTGCATAAAATATTCTCTCCACTTCCACTGATTTATAAATACACCATTCAAAAGCTGTTATAGATAGAATTCTTCGGAGGTTGAGAAAAGCTCTGGTCAAGGCTACCTCCTCTCTTGCCTGGGCTCTTGGACATCAGCTTTGCACGATGATAGCTCAGCTAGATGACTCAGTAGCCACACTCATCCTTCACCTTCCTCTGGGGAGACATGGAGGACCAATGCGCCTCAGGAAAAGAGGAAGTGGGTGCCACAGCCAGGATCCCAGGCCACCTCTGTAAGCATCAGGAGCAGCTACTAAGCTTTGCCTTTTTATGTTCAGTACAATTTAAGTCTGCCTGAGCTAATTCCCTAACTCCGTCCCTGAGGTCTCTCCTACGCTCTAATTCCATGTTTGCGACGGTTTTTTACAACCCTCCCCTTGGTTTTCCGTCTATGCAATAAGATTCAAATGACCTTATTGTAGCCCTTCTTTCCCCCTCCTAATCCGATCTCAACCTGGGGCTTCTCTGAGTTACTCATGCTTTTAAGGGCAACACCATTCTCCCTGGAATCAAGCTTTGCCATCATCTTTCATCCTGACCCCCCATCATTTGTGCTGCCAATCATTTATCAAGAGCTGTTAAGTATACTCCATACATGTCTTTCACATCGAAACGGTCCTCTCCATTCCCACTGTCATTACCTGCCAAGGTTAAGTTATGACACTTCTTTTATTGCATTTCCACAGCTTGCAAAACCAGTTTTCCCCTCTCTGCATGCTTGAAATTTATCCCCCACAAGCCCCTCTCCGATTCTACTTCTTCCAGGATTCCAGCACTTCCACCTGAAAGAGAGGTAAAGTACTGTGTACCAAAAACACAGAGAAAAAAAGACCTCCCTCTTCAAGGTTTTACAAGAGTGAGGGGGTAGATAAGTAAACAGACAACCAAATCTGCGGTTATACGAAATTAGGGTACTTGATTTGGATGGTAACAAGATCAGGGCTCCTAAAAGGGCAGATATTCAGCTGGTTCATACGGTGCGTGTACAGCGGTTTGTGAACAACTGAAGTAGTTTTGTCTTGGTTGTTAAGTAGCTGCTCTGATGCCCCGGCTGCCTGGGCCCAATTCTGGTATCTCCCCAGGATCCAGCCAGGCAGAAAGTCTCCAGTATCTGCGCCAAAGCTCTGGCCCACATCTGTTCCGGTTTGTCAGACCTTGCCATCTTGTTTATTAAATATTTTAAGTATCTCCACGGCCTGTCTCACTAACTACAGGTGAAAGCTTGGGACTGACAGAGATGGTGAGGGAAAGAATCAAACCCACTTGACCAGGGCATCACCCAACTCTTCCCAACTTGGTTCTCTTCCAGGTGATGTCACTGTCCTCTGGAGTCAGAGTTCTGAGATCACAGAAAACCCGTCTTGTGTCTTTTTCCCTTAGAATGTTTCTCATCTTCATAATTTCCCATTATTCTGCTATTTTCAACATTTCTGCATTTCTTCTTCTTTCTTATGCATTCAGGACCCTGCTCTAGGCGTCACGTTTTTGGATGTATGATCGACAAAGGTAGCGAAGTATTTGAATCTTACAGATTTAACCTGTGACTTAATTATGTCTTTAGCAGGAAGGCACTCACCCACAGATGCCCCTTTCCTTCTAGAAAGGAGAATTTCTCTTTGATGACATGTCTTGCCCCGATTATTGCCCTTCCTCCTCTGTGTCCTCTCTGCCAACGCTGGACTCTTGACATCCAAGTAAATCAAGAGACCTCGCTGGAATCACTAAAAGAGTTACTGTTTGACTTGACAGTCTCGCTATTGTCCGCCGAAATCTTACCAGTAAGTTCAAGTGACAGCTGGGGAACATAGCAGAGAAAAGGTTTCCATTATCAGAGGCCTTAGTGAGATGTGCTCATGATCAAGGCTCAGAGGGGCTGGAAACTCAAAGAGGCTGAGTCTCGGGGAGGTCAAACATCAACTGACTCTCAGTGCATTGTCGATGCTATGGACTTGCCAGGTTTCTTGTATAAAATGCTGCTCTTTTCTCTGAAGCAGTTCATGTGCTCAGTGGTAAAGCTAAGGTGTGCTCACAGTTTGTTTGTGCCTTATTTTGGGACCAGGGCTTAACCTGCAGAGGCCTGGATTAATAGTCCTGTCACTGGGTAAAGCTCTAGGTGTCTTGCAGGTTGGACCAGTTCCTGGCCCCTCGGCTGACTTGTGGCCTCTAGTAACCAGCTCCACTAGTCATTATTTCCCACTGGCTTCTCCCCTTCCCCTGCCCAATTCTGGAATGAGAATGCAGGGCTGGTACCGCTGTCCTCTAGTCTATTGGTACCCTGTCCTTTTCCAGAGCATTTTCTGATAGGCAACAAAAAACACAACAAAACAATTGCAACATCAAAACTCAAGGAAGCGTAGGATAAAATGACGTATCCTTGTAATCAATACTTAGCTCTTAAGTGTGTTGCAAATTGAGTTCCTATCCTATTTTCTTTTTTCTGTTTTTTTTTGCGGTACGCGGGCCCCTCACTGCTGTGGCCCCTCCCGTTGCGGAGCACAGGTTCCGGACGCCCAGGCTCAGCAGCCATGGCTCACGGGCCCAGCCGCTCCGCGGCATGTGGGATCTTCCCGGACCGGGGCACGAACCCGTGTCCCCTGCATCGGCAGGCGGACTCTCAACCACTGCGCCACCAGGGAAGCCCTATTTTCATCTTATTTTTGAAGCCCTCGTGCTCCAATCTGTATTCTTCTTGTTCTGCCCCCTCCTTCAGATTGGAGCTTAAGTTCCCAGTTCTGACAGGTAGCTCTCCCAGAGATATTTCTCTTACATAATCTATCATCTATCAATCAATCAATCAATCAATCTATCTATCCATCTATCTATCTATCATTGATCTTCATCTATTTTATGCTTTGCTTATCTTCGGAATTCTCTTATAGATCTCTTAGCACTATGCGTTACTTTACTTCTGCATAACTGCTGTTTATTACAAATAAATCACCAACATTTTTTATGATAGTAGGATCATCTCTTCCCTTTTATTTGCAATTACAGCTAAAAGTAGCACCCAATATATTAAATAGCTCTAGCAGAATAGCTTGCTTTCACATCATTTGGTCAAAACTACTCTCCTTGAGTGAGGTAATCATGGTGGATTTTTGTAGATCACCTATTTGCTGTTGCTGTTTTCTTGAAGCAATTTTTTTCTTGATTTTTTTTTTGTTGTTGTTGTTTGTTTGTGGTATGCGGGCCTCTCACTGTTGTGGCCTCTCCCGTTGCGGAGCACAGGCTCCGGACGTGCAGGCTCAGCGGCCATGGCTCACGGGCCCAGCCGCTCCGCGGCATGTGGGATCCTCCCGGACCGGGGCATGAACCCGTGTCCCCTGCATCGGCAGGCGGACCCTCAACCACTGCGCCACCAGGGAAGCCCTTCTTGATCTTTTGAAATCAAAACACTTTATTTAATAATTTGACCTAACCTAATATATTTAAAAAACTTCTTTTCTGGAATTTTTCCTGAATTAAAAGTTTCACTGAATATAATTGACATATAACTTTATATTAGTTTCAGGTGTACAACGTATTTGATTCAATATTTGTATACGTTGTACAATAAGTCTAGTTAATATCCATCACCATACATAGTTATAAATTTTTTTCTTGTGATGAAAACTTTTAAGACCTACTCTATCAGTAACTTTCAGGTATGCAATGCAATATTATTAACTATGGTCACCATGCAGTACATTGCATTCCCATGACTTACTTATTTTGTAACTGGAAGTTTGTACATTTGATCCCTTTCACCTATTTTGCCCATAATCTGTATTTTAAAAATTCCAAAACAGACTGGGTTTGAACTGACTGCTTCATCCCCGCACAGGTGTCTCTTTGCCTGACACTTACATCCCGTATGTCTCAGCCTGAGGCAAACTAGAAACTTCAGCGTTATTCCCAACTATTCCCTTTTTCTTTAACCCACTACATTCCATCTGTGGTCAGTATTGCAGATTTTGCTTTTGAAAATATCTCCACATAGGTCCCCTTTTCCCATGCCCACTGGTCCTGCCTTGGTCCAGGTCCTCATCACAGTTCACCTGCACGAGTCACCTTCTGTTGGCACCATTGCAACCGGTCGGTCTGGTCACCCCACTCCACTCCTTTCTCCTCTCTGCTCTGGCTGTGTTCATTTATCATTATTCTGTGCCTTTACTTCCTGCTGTTTTCTCTGCCCTCAAAGCACTTCTCAGCTGGGAACATCCCAGTTCAAAATTGCTTTAAATCCTTTTTGGAACGTGGTAAAATATGAAAACAAAATAAAACGAACAGCACAAACAACCCAAGAACAAAAGTCTACCGGTCCTTTAGAATTGGGTTCCAAGGCTGTGTTCTCAGAGCCCTTCCTGATCCCTCTCAGCAGGGCAGGGAGTGTCTTCCTGGTGTCCCCACTAGACTGTGGTCAGACACTGGCTGCTTCCCTCACGGGGTTAGAAGTTGGTCGACTATGGAGGTCAGGGACCATGTCTTACCCACCCTTCTTTCCTTCTTTTCCAATTAGTGTTTAACAAGCCCACGTTGGATGGGTCCTGCTGCACCCAGGGTGGTCTCCATTTGACTCTGCAGCCCCTCCGTGTGCTCCTGAGGCTCCCCCTGAAACTCAGTGCCTGGAAGAGAGAAGTATTTTTCCTCTGTGAGCCCCAGGTCCTTCTTCACTCGCTTCAAGCCATGCACTTTCTGTTGCCATCTTCTTTCTTCACTGAAAATGATCATGATTCTTGACTAAAACACCTGTATTTTCTCCAGAATCTGGACTGTGTCTGATATGAGTATAGGTTCTTGCTCTCTGTCTGGTATTGTGATTTGTAAACTTTCTGGGTGAGCTTGTCAAAAATGCAGATTTCTTTGGCTTGTTCCCCCAACGTTGTGATTAATACCCCAGCAAACTGTAATATATGTTTTCCCATTCATGTCTGGGGTCAAGAAAGGGCTTCCTTTGCTTCGCCAGAAAACCCACATCATTAGTTCTGCTCTGATTGGCAATACTCACCCCCAAACCAATCCACTGGCCAGGGTGATCTGTGGAATACAGCCACCTATGCTATTTTTTTTTTTAACATCTTTATTGGAGTATAATTGCTTTACAATGGTGTGTTAGTTTCTGCTTTATAACAAAGTGAATCAGTTATACATATACATATGTTCCCATATCTCTTCCCTCTTGCGTCTCCCTCCCTCCCACCCTCCCTATCCCACCCCTCTAGGTGGTCACAAACCACCTAGCTGATCTCCCTGTGC
>NC_041226.1:23546443-23565649 GCF_002837175.3 Physeter macrocephalus | reverse complement strand
TTTTTTTTTTTTTAGATTCCATATATATGTGTTAGCATACGGTATTTGTTTTTCTCTTTCTGACTTACTTCACTCTGTATGACAGACTCTAGGTCCATCCACCTCACTACAAATAACTCAATTTCATTTCTTTTTATGGCTGAGTAATATTCCATTGTATATATGTGCCACATCTTCTTTATCCATTCATTTGTTGATGGACGCTTAGGTTGCACCCATGCTATTGATTGTCTGCATGACTCAGAGCAAAGAGCTTAACATCTTTAATCAAACTGACAGACTTTAATTTAGTTTTGTGATCCATAAGCCCCAGTTTTGCAGACAAGAGAGGGAGGTGTTTGAAGCCAAAGGAGTTGAAAAAGGAGCAAGATTTTCAGAAGAGAATCATTGGTGTTCATTGTTATTCACTATGCCTTCTCATTCATCTTTAAGTCTAACCACTAGCAGATGTTTGCTACATGGTTAAATCTCATCATGTTTGTCAAGTGAATGGATAAATAAGTGAATATATCTTTACTGTAAGTACTTGAGATGTGTTGTAGTAAATTCATCTGGTCCTCTAGTGTTTCATTTATTTTAAATTCCATAAGGTTTTATGTTGATGTATTCTGTCCCATGCTGAACATCTTTAGGGTTATATAATCACAATCCTCTCCGTGTAATCTAATGTTCTAGAAAATTCAAAACATTAAAATAGTCCATCACAGAGCGACACAAAATTGAAGGCAAAAATGTCAAAGGTAACAATGATAAGACTCCCACATTAAGAATAATATCATTTGAATTGGCCATTAGTGTTATGCTTTTGTTCTTAATGTTACTGTTTTCTATTTTAAACATGCAGAATATTGATTTAACACAGCTTGTTGCAAAGCACCAACATCAAATTTATGTTTGCTGCAAAATACCCCATCTCTTAAGCTAAATCTGCTTTCTTAGATTTTGAAATTGATATTGAATTAGGGAGAAATTACTTTTAATCCTTAGATTGCCACCTATAGCCTGTGGCAAGTTGATGGTATCAGTTAGATACTGCTGCTTAATAATCCACTCTAAAATTCACGCACTTAAAACAACAATAATTTATCTTGATCATGAATCTGCGATCTGTCAGGGCTCAGCAGGGACAACTTGTTTGCTCAGTTGGGGGTGAGTTGGAGTAGCTTGACCAGGTTCATGTGCTGCTTGGACTTCCTGATAGCATGGTGGTTGGTTCTCAAATGTGAGAATCCCAAGAAAGAGGAAATGAAAACCCAGTGTCTTTAAGACCAGTGTATGAAAACTAGAATAGTGTCTTTACCTTTGAATTCTATTAGTCAAGCTGTCATAAAGCCCAGATTTATGGAAAGGACATATTTATGGCAATGCTTATAAATGTCACAGTGATCTCAGTCTTGGCTCTTGCCCATATAAATGAAGTTTCACTGAAATATTGAATTGTTATAACATCAATTTTTTAAGACTATCAGAACTACTTCAACTTCTTAGAATATTAGACATCTCCCTTTGATTCCAGAAATCTGGCTCCAATTCTTCGATGAAACAGTTCCTAAGATGCACAGATTCCCCTTGGAACATGTGTTAACTAACTCTCTTAAGTCAAGGTGGCCCTGGTCGCTGCACTCAGCTGGAATTTAGCTCTTAGCTATGGTACCCTTCCCTGCAGCTAGAGAAGTGAGAGGTGAGCTTGCTGAAAAGACCTGTCAGCCAAGTGATGCCTACTCTTCTTGTGTGAAAAGTAGCCCCTAGCTTGGAACACTTCAATTCTTGCCAGAAAATTGTCCAAAACAATTCAAATGTGAACTCTTTACAGTACCTCTTTGCTTGAGTTAGTTGGAGGTGTGGCTGGTGAAACACAAAGTGAGCACATAAACAGCTTCCTGAGAAAACAGAGATGCTATTCAGTGCATCCCCAGGAAACACAACTCTTTTTGAATGGTTGGATCTCCTCCTGAGAAAAGACACAATCAGAGATCACACAATCTATGTTCCCCTGCCAGGGAATTATGCCAAGTACGGAGTACATGGTGGGAGGTGTGGACATGGCGGGTGTGGACATGGGGGTGGGAGAGAATGGGGTGGATTTCTTTGTAATAACCAGAAAAGTTTAACATGTCTCCCTGGTATGTGCATATTCATCTACAGCGCAAGGCTGTACAATGGATTTGGGAAATCCTCTCTGGGGACCCAGCATGATCTAGGATATAACAGAAAAAAATGTACCTTTCAATTTTACTCTTCTTGCTGTTTCTCTGCTGCTAAGATGACTGCTGAGGGCTTCCTCATGAAATGACAGAAAGCAGTGCTAGTCAATGTGTTTGTTTAGTACACGGCATCCAGTCCCTTGAAGTACTTGGGGCCCTAGAGGGAGGCAGAAAAGGGGATGAAGAACAGTGGATATTGTCACTGACCTTTGTCTACTCCAAGACTTACATGACTTGGGAGGGGTAAAATCCTGGAGACTCTCCTTTTCCTAAAAGGAACGTTCATCTGTCAAAGATGTACATAGTATTCTGGACATTGCATAGGAAAAGTTTTTTAATGTGTAAGCACAGGGAAGCACTCTCAGTATTTGCAAAATGCCATTCCCCCAGATTTGGCCAAGATCAGGTAATGCAGATTTTTATCTCCTACCTACCCTTTTCTCATGGTTTGACACTCCCCTGGGATGTTCTATTCTTTGAGCACAAATTTATGCCAACATTAGCAGAAAAAAACCTGCTTGCTTCCTTGTGTGATGGTGGAAGAACGTCAGGCAGAACACAGCTTGGTTATATTTCCCTTTCAAGAAAGACCCACAGTGAATTTGTCAAGGGAACTGGAAAGAAATCCAGGTTGAGATGATTGTTAATTGACTCTTAATTAATAATTCTGAAAAACCTATATTTATGAACAACTGGTTCTTGGAGTCATACCAAGTTTATTCAGAAACAAGAAGCAAATATTCTTATTACCTTCAAAATATATTGTCCCTGTATCTTCAAACTTGAATATGCTTTGAACCTACCTCCAAAGAATTCTCACATAAATAAATTTATTGTGTCTCTTCTTAACCTTACACATTTCTTGTGCTAATGCAGTCTTATTTTAATCTGCTGTTATTCTTTTAAATATCAGATTTCAAAATGCAGCATATAAAGAAGAGTTATGCAGTTCATTATTATTATTTGTTTTTACAAGCTAAGAATGTAATCTGCCTACAATACCTGCTGTCTTGGTGATTGGGTTTTCTTTTTCTCTGTGTTCAGTGTGGACCCGTAAGGCCCAGAAGTTGCATCTTCAGTTCATTTGGGCAGAGAAGGCCATTCCTCTGCCACTGGGACATAAAATTCTACATTTTATTTATTTTGTTTCTTGTTTCAAATACCTGTTCTATGCTTTCAGGTTTTAGACTTATTTTTCAATTTTCTCTAGCAGACACTGGCAATTTTGTTTCCAAATCTTCTTTTATATTTTATCTATAACATGGAATGAGAGTTCCATCTTCTTCATGGCTAGTCTCTCCATGTCCTTCTCTTTCTTTTCTTTTTCCTGATTGTCCTGTGTTTACTTTTACTGACTTCCTAAACTGGATTATCCAGGCTATCCCCTTTATTTATGAATCCTGAGGTAGTGTTCTCTCTCTATCAGTGAGGAGCTGTTGAGTAGATGAGTGACTTGTAGCCATGGAACTGGAATGCAGTTCTGTACATATATGAAAAAGTGGACTGACAGGATTAGAAGATGTGGGATAAACTGAATTAAACCACAGGAACTAGTTATCAGACAAATGTGAATTATTTCCAGGAAATTTGCTTGTAATGTCTGTAGAGAGAGGGGATGCTGAAGTTAAGGGCCCAATGATGAAGATGCCAGATGAAAACCTACAAAGGCTGAAAGAAAAGGACTGCATCTCTGTGGTTATGAAAATCTAGAGGGGAAAAGACTAGTCATCAAAGAAAGAAAGAACTTGAACTGGGGTGGAGGGCAGGGGTGAGTTTAGGTCACAGGGTTCCTATCGTAAAACCCAGAAGATGGAGCAAATTGGTATCAATGATACAGAAAGGATTAAGATTAGACTCAAACTAAGGAGGGTGTATCTGATGTCCCACAGATATACTCCGGAACAGGGGAGTATCTCCAGAACAGGGGCAAGAAGCGGTTTGAAAATGGAAAAAGCCAAACTTGGGTGTGTGTCCTGCAGACTTAGCAGCTGGCTGAATACCTACGATTTAGGCCTTGGGTAGAGTTCATCACCTGAAATAGCAAGGCCTCCAAGACAGAGTAGAGTAATAAAGTACAGGGATTGATGTTTGAAGATGAGTTTTGAGCCCTGACTATATGTTCTTAACACCTGGGTGGTCTCTGCAGAAAAGGGAATTTGGGGAGCTCAGTGTTTCAGGGGGCCCTAGGTAGATACTTTTCATTATTCTTCTTTAATTTCTTCTTCATTTTGCTGCATCTATACTCTGAGTCACCTAGAGTAATTAGAGGAATTCCTGCATCTTTCTCCTTTATTCTGTCTCCCACTCGTCAGGAATGGGGACATTGTAAAAATGAAATGAGATGTGGTATTTAGAAGCACTATATGGGCAGAGGAGCATAAGAGTTGGCACTGGCCCATCTAAATTGGGGTTGGTTTTCTAGGATGCTCTGACACCCTTAGTTCTCACCCTCTGAGTGTAGCATCCTAATATTTTTAGATGATATGTTTTTCAAAAAACATTTATTAAGCCTGCACTAAGTATCTGTATCTGGTGTAAACAATGGAGCTACCAGATGAAGACCTGGGGCTGTTACCTAGGTCTGCAGGGGAGGCCGGGGACAGCCAGGCTTATAAAGCCTAAAGTTTATGTGATTTGCAGGGTTCTCTCTAAGAAAAAAAATACCAACTTACAAATATAAATTGAAGTATAAAAGAGAAATTTTATTGATTTAGAGTGAGAAAAAATTCCAACAAATTTAAATTTTAAAAATCAGACAAATAACACAAATTTAAAATCCAGGTGGGAAAAAAGACATAGTATTTTTATTAACTATCTCCATAGCAAACTTCTATTACTTTTTTCCCTGTATTTTTTGACCATATAATCTTTGAGCTCCTCTTCATATGACAGTGATTTTTTACAATTATTTTGCTTAGAAAGACAGAAAGGTAATTCAGTCTTTCCTGTAACTTAGTCCAGTGAAATTTGTTTTTTATTATTGATCTTTTTGACTAGGTGTGATTAAAGGCTGAATCACTCACTTAACAATTTTATATATTGAAAGACTAGGAGACAGTTTGGTACATCTCGTTTCACTTAACTGCCCTCATGGTCTGTGCCCAGCATGGCAGGCTGCTCTTGTTATGGTGCAGCCTCTGGCCTCACTCCTGAGTGTCATGTTACAGGGTGAGTAACAGGGTGAGTCAGCCCTGTGAACAGGAGTATTCCTGGAAGCCATTCCTACACTGGCACAGCTAGTGTCACTTAACTGTACATGGAAGTGTTTATGAACCACATAAATACACCTGATTAAATCCAAATAAATGTCTCTCTAGCTCAACTCTCTTCAGGCTGGATCCCCCAAATGTCCTCAGCCTTTCCAAGCTACCCATCATGAGGAGACATATGTAAATTGGGGTAGGGGCAGTCAGAGTGGGAAAGAGACAGTGGACTTAACTCATTACAGTTAAAATAGATTATATATGCAAATTTTACAAAGATCTATGACCTCATGAACGCATGAGGCCCAGGGCCTTTGCGAAAGAAGTGCCCTGATGCTTGAGTTTTATTAACCTCCATGTAAATCCACCTATGGGGAGGCAGGTAGGCGACCTGAGTGAGTGAACAAAGACGTCACAGTGGTATCGAACTTGGAGCCAAGTCTTGAAAGATAAGGAGACATTTTTCAGCAGGTCAGTGGGAATGGCCAGGCCTCATGGGAGGTGCCAGTAAAAGAGACAAAGAAGGAACGGTAAGAGTGAAAGAAAGAGAATCAGATGAGAATGGTTCCTTTGCAGCGTTTTAGAGCAAATTTCAATAAGGGATGGTTAAGTGCGGTGCCATGTCCAAGCAGTGAGAACCTAAAGGGGTCTATTTGATTCGGCAACTAGGAAGCCACGTGGTGACCTTCGCCACAGTGGTCTCAGTGCCGTAGTTGGCGTCAAGGCTGACTTCAATGGGCCGAGGAGGGAATGGACCATAAGGAAGCTGGCATTTTGATTCTCTTCCTGGAAAGTGAAGTGTGCCTGGGAAGGGAAGAAGAGGCAGAGTGCTGTACCTTTAAGAAAGCATCAGGATGAGGGAATCTTCATTAGTACTGTTTTTTTATTAAAGAGGAGCATGTCCAAGCATGTTAAGGATGCCCCGTAAGGGCAGTTGGTAAAGACAGAGAAGTGTCCCTGGTCTGAGCAGAGAGCCTGTGGGCTCGATCTGCTCGTCATGTTGCCCACATGCTTCTCATGACTTGAAAGTTCTCTAGGATGGCTTACTAACACCAACCAGCTGAGCAAGTGTGCAGGTCCTCAGAAGAGTCTCTACATTCTCATCCCAACATGCCAGGTGGTGTCTGCAGCTCAGCCCTTCCCTCTCAGCCCACACATTGAAAGTACTGAGTTCACATTCGGTTCTCCTCCAGTTTCTCATCTTCTCATCTCACCCCTTCTCCCAACCCTCTGCCTCTGTCCTGTATCTCTCTCCACCTCCTTTCTTTTCCTTTTCTGATATGGAATATTTCTCATGCCATTACTATTCTTACAGATATAACTCTTAAATGGCTGCATAATATTCTGTAACATGGATTAGCCATTACTTAGTCTAAATCTCTTGCTGGACATTTGATCTGTTTCAAGATGATTGTTCAGTTATCTAAATTGTTATGTATAGTAGTTGCTTATTCCCTGAGGATCAATTTCAAAAAATTTCAAGAAATGGAATCACTTACACAAAGATATGCATGTTTATATGGCTTTTGACATATATTACCAAATTGCTTTTCTGGTCTCTCAAATATTTGATGATAAAGAAGCGCTGAGAGATCATAGGCATTTTCATTTGGTGAAACACATTAGAATAACATGATAAAATGGAAAATCTGAAGTAATCATCTGACACATTTGGGTTAAATCTGGATTTGATTGTTTTTGTCCATATTTTGAATTGACTAAGTAAAGGAGAACTGGCCTCCACATTTTCTACTTATTGTCAAAATTTATTAAGATAAATTAAATTGCTTCAGACTTGCAGTTGGATCTTCCTGGTTCTTAGACTGTGGTTACTGCCCTGACTGGTCAGGCTGGGGTGAAAAACACTTCCTGGCAGTCAGCAGTCTCTATTCTGGGATATAGAAACATGAGAACCAACGAGAGGAAAGCTAATCCACCAAATAAACAAACAGGCATGGTGGACTCATAAACGGCAGCCAGCCCAGGACAGTAAACTCACCTCAGGCAGAGAGGCTGAAAGACCCATCTCCTACCTTGCACCCCAGGGGGTCCTGAATCCTGACCCCGGCTGTGAGAACTGAGGATGCTTGCCACCTTTCTGGCCCCTTCCTTGGTCCCCAGGTTCTAGGATCTTGCTGAATAGCCTGAGGACTATTGAGATGCTAAAAACAGAAGGAGAGCTTTTCAGACGCTTCCTCTCAGAAGATTTTGCCAAATTTCTGGGAATACATAAAAAGTTTGGGCCACGAAAGCCTGGGTGATCCGTGAATATAAACACATCACTAGGGGAAATCCAGCTTTATATTTTTTAACAAAAGCCCTTTTTAAAAAATCTTGGATTTCAAAATGCTACCCTCTCCAAATTATAATCATATAGTGGCATCAAACAAGAAAGCTCTTTGATAAAACCCTGCCTATTTTGGGAAGGGTGGAGATGAGAAAATGTGGGTGGGAGCCGTGCTTGGTCACAGCTTAAGAAGCTGAACTTTGATCATTTGGCAGAGAAGGGGCAAGACCATAATGCCTCCAACTCACGGCCTCAAACCGAAACTCGTTAATAAGTCATGTCTCACCCACTCCATTAATGATCAGCAAATGACTGGAACTCTGGCCAAGAGGCCCAGACTTCAGGACAGAGTGTCAAATAACAACTGACCCTATCCATTAAAAATAGTACTTTGGATTTAAATGGGTGATTCAGACTTGATTTCCTACCTTTGCCTGGGATAGTACTGTACATAGGAGGACTGTTTTAAAATGTTTCTCTTTTATGTGAAAGGAAGGTTTTATTGCAACCATCTGGGCAGTGAGCTCAGACTCAGCTCTGTGGGAGTTGGATGCACCCACACGTCCACCTCCAAGGCTGAGGGCACTTGGCACTGCTGGCCTCCTGAGCACAGGTGTGCACTTGACTCTCCAGACCAGGTCACCAAGAACAAGAGGATGGTTCAGGAAGTTATGTCAAAGTTTTACACCATTTCCAGAAGCTCCTCCCTTTGTACTCTTCCCTTCACTCTCCTTCTTCATAAGATGAGAACAATTAAAAGGCTAACGAGTCAATGATGAATGACACAAGCTAAACAACCCAGGATACCCTTTGGCAGAGGTGATAAACTGAAGAACCAAATTTATCTTTCCAGAATATGCCCATATACATAATGACTTTAAGTGTGTTGACCAAATTGACCAGATAGATAATTTTAAAATAAAGTCTACAATAAAACATACCTTTGTTGTTCACAGGATATGATTTTTTTTCATCGAATTTGTTCGTATTGGCTAATCGGATTGGTCAGTGTGCTTTTCTGAATTTCAGTCAGTACCACTATACGTCAGGCCAATGAAGGATGTTTAAGCTGTGCATCCTCAAGATTTTGGCCACTAGGAAACGCATGCCCCTTGAATGTAGATGAATTTCTGTTTTGTGTACAAGTCCTCCTCCCCTTGGACATTTTCCCACCACACAGCCAATTACCAGATCCCATTATATTTAGGGACATACAATGTGTCTGCACTCCCTGCCTGGTCATTGGTGTCTTGGGCACCTCCTACTCATGAGAACAGAGAATGGAGCCTGGAGAAAATTGTGTGAGTCCATTTTCTACAGGGATTGCAGACCAGTAGTATATGTTCAGAACCCAATTACCAGTTCCAAACGGGATAGCACAGGAAGGGGCTTTCACACTGTGGTAGAAACTAGAGCAGAAGATGAGAGGAACCCACATGTGATGACGTCAGAGTTTAGACCACGAGGCTTCAGGAGAATTCCCCGAGCCAGGAATTCACAACAGCTTTACAGCAGCTTCTTAGCCCTCAGGCACAGGCGCAGGAGGAGCACTTAGAGAGTGGCTGCATGGCAGACGTAGCCAGTGGGAGGCGGTAGACTTCAAATTCTGAGCCCCTAACAAAATCTCACTAAGAGTTTCCAACCTATAGACCCCAGTCCAAATACACTGGACTCTTCACACAGATGTGCAAAGAGCACCGTGGGCCTAAGTGTTTTAAAAATGTACTAGAAACGTCAATAACACCGTCAGTTCATGGTCTCACTGTGAGACTGAGGCTAGACAGGCCCGTGAGCTGTGAAAGCCCGTCTGTGGTGGCCCAGGGCACCAACAGTGGCCCCGGTGGCCTGGGGAGGAGTGGGAAAACCCCTCCAACCTTATTTCTGCCCAAACCCTGATCTCTTCTCTTCTCTCAACCTCACCCCTTTCCTTTCCCCATCAGGTTTCAGAACTGTCATCAGATTCCTAAATCCCAATGTTAAGACCTGTAGAAACCCCTCAGGTATGTCTGCTGAGTGGCCAGTCTCTGCAAGTGGACACTTCAGCTGGTCTGATGGGACTGGGACCACTCTACCCTGTCTTTCCTTACAAGCATCCACGTGAAGACCCCACCATTGATACCATCTTGTTCCAATGATGGTTTTGGATCCTTGCCAAGAGAGCTAGAGCTTGTGCCTCATACAGGGAGCATAGCTCCTCCCTGGAGATGCCTCTTCCTCGCCAAAGGAAGAAGAGTGGGCAGTTGTACAAACAGGAATGGAGAACATGTTACGTGCTCCAGGAAGGTCTGTCCCCTAAGAGGGAGAAATGACACTCACTGGTCAAGAGAGATCAGCTGTGCTTCTACTGGCTCTTTCTCCATCTGTCTAAAGGCAGGCTGGGTAATGGCTTCTCAGGAGAGAGACGGGAGGGAAGGGGAGGGAGAGAGAGGGAGAGATAGATAGGCACTGCAGGGGGTAACCCCTCGTCTTGTTATTGCAGAAGAAGTGCCACAGAAAATAACAATGCCTGAGGAAAAGTAAATAAGGCAGCTGGTACCCTATAGCTCAAGACAGCCTTGCGGTGAATGATGAGACTCTCTTGTAAAATCTGAATGGTGCCAGTGGAAACTAGTGCTGAGTTATGCAGGCTTGTAAGCTGTGCAATCTTTCAACAGGTTGGAGGGTGGACAGGTTACTTTCAGGAATTTCACTCATTCCTTGAATTCTTTTCTGAGTGGATCTGTGATAAACAACTGAATTATAGTGCCAGGCAGGAGCTGCAAATCAGCCAAAGATGATAAACTAATGTGAGGGAAGACCCAGGAAAGGATCTGAGTATTCTGGCACCAAAAGAAGGGCCTGCAACCTAGATCCTATTATTCTGCCAGTTTTTACAAAACCATGGCTACCTTGTCTAGTTGACACCTTGGAATTGCACTTTATTATAAACTTTTGAATAATTCTAGTATAAAATGAAATCAATTCCTGATTTGTTAGACTCATTACAAAAATACTGATGGTATTCAGAGTTCTAGAAGACACATACAATAATATTATAAAGGTCTAAAAGTGCCTTGGCAAACTCTAGTAAAAATTGTGTTTCTCTTAGAAAAAAGTATGATCCTCATGAGGGGTTTTCCTTTTTGGAGATTGATTTAACAGCTCTTTGACACTTATTAGATAAGGAGGATGATGGTAATTATGAAATTTTAGTACACAAATGGCCAAGGAAGTAGAATTTTCACTAATGGAAATAGGAAAGTCCCCAGAAATGACTGACGTGAGAGAAAGCTGATGTATTTCACATGAAGTGTGAGATGTGGGTAAGACACCAAGTTAAAAACAGCACCTTGGAAGTGGGTATAAACTTGGAGAAAGTTTTGGTAATTAGTCATATCACAGAGGCCAAGGAAGTAGATGTGATTGAAAAGGGAGGGATGGTGAGGAGGCAGAGGAGGAAGATCAAAGAGCATGTGGAGAACCCAACTCCAAGGGGATCAGCTGAGGATAAGGTTCCTGGGGGAGGAAGCAAAGGAAGAAACTAAGGAGAGAACCAGCACAAAGCATTTACGGAGGCCAAGGGGGAATGTGAGCGGCAGGGCTCACAAGGTGCAAGATGGCCTGAGGTCTAACAGCTCTTTGACTTGTCTTCCATGACCCTCCCCGTAACTTTCTCCTTTCCTGTGCACTGGCTTCCTTGCTATTCCTTGAACATGCAGGCAGGTCCCACCTTAGGGTGTTAGCACTGCCCACTCTCTCTGCCTGGAGTACCCTTCCTCAGCTGTCTACATGGCTGCCTCTCACCTCCTTCGAGTCTCTGCTTGATTGTTCCCTTCTCACTGATGTCTACCTGCTCTTCCTTTTCTGTTTTCCCAGGACCATTTAATATACTAGATAATTTACTTGCTCATGTGTGTACATAATAATAATTGGTTATTTATGTTGTTTGATCTTTGCCCCCGAATCAAATATAAACTTCTGAGGGCACCTTTTCTGAGTACCTACAACAGTGCTTGGTATGGAGAAATACCGGAAGACTATCTGTTGAAGGAAAGAAAGAAGAGTGTTGGACAGAGCTGAGAAGACGAGGAGGCAGGCACAGGAGAATGGGCAAGGTCATCAGATTGATGTTTGGGAAGTCCTTAGCAATCTAGTGAGAGTTGTTTGGGGACAGTAATTGGGGGCTGGGTAAGTGGAATTGGGGCAGGGTAGAGGAAGTGGAAGGAGCAGGGTCAGAGAGCTAACTTGTAGAACAAATCAACGTTTGGGTATAATATTTAAAACTCCAGAACTGTAAGCAACTGGATCAGCTCTTCATGATGCTGGTTTTGGAAGACAAATCAAAGACACACACTGGGCTGGCAATCACAATGGGCTGGCCTGTGTGGAGTTGCAATTTAGAGGGCGGGATGTGACCCGCAGTGTCTCCAAATCCATGTGACATTGAGCTGTTCTACAAAGGAGGTACACAGCCTGTTGAAGTACCACCTATTTTAAGACAATCCAATTTTCTGCAAAATCCAAACCTACAAATCGCATGAGTCAAGGGTGATGGATTTCAGATGGAGATAAGAGAGAAAGGGGAAGTGGGAAACCGAGAATGCAGCTAGAGCTCCACAAAAAGCACAGGAAGAGACAGCGGGGAGAAGACACCCCCTACTGAGGAAAGGCGACAGTCTGGGCCTGCCCCAGAGAAAACAACTGTGTCCAAGGGCCACAGGGGAGGAAAGGGCTCAGGGAGGAGACTGTTCTCGGAAGTGAAGACAGCCAGAGGAGAACAACAAGCTCAATTATAGAAAGATCTGCAGGAAGAGGATCTGCTCGGGGAGGGAGTAATTGGAATTTGAGACAGTGAATAGCCAGAAATCAAGGAGTCAAAGAGGAGAGGGAAAGAGAAAACCCTGAGGGCAGCCAAAGGAGGAGTTAAATCCATTTCAAGAACAGCCTCCAAGAATAGGAGAATAGGCAAAGCCACAGAGAGAGAGCTGAAGGAGGAACTTGAGAAACAAAATAAAAAGTAAATGGAAGAGGGGAATGGAAAATCTGAGGGTACCTTTTGTACGAGAAACTGGGAAGCGTTCAAGTGTGTGTAGAATTTGTCTGATGTTGGGTCATTAATTCATTCCGCTGTGCCATGTGTTTGCATACGTAACACATCAGCACCTTGTGAGGGACAAATGCAATGCAGAGGAGTGGGGCCCAGGAGTGGGAAAGGATGTCTGAGCCAGAGCCACATGATGTTCACATAGGATTCAGTAGTGTTTGATCCTACAGAACCTGGAAGGTGGGCTCACTAGGGGTCCATTATCTGGTGGACATTGGGGCCACTTGGGAAAAATTCACAACACTTTCTATCTGGGATATAAGGCTTGATCAATGAGCTAGAAAATATTTCCTTTGGTTGACAACAGCAGTAGACAGCGCTGGGGTCTCCAGCAATTGTTGGGTGGTGGCCTCCCTGTGCCTTAGGCCTTGGCAGGGGCAGGGGCTTTTCTTAACCATGATCACACCAGAACAGCAATGGTTAACATTTATTGGCGGGATCCATGTCATGTGCTGTGCTAAGCTTTTTGTGGAATTCCATATTTGCCTACTTGCTAGAGTATTCATGACTCCAAAATCAATACTCACAGAGCTTTTGCGGTCATTCAGGGACAAGGGCAGAACAGAGAAAAATTTGAGTCCCCTGACATGTGTGTTCCCAGCTGAGGTCAAACAGGGTGACATTCTCTTCTTGTTTCAACTTTCATACTGTAAACAAGTGTCCTTTTTGTAGTCTATGTAGTACCATGTTTTTTTGCATTTTTCTGCTTTTTGTTGGTGATTTCACTGTTTGAAATGGCCCCCAAGTGTAATGCTAAAGTACCTTCTTGTATTGCTAAGCACAAGGCTGTGATCTGTTTTAGAGAAAAGAAGTATACATTAGATAAGCTTTGTTTCAGCATGAGTTATAACGCTATTGGCCATGAATTTAACATTAATGAATCAACACTATATATTAAACAAGTTATCTTTAAACAGAAACACATATAAGACAAGATTATGTATTGATTACTTGACAAAAATGTGACTAGAGGCTCTCAGGAACCTAACTCTATTTCTTCTCCTAATGACAGTTTAGTATTTGCTAATTCAGTGTTTGTGGTGACTCTCTAGACTCTAATTGTCATGAATAATGAGAATTGACTGTGCGTTATTTCACTTAATAGTCATAGTTCCAGAAAGTAATTCTACAAAGGTCACATTTTACAAAAATTTAGGCCTAGATGAATTTTAGGCCTAGAGAGGTTAAATATTGTATTCAAAGCTATAATACTGGCAAGGAAGTGGAACCCAGTTCTGACCCTGGATCTCCAGCTTGTGATATTGGTGCTACCCTGGTGTGAAGGTGGATGCAGAGAAACGGTGGATTCTCCAAAATGTAGGGAGGATTTTATTCGTGAACAAACATAAGTTTGCCTGAGGAAACTCCTCAAAATTATTTGATGGGAATTTAAAGTAGAACTGGAATTTCTAAAATCACAGGTAGAGAAATAACCAGGAAAATACTGTTTGTTGTTTTTGCTATGACCTTAGTTTATATTCCGGAATGGGATGGCCTGGGGAGACTTGGGTCTACACGAGGTTGTGACCATGCTTTGAAGAGAATAAAACACTATAAAAATATGTGATTCATTACGAAAATGCTGAGCTGGGAGCAGGAAGTTCTATTCTAGTCCTAATTCTGCCAGTAACTGCTGTCAGGCTTTGAGAAAGTCATCTTCACAGCTCTACACCTTTGCTGCTCCACCTATAAAATGAAAGTATTGGTGGCTGATTCTCTCTGCTCTAAGTTTTTAGGCTCTGAAAACTGTATAGGTCTACGTGGTTTCTAACTGGCTGGCTGTAGGTCCTATTTTGCCTGGAAGAGACTTAGTTTACACCTTTTGTCTTGGTATCATTATTAATAGTATCTTTTACTCTCAAAAGTGCGTCACTTTGGACAATAAATTATAAGATTGTTCTGTTCTCAACCAATATTTGTTCCATGTATTTTCTTGTCTAGCTCAGATACAAGAAAGCCCTTACCCTGTCTTAGGAATGGAGACCAGCTGGATTACTTCTTCCGGATACAGTGGGTTCCTGGTGTCAGGTCATTGAGCTACTTGGCTCCTACCTGTTACCAGGTTCCTGCTCTACCCAAATTGGCTCTTGGCTCACATCTTGGGTCTCTATACCAGGTGCCCTGATGCTTAACCTGGGAAAAAATTCTTTTTTGGCTTTTGATTCCCTAAAAGAAAATTGTATCCAAAGAACTGTAAAAAGAAGAAAGTCTGTAATACAGAGAAAAAGTAGTTTGATATAGCACTGCTGATTCAAGGACACAGTATGACTCAATAATGTCATTCCTAGTCATATTAGATGTGATTTTATCATAATATAATTCTATCGATACTGATTGAATATAACAAAAATTAATTTTCAAATATAGAAATAAAAAAGCTAGACTGAGAAGTGAAATGTTGAAACAAAAGCTTCTGGCAGTCTTTTGAGTCTTACTAAATGTACTGTTTGTCTTTCTAAACACTGTTTCATCCTCTTGTTGTCATGTAAGAAAGTTACATGCATCACTATTCAAAAAAATAAGTAAATAAATAAATAAATAAACCCTTCACTATTGAACAAAATATTATCTTTTCCTTCACTCATTCAAATTTTACAGAAATAAAGCACAAAAAAGAAAATAGTTATACCCTATTCTTTTTGGTAGGTTAAAATGCACTAGATAATTTTATTATACTGTTAATTTGCTTAGCAAAGCTTTTCTTCCCAGATAGTGAAATACACTCTTTAACACAGGCCAGATTAAATAATTCTAAACTTTCTGAATGTAGTTTGGAAAATGAAATGATCGCTTAATTCTCTAATCTGTGTTTCTGGTTCCAACTCTCCTTTCCTATCTTTCCCGGTAACCTTCAGCTATTCAATCCGGAAAATGTAATATGCTAATGATTGAACCAACATCACCAGACTGGCATCTTAATTGAAATTCTTCTGCATGCTGCTCACAGGTTAGGAGTGAACAATTTCTCAGTAGCAATTGCTTGCTTCCTGGAAAGAGCTCTGGTTCAGAAAGGAGAACTGGGGGAGAAGTTGTACTTGGTGCAAAATTGATTGATGGACTTATGTCTATTATCACAACTCTTTGGGACAATATTGAAATGGATTATTGGATAAAAGATCAGATTCCTTGGAACTTGCCAGCCAGAAACTCAAATGGAAGACTGCACCCTGGATGTTCTGAAACAAAGATGCCAAAGTAGCCCTGGGTCCCTCCCCCCACGGGGCTTGCTCTGTGGTCAGGAAATGACCCAGGGAAGGCCAAGGCCTGGCAGGGACTCTGCTGGTCTACTCCCTGAAGAGGAAGAAACCACCAGCAACTTTTATCTGGTTCAGGTCGGAGTTTAAAATATCATCCCCTGTCATTGTCCAAAAGGGGCAATCTGATCTTATGAGCAAACAGCAAAAGGAATGCATAAAAAAAAAAAAACATAAAAAATCTGTTTGTTGTTGGTTTCTTACAGTTTCCACAATTATCTTAATTTGAAATGTTAGATGTTGTTAGGACATTTTTACTTTGTTCCTGATACGTGTTAAGTAAAATCTCTCATGATGTTGGGCATTTATGCTTAATCTGTTTTCTGTTAATAATCCTTCTCATTTGATTATGAAAAAAATGAAACAAATGTTGTCTCTTTTCTTGGTGTCTGGTTCAAGATATTTGACTTTTAAATGTTGGCCCGAGGAAGGAGAATGTGGTTGCTATTTGCTGAGCCTGGATCAAGGAATTTGCTATGTGTTAGTTGAACTCTTTGGTACTACTGCTTACCTGCTACCCAGTTTCCTCCCCAGCCACTTTATCATTCTTTAAATGTTTCACCAATATGTACCTCATGTTTGGGCATGACTGCATGCACAGTTTCATCTTCCGCTTTTATCCAACATTAGGGGTAAAATAAAAGTTATGTGGTAACCAGCTCACATCTTGAACTATCTGCAAAGATTGACCAGGCCAGGCCCAGAGACACAGCTCATATTTAAGACCAAGGCACAGAGGCAAGGTAGTTGAAGATCTAGGCTCAGAGCCGAGAGGCCATGGGCTTGAGGTGGTGACATGAAGGATCACCAATACCCCACAGACTCTGCTCTGGAGTCAGAGCTGTTCCTTCATCCTCTTCTAGATTTTCTACTATGAACAGGTGTCTTTGGACCCATCTCAGGTGAGCAAACCTCCTGGGAGTGGGAGACCAGAGGTGTTCTCTGCCACTGATTGGAGGTACTAGGTGCAATTTCTAGGAATCTTGGCGAGTTTTTTCCTTCATAACTTTTATTTTCTCATGGTTAGAAACAAAACTAAGCAATGTAAGTAATTCTGTTTAATGGAAATCAGGAAAGAAAAAAAAGGTAACTAGGAAGTGTTTCATACCGTGCATGGACCATAACATTCATATAAACCAGAGAGGATGCTAGGAACTGAGAACACTCTGTGTAAGGGAATAATAGAAGCAAGACCTCCAAAACATTCTGATGAACCCAAATATATTTAAAGTAACAAAAATATGAAGAGTGCCCTTTTTCAGTCACAAATTTGACAGGTTATGTAAAGAACTGGTTCTATGCTTACTGTACGGCATTGTTAAGGGGGGACCGCTGAGACAGTTCATCAGATGAGTTTAGTGAGTCAAAGAGGACTTTTTCCTGATTGGAAGGAAGCTATCAAGGGTGAGAAGCCCAGGAGAAAAGAGACATATTTTGACCAGATTTCTTTTTTTTGCTCCCATGATCTGGCCTTGAAAAGACAGATCACAGAATGTGAAAAAAAAAAAAAAAATTGAAGCTTCCCAAGAGATGGGTAAATATCAATAGCTCTTTTTCAGAAAAGGAGATGTTATTCCTGAGCCTCAACAGGTGAAAAAATGAAACCTCTGTAGGTTTCTAGGAGGAGGGGCAGGAGGAGAAACAGTAGAGGGAATTTCATCTGCACCTACTATAGGTCTCACAGACAGGATAAGGATCTGGGACCTGAATATGACCTGGGGGTAGGTGTGATGAATCAAAAATGCCCTGGGAGGGGAAAAGAAAGACTTGGTCTTTTTGCAATGGCTGTCAATCATTGAAATGTGACAAACAGATTGATAAAGAGATCACATATTTAAGTGTATTCCTTCAAGTTTTATTCTGTAATATATCGTGCCATATGTATATAGAATAGCTTAATCTGAAAATGAAATTGCTTTTGATAATTTTCTTTAATTAAAAAAATCCTAATTAGCTGTTTTTCTGTTTCTGCCAGTTTTTTCTAATTAAGGAAAGCTGTCTGCAGATCTTCTGCCCCCGTAGGAGACACCAGTGTTTACATGATGCAAAATAATTTCAGATTTAGTGCACAAATAATCAGGCCCCATACGACTGGCCTTGAGCATCTATACTTATTAAGTGATGGCAAATGTTAAACCCTAGGAACAACAAAAGCTCACTTAGATCATCATATGGGAAAAAAATGCAAGCTTTGGAGCCAGAGAGATATGGATTCAAACCCTAGCTGCATAGTAACCAGCTATGTCATCTGTAACCTCTGAGATCTTAGTTTCTCATCTGTATCAGCTATAATTTCTAATAAGCTGTACTGTTGTAGGAATTAGCTATAATATATGCCAAGGGCTAACACAGTGCCCCCAGAGCTTTAAGGCATCAGTAAGAGCTCATTACTGTTATTACAGGAGACTGTGAGACCATCCATATTTTTATTTTTAATTTTTATTTGTTTTGATATCTTTATTGGAGTATAATTGCTTTACAATGTTGTGTGAGTTTCTGCTGTATAACAAAGTGAATCAACTATATGTATACATATATACCCGTATCTCCACCCTCTTGTGTCTCCCTCCCACCCTCCCTATCCCACCCCTCTAGGTGGTCACAAAGCAATAAGCTGATCTCCCTGTGCTATGCGGCTGCTTCCCACTAGCTATCTATTTTACATTTGGTAGTGTATATATGTCCATGCCACTCCCTCACTTCATTCCAGCTTAACCTTCCCCCTCCCTGTGTCCTCAAGTCCATTCTCTAAGTCTGCATCTTTATTCCTGTCCTGCCCCTAGTTTCTTCAGAACCATTTATTTTTTTAGATTCCATATATATATGCCAGCATATGGTATTTGTTTTTCTCTTTCTGACTTACTTCACTCTGTATGACAGACTCTAGCTCCATCCACCGCACTATAAATAACTCAGTTTTGTTTCTTTTTATGGATGAGTAATATTCCATTGTATATATGTGCCACATCTTCTTTATCCATTCATCTGTCGCTGGACAGTTAGGTTGCTTCCATGATCTGGCTATTGTAAATAAAGCTGAAATGAACGTTGTGGTACTTGACTCTTTTTGAATTATGGTTTTCTCAGGGTATATGCCCAGTAGTGGGATTGCTGGGTTGTATGGTAGTTCTATTTTTAGTTTTTTAAGGAACCTCCATACTGTTTACCATAGTGA
>NC_041226.1:23518231-23546066 GCF_002837175.3 Physeter macrocephalus | reverse complement strand
TGAATCTGTAGATTGCTTTGGGTAGTATAGTCATTTTCACAATGTTGATTTTTCCAATCCAAGAACATGGCATATCTCTCCATCTGTTTGTATCACCTTTAATTTCTTTCATCAGTGTCTTGTAGTTTTCTGAGTACAAGTATTTTGTCTCCTTAGGTAGGTTTATTCCTAGGTATTTTATCCTTTTTGTTGCAATGGTAAATGTGAGTGTTTCCTTAATTTCTATTTCAGATTTTTCATCATTAGTGTTTAGGAATGCAAGAGATTTCTGTGCATTAATTTTGTATCCTGCTAGTTTACCAAATTCATTGATTCCCTCCAGTAGTTTTCTGGTAGCATCTTTAGGATTCTCTATGTGTAGTATCATGTCATCTGCAAACAGTGAGAACTGTCTTGATTACTGTAGCTTTGCAGTATAGTCTGAAGTCCAGGAGCCTCATTCCTTCAGATCCGTTTTCCTGTGCCAAGATTGCTTTGGCTATTAGGAGTTTTTGTGTTTCCATCCAAATTGTGAAATTTTTTGTTCTAGTTCTGTGAAAAATGCGAGTGGTAGTTTGATAGGGATTGCCTTGAATCTGTAGATTGCTTTGGGTAGTATAGTCATTTTCACAATGTTGATTCTTCCAATCCAAGAACATGGTATATCTCTCCATCTGTTTGTATCATCTTTAATTTCTTTCATCAGTGTCTTATAGTTTTCTGCATACAGGTCTTTTGTCTCCTTAGGTAGGTTTATTCCTAGGTATTTTATTCTTTTTGTTGCAATGGTAAATGGGAGTGTTTCCTTAATTTCTCTTTCAGATTTTTCATCATTAGTGTATAGGAATGCAAGAGATTTCTGTGCATTAATTTTGTATCCTGCTACTTTACCAAATTCATTGATTAGCTCTAGTAGTTTTCTGGTAGCATCTTTAGGATTCTCTATATGTAGTATCATGTCATCTGCAAACAGTGAGAGCTTTATTTCTTCTTTTCTGGTTTGGATTCCTTTTATTTCTTTTTCTTCTGTGATTGCTATGGCTAAAATTTCCAAACCATGTTGAATAATAGTGGTGAGAGTGGAAAACCTTGGGTTGTTCCTGATCTTAGAGGAAATGGTTTCAGTTCTTCACCACTGAGAATGATGTTGGCTGTGGGTTTGTCATATATGGCCTTTATTATGTTGAGGTAACTTCCCTCTATGCCTATTTTCTGGAGGGTTTTTATCATAAATGGGTGTTGAATTTTGTTGAAAGTTTTTTCTGTATCTATTGAGATGATCATATCGTTATTCTCCTTGAATTTGTTAATATGGTGTATTACACTGATTGATTTGCTTATATTGAAGAATCCTTGCATTCCTGGGATAAACCCCAGGTGATCATGGAATATGATCCTTTTAATGTGCTGTTGGATTCTGTTTACTAGTATTCTGTTGAGGATTCTTGCATATATGTTCATCAGTGATATTGGCCTGTAGTCTTCATTCTTTGTGATATCTTTGTCTGGTTTTGCTATCAGGGTGATGGTGGCTTTGTAGAATGTGTTTGGGAGTGTTGCTCCCTCTGCTAGATTTTGGAAGAGTTCGAGAAAGATAGGTATTAGCTCTTCTCTAAATGTTTGATAGAATTCTCCTGTGAAGCCATCTGGTCCTGGGCGTTTATTTGTTGGAAGATTTTTAATCACAGTCTCAATTTCAGCACTTGTGATTGATCTGTTTACAGTTTCTATTTCTTCCTGGTTCAGTCTTGGAAGGTTGTGCTTCTCTAAAAGTTTGTCCATTTTTCTTCGAGGTTGTCCATTTTATTGGCATATAGTTGCTTGTAATAATCTCTCATGATCCTTTGTATTTCTTCAGTGTCACTTGTTACTTCTCCTTTTTCATTTCTAATTCTGTTGAGTCTTCTCCCTTCTTTTCTTGATGAGTCTGGCTAATGGTTTCTCAACTTTGTTTACCTTCTCAAAGAACCAGCTTTTAGTTTTATTGATCTTTGCTATTGTTTCCTTCATTTCTTTTTCATTTATTTCTGTTCTGATCTTTATGATTTCTTTCCTTCTGCTAACTATGGGGTTTTTTTGTTCTTCTTTCTCTAATTGCTAGGTGTAAGGTTAGGTTTAAAAAATTGCTAGGTGTAAGGTTAGGTTGTTTATTTGAGATGTTTCTTGTTTCTTGAGGTAGGATTGTATTATGATAAACTTCTATCTTAGAACTGCTTTTGCTGCATGCCATAGGTTTTGGGTCTTTGTGTTTTCATTGTCATTTGTTTCCAGGTATTTTTTAATTTCCTCTTTGATTTCTTCAGTGATCTCTTGGTTATTTAGTAGTGTATTGTTTAGCTTCCGTGTGTTTGTATTTTTTACAGATTTTTCCTTGAAACTGATATCTAGTCTCGTAGCATTGTGGTCAGAAAAGTTACTTGATATGATTTCAATTTTCTTAAATTTACCAAGGCTTGATTTGTGACCCAAGATATGATCTATCCTGGAGCATGTTCCATGAGCACTTGAGAAGAAGGTGTATTCTGTTGTTTTTGGATTGAATGTCCTATAAATATCAATTAAGTCCAATTTGTTTAATGTATCATTTAAAGCTTGTGTTTCCTTATTTATTTTCATTTTGGAATATCTGTCCATTGGTGAAAGTGGGGTGTTATAGTCCCTTACAATGATTGTGTTACTATCTATTTCCCCTTTTATGGCTGTTAGCATTTGCCTTATGTATTGAGGTGTTCTTATGTTGGGTGCATAAATATTTACTATTGTTATATCTTCTTCTTGGACTGATCCCTTGATCATTATGTAGTGTCCTTCCTTGTCTGTTGTAATGGTCTTTAATTTAAAGTCTATTTTGTCTGATATGAGAATTCCTACTCCAGCTTTCTTTTGATTTCCATTTTTATGGAATATCTTTTTCCATCCCCTCACTTTCAGTCTGTATGTGTTCCTACGTCTGAAGTGGGTCTCTTGTAGACAGCATATATACATGTCTGTTTTAGTATCCATTCAGCCAGTCTATGTCTTTTGGTTGGAGTATTTAATACATTTACATTTAAGGTAGTTATTGACATGTATGTTCCTATTACCATTTTCTTAATTGTTTTGAGTTTGCTATTGTAGGTCTTTCCCTTCTCTTGTGTTTCCTGCCTAGAGAAGTTCCTTTATCATTTGTTGTAAAGTTAGTTTGGTGGTGCTGAATTCTCTTAGCTTTTGCTTGTCTGTAAAGGTTTTAATTTCTTCGTCGAATCTGAATGAGATCCTTGCTGGGTAGCGTCATCTTGGTTGTAGGTTCTTCCCTTTCATCACTTTAAATATGTCCTGCCACTGCCTTCTGTCTTGCAGAGCTTCTGCCAAAAGATCAGCTGTTAACCTTATGGGGATTCCCTTGTATGTTTTTTGTTGTTTTTCCCTTGCTGATTTTAAATTTTTTCTTTGTGTTTATTTTTTGATAGTTTGATTTATATGTGTCTCGGCATGTTTCCCCTTGGATTTATCCTCTTTGCACTTCCTGGACTTGATTATTTCCTTACCCATGTTAGGGAAGTTTTCAACTATAATCTCTTCAAATATTTTCTCAGTCCCTTTCTTTTACTCTTCTGGGACACATATAATTCGAATGTTGGTGCGTTTAATGTTGTTCCAGTTGTCTCTGAGACTGTCCTCAATTCTTTTAGTTCTTTTTTCTGTATTCTGCTCTGCGGTAGTTATTTCCACTATTTTATCTTCCAGGTCACTTATCCTTTCTTGTGCCTCAGCTATTCTGCTGTTGATTCCTTCCAGAGAATTTTTCATTTCATTTATTGTATTGTTTATCATTGTTTGTATGTTCTTTAGTTCTTCTAGGTCCTTGTTAAACGTTTCTTGTATTTTATCCATTCTATTTCCAAGATTTTGGATCATGTTTACTATCATTACTCTGAATTCTTTTTCAGGTAGATTTCCCAATCCTCTTCATTTGTTTGGTCTGGTAGGTTTTTACCTTGTTCCTTCATCTGTTGTGTGTTTCTCTGTCTTGTCATTTTGCTTAACTTACTGTTTTGGGGGTCTCCTTTTTGCAGGCTGCAGGTTCGTAGTTCCCATTGTTTTTTGTGTGCACCCCTAGTTGGTGAGGTTGGTTCAGTTGGTTGTCTAGGCTTCTTGGTGGAGGGGACTGGTGCCTGTGTTCTGGTGGATGAGACTGGATCTTGTCTTTCTGGTGGGTAGGTCCACGTTCAGTGGTGTATTTTGGGGTGTCTGTGATCTTATTATGGCTTTAGGCAGCATCTCTGGTAATGGATGGGGTTGTGTTCCTGTCTTGCTAGTTGTTTGGTATATGGTGTCCAGCACTCTAACTTGCTGGTAGTTGAGTGGAGCTGGGTCTTAGCGTAGAGATGGAGATCTCTGGGAGAGCTTTTGCTGTTTGATAATACATGGAGCCGGGAGGTCTCTTGTGGACCAATGTCCTGAACTCGGGTCTTCCACTTCAGAGGCACAGCCCTGACACCTGGCTGGAGCACCAAGACCCTGTCAGCCACAAGGCTCAGAAGAAAAGGGAGAAAAAAAGGAAGAAAGAAAGAAAAAGAAAAAGAGAGCAACCAAACCAAAAAACAAATCCACCAATGATAACAAGTGCTAAAAACTACACTAAAAAAAAAAAACCAACAGACAGGCAGAACCCTAGGACAAATGGTAAAAGCAAAGCTATACAGACAAAATCACACAAAGTCCACTGCCTCAAGTTTGGGATGATTTGTTGTCCTGCATCGGCAGGCGGACGCGCAACCACTGCGCCATCAGGGAAGCCCTAAAAATATATTAAAAATAAAAAAAATTAAAAAGTAATTAGAAAAAAAGAAAAAGAGAGCAACCAAACCAAAAAACAAATCCACCAATGATAACAAGTGCTAAAAACTACACTAAAAAAAAAAACCAACAGACAGGCAGAACCCTAGGACAAATGGTAAAAGCAAAGCTATACAGACAAAATCACACAAAGTCCACTGCCTCAAGTTTGGGATGATTTGTTGTCTATTCAGATATTCCACAGATGCAGGGTACTTCAAGTTGATTGTGGAGATTTAATCCACTGCTCCTGATGCTGCTGGGAGAAATTTCCCTTTCTCTTCTTTGTTCGCACAGCTCCTGGGGGTTCAGCTTTGGATATGGCCCCACCTCTGCATGTAGGTAGCCTGAGGGCATCTGTTCTTTGCTCAGACAGGATGGGGTTAAAAGAGCAGCTGATTTGGGGGCTCTGGCTCCCTCAGGCCAGGGGGAGGGAGGAGTACAGATTTCGGGGTGAGTCTGTGGCAGCAGAGGCCAGCATGACGTTGCAACAGCCTGAGGCATGCCGTGTGTTCTCCCGGGGAAGTTGTCCCTGGATCACGGCACCCTGGCAGAGGCGGGCTGCACAGACTCCCAGGAGGGGAGGTGTGGAGAGTGACCTGTGCTTGCACACAGGCTTCTTGGTGGCTGCAGCAGCAGCCTTAGCGTTTCATGCCCATCTCTGGTGTCTGTGCTGATAGCCGTGGCCTGTGCCCATATCTGGAGCTCCTTTAGGTGGTGCTCTGAATCCCCTCTCCTCGCGCACTTTGAAACAATTGTCTCAGGGTTTGCGCACCCTGAAACAACATGTGAAGGAGATCCTCCTATGTCTCTATGAGTAAAGAAATTAATTTCCATACATTTCATCATATCAAAATCAAGGCTTGTGAAAGTATGTATTACATAAAGTTAGTATATGGCTTAAATAAGGTAACACATGCAAAATGAATCGCACATAAGTGTTCAGTGAATGTTGACAATTACTAGAAACCTTTTCTCTTTGGTTTTGTTTTGTCTTTGGAATGTCCAGAGACTACTTCCTAATGACTTAGTTAAACACAATGTTTTACTACCTTTTCAGGGGAATTTTCATTTCAAACTTTGTAGGCATGATGCCCAGGGGTTTGTGTTCTTGGCCTTGAGGTCTCCTTAACTGTTGTGTAGTGGGAGGAATGATGACTCCAGAGTTAGCAGATCTGGATTGGAGTGCTAGTGCTGCCACTAACAAATCAGCCCAACCTCTCTGGGACTGATTCCTATCGGCAAATGGAACCCATCCAGTTCCAGAATGCTAGGTATGTATCCATACCTGATATGACAAGTGAGCCTATAGAGAGAACTGGTGAGAGAACATAGAGCTGAATGGGGGCTGCGGTCAGTGGAGTTAGAATACAGATAGATGGTGAAGTTTAAGGGGAAAAGGGAAGAAGATGAAAGAAGAGGAGAATCAACTGGTCATAGAGGAAAGGGATGAGGAAGACAAATGAAGAAAAGAGAGGGAGAAGGAAGAAGTTGAGTAGAAAGAAAGAAGAAAAGAGAGGGTTGACTGGGAATCCCTGTTCTCCTTGATTATGTAAGTGATGAGCAGTAGCTGGATGCTTGTAAGCTGGCTAAGAGATCAGGGTTATGGCTGACAGTGTCCGACTTCCCAGTATGAGGAAATCTTGTGAAGTCGGCATGGCTGTACCTTTCCTTTCCAGGAATTAGGATTTGGAGACACCAAGTTTCTCCAAGGGGTAAGTGCAGGATCAGACCAAAAATAGGAGGACTGTTTGAAATGTTCTTAGAAAAGGGAATGGAAAACAGAAGGGAGGAATTAATACAGAAATAATGCAAGAAAATTTCCCTGGAGGACACAAGAATTCGGACAAAAGGGCCCTTCAATTGCACAGCAGCATAACAAAATGAAAGATACAACAAAGCTCATGATAATCCTGAAATTTTACGACATCCATGAACAATGAAACATATATTATAAGTTTCCAAGAAGAAAAAACAGGTAACACAATCTAGATTAGGAATTAGAGTGGCATCAATCTTCTCAAGGACAACACTGAAAACTAGAAGACAATAGAACAATGCCTTCTGTTCTCCAAGAAACTAATTTCTGACCTAGATTTCTATACCCAACCAAATGCTCAATTAAGTATTTTCAGATGTCAGTCTCAAAAATTGACTTGCCACGCACAATTTCTTAGGAAGCAACAAAATAATGTGTTCTATGTAAATTAAGAACAAGGAAGGAAGGAAGGAAGGAAGGGAAGGAGAAAGGGGAGAAAGAAGGAAGGAAGAGGGACTCTGGAAACACAGGCTCTATCACAGGAGAGAAGCAAAGGGAATTCCCAGTCTGCTGCTAAGGGCAAATCCTTAAGAGTCCTAGAAACAGTTAAGATTGGAACAGGAAGGCAAGGGACTGCGAGAAGGTTGTGGGAAGAAGAAATTGAAACTGATATCACCTGTTACATTTGATCATGTTGAGAGACTCTTTGTAGTTCAGGTGGAGACTTGGCAAAGGAATTAATGAAAAGCAAATCGAAAACAGAATAAATACAAAACATAAAAATAACAAGTGGTGGTATGGGGGAGTTACCTAAGAAAGGAATGCAATCATAGTAAATTACATGGTTCAGCTCTGGAGATGTTTATTGCCATAATAATATAAACACTGAATCCTTATGTAATCACAAACTGTGGTAAACTACATTTGGGAGGATGAATGAGGGGAAAGTGTGTGTCTGGAGGGTGGGACAGGAGAAGTCAATTCTAATCTTTCAATGTAAGAATTCAATATATAATATCTAAGTGTGAGAAAACATCCACAAATAGATACAAACATATTATAAAAATGGACATAAATAATTAAAAAGAGTTAATAGTAGTTGTCCCTGGGAGGCAGGAATCTGGAAAGAAACTGCTGCTTTTTTCATTATTGTTGTTTTGAGTCTTGCAGTAATATTTGACTTTTTTAACTGTATACATAAATTACTTTAAGAATTATAAAAATTATATTAAAGTGTATTCAGAATGTAGAGAAAAACATACCTCACTATGATGACGGATGTGAAAACCCAGAAAATCCCTAACAGATAAGCATTATATGTCCACTTTACATGGGAAGAAATTGAAGCCCAGAGAGACTGTACAAGTTGACATAGTTACTAAGTAGCAGAGCCAGTGATCAAACCCAGTCTTTCTGATTTCCTATTTCAGGCTTCCTCACAATACCTTCCTGCCTCTCGTTATCTTTTACCTTAAATTTGTCATATTGCTATAAATAGTATCACCCACACAATAGCAACTAAAAAAGTCTGAATATACAAAATGACATCCTTCATTAGTTGTGTCTGTGCTAACTGAGCAGAATCTAATGTCGCCGTCTCATCCTTGGTATGGAACAGAGAAGAGCATTCAGGTGGACTGTAGGTACAGCTTTGGGGTCTAAAGATTTTCCAAGTGGATAAATGTTTCTCTCTAGAGCAACCAAAGGCACAAGAAACTAATCTCATTGCTTAACAAATCTTCTCAACTGGATTAAATGTACCTGGGAAATAACATTTCTATTTGCTCTCAAGAAATGGTTGCATTAATCCTTAATGATGTACCTGACATGGGAGTTAGACAAGAATATTTTAACTGAGTGCTAACTATACCACTGGTGCACTCTTCTACATTTATTTTTCAAAAGCTATAAGCTTTGATGAGCTCTCAGTTCTCATCTATTAGTTTGAGATAGCCCCTGATTAATGTCGCCTCCCTTCCACGAGCACAAGGCATCACCAGCCTTCTCCTTGGTAACCAGATATTTTTTGCATCCTTTGGTACTAGTTTCTGAAAGTGTCATTATGATGTCTGCAATTTGCAGAATTCAATGGCAGCTCCAGTAAAATAAACACAATCTAATTACGTCAAGATTGGACTTGGCCTGAAGTAGGATGATTTGTTTTCATTCTTTATAATATGTGAACACCTGCAAAAGTGGTAAATGTCCAGATGTTTCTTAGAAAACTTTATGAAGAGATTATAGGGGAAATTTAGATTGAGTTGCTACATATCCTATCAATTTGACCTTTCTAGTCTAAGTTCTTGGGTTTTAGATTTATGAACCCTTGGAATTTTATGGAAAATGGTGCATTATGTGCATTTTGAAAAAAAGATGGTCCATACTTTCATCAAATTAGATGAAAAGAGAGGTTCATAACCCCCAAAACATAAAGAATCATTGCTCTACATAAAGAAATGAAGTCCATGTGGAACTCTTTAATTAAGATTCTTCTTAGTGGAAACATAAGGATTATTACAAAGGGTATTAGTAAATTTCCAAGAGATAGAAAGTATTAAATATGTCCTCTATCATTACTATTCAATTCTTTTTCTATTTCTGGAGCCATGAATCTCAAAGTTCATCTAAGACAAACTTCATTTCCCCTCCCATCCCATCCCCTAAATTTCCTTTTTTTTCTAGCTTTTGAGGGTTCATATGAGATTATCAATAGACAGTACTCTTCACTGTGGCTTCCAAGTTGAGTTGAAGTTTCTACTTCTTTCTCTGCGTAGTATACTGAACATGCTTAATAGAAAAGTGAAAATCTAAAGCATTATATTATTCAGTGATGCCAGTGGTGTAACACTGCTCCTCTTTTCCCTTGTTCTTTCATTGATCAGAAGCAGCTTTTGTGCCATCTCTGCTAGAGCTCTCAAAAGCCATTTTCCACTAAGCAATTGTAGAGAAAATAAAAGGTCAACTCAATGATAGGTTTGTGGCCTGGATTTCTGAAACTTTTTAAGAGATTTCATCACTGTTAAATTTAATCTCTAGCAACCTGGAAGCATCGCATAAAACTTCCAGGAAGGACATTTAATTGATTATTCTGGTTAAGAAACATTTTTATTTAATATTTTAAAGATCAACTATAGAATAGTTTAGATCATGAAGAAACAGGACACATACTCTCAAAAGCTTAATAATCTACTGAGAACAGACTATGGAAAAGAGAAATAATATGTAGATCAAGTCAGGTCTTCAGGTAAAGTGATGATAGCAGATGAGTCATCATATTATGGAATCACTTTCTTACCTTTTCACATAAAGAAAATAAATTTTAACAGTGCAGCTAGGCTTATTAGTTTCTTACATAACAAGTCATGCTAACCAAATCAATGAAACCCTAAAGTATCAATCAGAAGCACCTGTATTTATCTGTGGGAAGCAGAGTATATCTATCAATGTTGATTATAATTGTTTCTTTTACTTTCAATATCCACTTCTTGGAATCTGGGAAACAAAAGCATCTAACAGTTGAAAGCTGAGCGTAGAATTGTAACAGAGAAAACTGACTATGGGAAAATTCCTAATAAACAATCTCGACTTCACCAAAAACACAGCTCTCAGACATGAATGGTTTTATAACTGCCTGGTGACTCTTGGGCCAGGTTTCCTTCAGTTGTAAATTGAATCTGACACTTTCTTGAGTGAAACATTGGTTGAGACAATTAGCCTTTCTGAGCCTCATAGAAATAACAGTATCTACCTCCTAAGGTTGTTATAATTTTGACTAAGATAATTTGTATAAAGAGCTTAGCATTGTGTTGGCACATAGTTAATAAATTAGTTCCATAGACCCTTTGTTGAATTTCTTTTTCACTTTTACCCTTGTATGTTTTCCTTTTCCTCCTTCCTCTCATTCTTAAAAAACTACATCAATTTTTCCCTTAAAAAAATGACATAAACATCTATCTAAGAAATACTTCGTGTTATTTTATGTGTATGGTTTTAAAACTTTACATAAATGACATTGTGCTCTAATCTCATTCCGTGTCATTCCTTTTTCATGTTACTCTATGAGAATCTACTTCATTGGTTCTGTTACGTAATATCCTGCTATGTCTATGAGACATTTTATTTTTCTGCTCACTTAGTGATGAAGGCAGGTGGCTTGCATCTCTTTGCTTCTCCCGAACAACTCTGTGATCAACAAACAGGTGCATAGTTCCTTGTGAAGGTACAAGATTTTCTCTGGGGTATATTTTCAGGGGCAAAATTGCTGGGTCATAAATGCATGGGCTTCCATATGATGGACCTGGAAGGACAGCTCATACTTTTAAATACTTTTCCAGTAGAGCAGGGAGGGGAATGGGATTGGAGATGGGAGATGAAGAGGAAAGTAATAAAACAAATCAAGGACATTCCTCAGATGGATGTGGACTAACGAGTATGATCACCTCAGTCTTATGCACCTGAGGTCCTTAAAACTGTAAAAAAAAAGAATATGACTTAATGCATTAACAATATAAATACAACACTTACTACAATGGCTTAGCATTGCCATCTGTGCTCCAGAGCCAGGATGTCAGCCTCCCATTACACTATCAAGATGCTGCAGAAAATCATTAGATGATGTCTGTGAGGTCCATAAAACTCTTGAGACTTAGGTTCTATAGGAACAATGCAAAATGTTAACTCTGAAAAGATAGCTCTCGAAATTCTAATTATAGACCTCTTTGTTAATCAACACTGGAGATAGCCATGACTTAAATGGTCTCTTTAAGCCTGACTATTGCTGATTCCCAATTAGCCCATAAGGATGTCTTATAAGTGGACACTTGTGACCATTTCATCCAATCAAAGAATGCAAGGTCTCACAGTAAGGTCACATATAATTTAGACACATATATTAGCAAGAGGTATAGAATCAGGAGTTTTGAAGTAAGCAGTCAGTGCAAAAAGAAATGTCAAACAGGGTTCAAGTGTTAGTTTAAATTTACACTCATAAATGGATATGCCTTTAAAGCAAAAGAATAAAATATCACTCAAACTGTTTGTCTATGTCAAAAGATTGAAATAACTAAACCTTTTATTTTCAATAGCACTTTTTGCTTTTTTGTAGGTCTAGTGCCAAACAACAAGTATGACAGCTTTTCCTGCTTATTTCTTCAGGAACTAAGGAGAGACAGACCTGAAAAAGGGGTCGTAATGATTTTCTTCAGAAGTAATAAGGGAACGAATGTGAAAGTTAGGAATCTTTGAGAAATGTCCACGGGCAGCTCAGTCCTTTAATTCAGAGCAGGATTATTTTACTTTTTAATAGTTTAGGATGTAATGGATAAGTTAATTAAATTAGTTGATTTTGCTCAAACTATTATATTAATCCACTGTTATTTTTGGTAAAGCATGTCACTATAATTCTAATACTATTTAGAAGCCAGGAATACATAATGGAAGGGGACATTTAGAGGTAAACATCACCACTAAATTTTAAAAACCTTTCCAATTTATGAAATTGAGTTTTATTTAAAAATTTTGCTCTCCTTTTATCTTTGTCAATATTTGTCTAATATATTTGCATCCCTCAAATCTGATCTGTATATGTTCTGTTTATAATATTTAAATATACACATTTTATGTTAGTAGTCTATACAATAATTTCCCATGTATTCTAGATAAAAGACATTGAAAATGTAGGTTACAAAGGATTAATTGTATGTATAAACATCATTCTTATTCAGTTATCTTTATCTAAGAGAAACAGTTCTTCATTTGTAAAACCTTTAGGAGAGTTCACTGTAAATATACCAGAGCTGATGGAAGGGATTTGGGACAATAATTTGTGATTAAATCCAATCTTTTAATCCGGCTGTTGGGAGTTTCCTGTGAAACCCCTGTCCTCAGAGATTTGCCCCTTTTAACTCTAATTAGTTGCATGCTTATTGATTTAGGGAACAGGAAAATTCACCTCCTCAAATAGGGCATTTTCGGAATTGAAATGCTTTTAAAGGTGTGTTTGGTGTGTCATATAGCTGTGACTCTTTTAGAATTAAGTTACCGCTGGTATAAAAATACCAGTTAAAACTCATATTCACCTCTGTTCTGCATATAGAATGTGTTTACATACCTGATATTGTATATCTGTAGTATAGCCTAATTTTCCAAATCTAATCTAGATTGATCCCATTTTCTGGGGCAAGAAAAGCAACTTGTAATATAATCTTTTTGTCATAACCCTCAAGAAGTATCTTCTGGGCTTGAAAGCATGCTGGAGGTTCTATGTGTTGGCTCACACCTCAAGAGGAAGTCTGCACCCAACTTGCCTCTCTGGTCCCTCCATCACACCAGGAACTACACCCTGGAACATTCACCAGATTGTCTTAATTCACCAGCCTCCTGCCTTGTGTCACTCTAATGGAAGAACTTGAACTGTTTATAATAAAGATACTTTAATTCTAGAATTAAAAGATTGGAATTTGCCACACACACACACAAAATCTACTTTTTCTAGCTCTAAGAGTTCTGGTGAACATTAAGGAACAGTTTTTAAATTTTTTGTTTTTAATATGAGCCAGCAACTCTGTACCATCTTCTTTACAAAGCGAAGCATTGACAATCACCCACTTGCTGACCCCTTCTCTGCCTTGGGTCATCTGAAGTCAATTACTGCCGTCCTGGGAGGATGGTGGAAAATGCCAGTGAAATCGTGCGCTAATTCAATGACATGTCCATTGTTCCACTCATTTAAGAAAGCAGTTTTCTGAACAGCGAAGCATTTCACATGTTCCTGGCTGTACTAAATTAACTCGGAAAGGGCTCCCCTGGTGGTGCAGTGGTTAAGAATCCGCCTGCCAATGCAGGGGACTCGGGTTCGAGCCCTGGTCCGGGAAGATCCCACATGCCGCGGAGCAGCTAAGCCCGTGCGCCACAACTACTGAGCCTGCGCTCTAGAGCCGGCGAACCACAACTACTGAAGCCCTCGTGCCTAGAGCCCATGCTCCGCAGCAAGAGAAGCCACTGCACCACAACGAAGAGTAGCCGCAGCTCACCGCAACTAGAGAAAAGCCCACGCGCAGAAACAGACCCGACACAGCCAAATAAATTAATTAAATTAAAAAAAATTAACTCGGAAAATGTAAGGATTAGACCCTTTGCTGTTTATCTCTAGTTCTCAGCTGTCATTCTGAGTTGCAAGAGCCCAGAGTCTTCTTGATCATGCGAGGACTTGTGAGCATTCAGAAAAGCCTAAATGGACTCTCGTTAGGTCACAGGGACTTGGAGGTAAGAGCATATTCTGTGGCATTCGTGGTTCTGCCTTGTAGAATTGATATCCTTAATTATTGATATCCTTAATTATAGGAGCTGTGAGTGAATGAATGACCTTCTAAGCTCCGT
This sequence comes from Physeter macrocephalus, assembly GCF_002837175.3. NCBI lineage: Eukaryota > Metazoa > Chordata > Mammalia > Artiodactyla > Physeteridae > Physeter > Physeter macrocephalus. The sequence goes on along the minus strand of NC_041226.1, from coordinate 23,532,133 downwards.
TCCCCGAGTAGACTTAGTGCTGTCACAGCTCAGGGGCAATCACTGTCAATCAGCACCAGGTCAGCCCGTGATGGGGCCAGGGGCCTGGGCTATCACAAAGATGCTGGCTAGGGTCGAACAACCAATTTCCCTACTCCCATACACAGATACACAAAAGAGGGGCTCATTGCTTTCTAGAGCTTTAAGTTCTTAGGTGCTGATAGAAGCTACCCTTTCCTGGATTTGGTACATCTGGGCAAAGAACGGTTACTCTGGGGTATAAGATATTGAAATTCAGCAGCTGAAGAAGATAAGAAAGGCCAAATCACAGAAAGACAAGCACTGCATGATTCTACTTATAAAATAGTCAAATTCATAGAATCAAAGAGAGGAATGAATGGTGGTTGCCAGGGGTGGAGGCAGGAGGAAATGGGGAGTTACTCATCAATGGGCTTAAAGTTTCAGTTAAATGAGAGGAATAAGTTCTAGAGATCTGTCCAACATTGTACCTGTAGTCAACATGCTGTATTGTACACTTAAACATTTGTTAACAGGGTACATCTCCCATTAAGTGTTCTTACCATATTACAATAAAATTTAAAGAAAAAAGACCAGCAGAGCCAGATTTGTCAATACTTGTTTAGCAGATTACAGGACCCAAGAATCAGTATCAGTGACAGTCTAAAGCATGACTCAGGCCAGAGGGAACAGACAATAAAAAGAAAAACCTTTCTCTTTTCAGAATAAGAATTCTCTGTCTTCAGAGAACACTGGATGCCTCTTTACCGCACAGCCCTACAGCAAAATGCTTTTCTCATCTACAAAACACTGTGGTTTACAGTTTACCTGAAGCTTGTTATTGTTCCTCTACCTAGTAACCCACATTTACGATTTCTTCTACAAGAGCCACATAGATGAAGATGGAGTATAACACCTGAAATAATAGGATTTTACAGGAAATAATGTAAATGAAGCCGTTTGCCCTTAATGACCCATAATAAAATGCTCTTGTTACCAAGCTCTGCAGGCCAGCCCAGTGCAGGTTGCCATGGTAATGTGCAGCTGTGCCTCCACACTGTTGCTTAATCATCAGTGTGATGTCAGGCCCTTGAGATAACCACAAGCTTAGAAAATCTTTACAGCCACAGTGACAGTCCACTTGGGACTTCAGTTATGTCTGGATGAGGGCCTCTGTGTCCAGGTATAATTAAAATACACTCAGACTTATGATTGGAAATGATTTCAGCAGAGAATTAGGTCATCTTTTTAATTCTCCATTCACTTCCATTTCTCCACATGACTGCCCAGTCAGAAGTGAGACAGAAATGGGGCAGCCCCAGCGCATCACTGAGGAGGAGGATGCTTCTACACCTGTGCAGGGCTCACCTTTTGCATGGGTGGTATAAGTGGCTGGTCTACCCCAGTCCACATCCAAAAAGGACACGACGAAAACCTTCTGTCCCCTCTTCCCATGTTCCCTGCATTTACCTTCCGCCATGACTGAGCCTGAAATTCTCACTATGATTCTTTTCTCAATTTAGACAAAAAAGTCGGGACATTTTACCCAGAGTACAATTTTCAAAACTTATTTATTATCTCGGAGGAAAAAACAGGCCCTGAGGCATCTGTCATCTTCCTTCTCTTTTTTTAATTCCTTTTTTCCTCCCCCCACTTTTTGTTCTGTCTTAAAAGTGTTTATTGGGTACCATTATCTGCCAGGCAATTACCAGGACATAAGGATGAATAAGGCTCAATACATTTGCTCTAAGGAGCCCACAGGTTATCAAGTGGGATGTGGCATGTAAGCGAATGTGCAAGCTAAAGAGACAGAGGCATGCACAAGGTCCACGTGGATAAATTCTACCTGAGGGAGAGCAGGACAAGCTTGGAGAGGCGGTGATATTTGGGATACCTCTCAAAAGGAAATTAGTGGGATTGGGGGAGGTTGATAGAGGGGACAACGTGAGTAAAGACTGAAGGCATGGAATGATCTTGAATGTTTGGGGAATTGCAAGCAATTCAGAATGGCTAGAACTATGGCCTTGAGAGCAATCTGGGGGAGAAATAAGACAGATGTAGGTAGGTCCAGATTGTAATGAGTTTTGACTTTATTTTGCAGGCAAATAGGAGCTACTTAAGGTTTCAAGGAGGGAAGGCAGAGAATTTATAATTGCTATTTAGGAAGACTATTCTTCTAGCAAAGAAAAGCATAAACTGGAGAAAACGTGGGGCAATTAGGAAGTTATTGAAACAGTGTGACTATAGAAGACATTTAACGTGTTTTGTTTTGTTTTGTTTTGTTTTTGTCTGTCTAGCATCTGCTTTTTGAAAGAGAATTGCCCTGTTATCAACCCCTGGCCCACCCTCACACTAATGGACATAAGACCCAAACCCAGCCCATCATAGTACCCTAGCCCTGGTTCACTGTGACTGGTCCAGGGGTAGGCACATAATCCAAGCAGCACCAATCAGACTTCTCTCATGAAACTTCACATATGGACTCCTGGATGTACGATTCTTTCTCCCTTCCTTCCTTCCTTCCTTCCTTCTTTACTTATTTCCTTCCTCCCTCCCTCCCTTCTTTCCTCCCTTTCTTTCTTTTCTTTCAGGTGAAAGGATGTAGCCTTTGGTTTCCAGAAACCACCTCTCCTGCGATATAGAAAGGGTGCTTTGATCATTAAGCCACTTAGAGGAAAATACACTAAAAGATGGGGAAACAGATTTACTGATATTGTTTGAGCCCCCTAGAATCTAGGACCTAGATCCAGCTGTGTTGAAACCAGTATACCAGTGGACTTTCTAGTTACATACACCAAAAGATTCCTTTTTGCTTGAGCAAGCTTGAGTTAGCTTTCTGTCACTTGCCACTGAATGTTTCCTGAATAAGATACCAGGTAAAAATGGTGAGACCTTGAGTTGAGGCTATAGATGATAGTTTCAGTGACATTAATGAAGCTACTCAGGGCTTAGAGAAGCGGGCTGAGGGAAAAGCACTAACAGAGGCACCTACAAAGTACTGGGGGGACACAGAGGTTGGTCCCACCAGCCATGAGCCTCCAACTCCTGCACAAGCAGGGGTTGAGGTTTCTTCTTTGGCAAGTGGATTGGTGAAGAGCATTTCTTCTTCTGATGGAGGCTCTCTCTCCTTTGGAGTCACCAGATTCATAGGAGTTTAATTTTATGTTGAATTGATTCTGTCTTCAGGTCTCACTGGCCCTGATTCTATTCATCAGATTCCTACAGAATATATTTAGTCTTTCTCTTATAGAAAATCCCTTCTACATTTTAATAAAGCATTTGCATATCTCTTTCATCTTCCCCTTTCCAATCTAAACATCGTGTCTCTAGTTCCCTTCCAATGTGCTACACAGGACATGGTTTGGATGGCTTTTATAGTAGTACTTACCAGTATGTAAGGTTATCTTTTCAACTATTTGTTTATCTTCTGTTTTCATTAAATCAGTCACCTCTGTGTGAACAGGCACCTTGAGTGTTTCATCCACCATTTGTACCCAGCACCAGAATCAGTGACTGAAACAAAGTAGGCACTCAATAAACATTTGCTGGTGAGTAGTTTCTAGTTTCTAGTCCATCACCATCTCAGTGGATCTCTTGTTTGTCTATAGCCCACTAATATGCAGTATCCAGCGCAGGATACTCTGAAATCAGTAGAACCATCACAGAATAGAAGGGGGTAGTTGCCAATTTTTTCTGGATCTTTATATGATGCGCCCCAACTTTGCATTGGCTTTTGGGGGAACTACATCACATTGTCACTCTATATCGCTCACCTCAAACCATTAAGTCTTTTTCATGAAGCAGTTGCTAAGCCTTGTCTTCCCATTCTGTAACGGCCTTGCTAGGTTATTATATTTTTTGATCCTTAGTCCAGAATTTCACATATACTCCTGCTAAACTTAGCCCAATGAGGGTCACATGGCTTTTGCTTGTGAGGATGTCATCCAATCTTTAGTTCTCCCAGCTTTCTACCAACAGCATAATCAATGAGTCTAACTAGTCTTCTGGAGGTCAGGCTTTCTGCGTCACCCTTCTCCCCGAATCCTGGCATGTGGCCTGGTGTCTAGAGCATACTCAGTTAAATGTTTATTGGACAAACTTGAAAGGCATACCTTCTATATTTTTCAAGTTTTGATTAAAATGTAAAAAAGGACAGAATATTTTAGCTTTCTTCCAGAAACATCCTTCTTTTGGTATCTATCTCTCAATGTGTATTAATCCAAATGTGTTTGGATTCAGCTCATTTCTCTCCTTCATCTTTGTCATAAGGAAGGTTTGGGGATATTTTGCTGTTATCAAGATACAATGTACTTACACTATAGAAACAATTTCAATGAAAGATGAGTTTAGATTGACATAACTTGATATTAAGGAACGTATTCTGGCTCCCAGTGATTACCAGTTCCTCTTCTACAGGTTCCAGATCCTCCCTTTGTGGGCAGAATGCTCCATGAGCCCGCTTGTAGACATTCTAGTGGGAGACAGAATTTCTAGGAGTCAATTGTAAAACTACGTTGACCTTTCAGGTTGCTGCAGCAGATCAGGATGTGTGGGGAGAAGTTAGAGGAGAGAAACAGCTATCAAAACCCCAGAGGGTATATTTTTGGACTAGATAAATTCTCATTTTGTTTAGAAAAGCATCACATATCCATATATAATCAAAATATATCCACTGATGATTATAATTAGGGACGTTCAAGGTGGTGTCTCTATTCCCTGTTTAAGCAAGAGGACAATTTCTGGCAGACTGCTCATCCTAGGTTTGGTCCAAGAGGATGCTGAGTGGAGGAGGCAGGAAGCAGGAGTTGGAGATTACTGTGCTCCACATCCCTGGCTAAGGCCATCTGAGTTGACTATGTTAGTTACATCAGCACTACTTTTTCCTCAGTGCTATAGTAATGACTTGGAACACTATGAAGGACCTTCCTTAGATTTCAATGTCCTTTAAAACCAAAGAGCATATGGTAACAGACCAAGCCAACAGCCCCTTTCAACATAAATTGGCGTGATCTTTCTCTCTTGAGTGGATTCCTCCAGAATCCATGGCATAAAGAGCCACATTTCCTTGAAATGTACAGGACATTTAATAACAACCACAGTGTCTCCTACATGATTTATGGCTGCCTCTTCTCTGTGGATTTTGGTAGGAAGAAGGGAATTCAGGTTTGACTATATGTGGGGGCAGTTCAACAGGCTTGTAGCGTCATTTTGTTCAAGTTATTTGAGGAGGCTGTCACTTCCTTCCAATCTGTGCCAGTTAGTATGATTACTATCACATCTCTACGATCACATCTCTACTCTCCATAGCCAGCAAATTAGGAATGGAGAAAAATGCAGACAGTTCACAGAGATGTTATTTTTCTCATCTTTTTCCTCTTTCAGGCACTCTTAAATGGCTTACTGAAAAATGTTGCCAAACCTTATTTTTTGCTTCATAAGGCATAAAAGAGTTTCTCCACCCCACCTACTCCTGCCATCCCCCTTTTCTCCCCCTTTTTTTTCTCTCTCTTTAGAAAATGCTCAGAAAAGCATGAGCATCTTAGGGTCAGAATATTATTACAAAGTAAATTACTATTAAAATGAGCTAAGTGGTAACCTCAGTGTCTTAAAGAGTCTCTACCTTGTCCTATGTGTTGAATTGATTGCTGGAAAATACTACACTGTCAGAGAGCTTTTAAATGTGTAATATTTCACAGTCCTTCCTGGGCCAAGGACTGAGTCTGGCTAATTTGAAGTGTATTGAGCTTAATGGTACCAAGTACCTCCCTCGATGAGTACTATTTGAATAAAAATAATGCATAATAATAACAGCTCCATAAACATTTGCTGACTGATGCTCTTATGGATTCAGTGAAGAAACTCTCCATTCATTACTTAATTTCACTGCTTCCTTATTTCTCCACCAGATGGCAGAAGAAGGGCCAGGTTATTGAGTTTGAGATAATTTTGATTCTTAGATATTAAATATGAGATGGTATCAAAGGTAGGAAATAAACTGTGAAATACATTGCTATGATTTTATTTTTATCATATTTTCTACATGGAAATATCTTGAAATAAAGAAAGGGTTGTGGCGAACTTAGGTGAATCTTAGAATTTAGGTTGGAGATTACAAATTAAGCCAGGGATTATAGACCAAGGGATATATTAATCCTCTTTCTGGTATCCTGATGAAATGGGCAATAGGGATGGGGAAATGACTCAAAGGGTGTTTTTCACCCATCGTCCCTTTGCATTTGGAAATATAATAGGAAAGACATGTGGATATGAGAAACGCTCTTTTATCCAGTACTGCAATGGATCCAGGCCTTTCAGGAATTATATCCTCTACTCCTATTTAGTGTTACTTTTGAGGCTAAACCCTTAAAATCCATCCCACTGGATAGTTAAAATGTATGAGGAAATAAAAAGGGTCAGTCAAGGACCCGAGGGCCATCAGCCAACAAAAAGAAGAGTTTGCATTCTTACAGCTGGTAAATGTTTAACATCTTGGCACTGTCAAGTGTTGCCCAAGTTTATTTACCAAGTTCTTAAACAAACTGGGAAAAATATTTTATTATTCCTGTATAAATAGATTTAAAGGGGGAGATTTGAAAAAGACAGTGTGTTTCAGTCAGAAAACAGCTCCATTCCCCTTCATTCTCATTGCCATTTCTCATCCATACCAAAAACCCAAAGCATTTTTCATAATTTACATAGTCTGTCTTTTGAGATAAAAGGCCATTAGATTACAGTTGGGAGAGAAAGGGAGTGAATTGTAAGAGATTGTTTTGAGAATAGTCTTTTCAGATAATAACCTGCATGCTAGAAATGGAAAATTAATTTTAAGACAGTGGATCAAAGATTTTTTTCCATCCATATTTGAGAAGAATATTTTAAGAAGCATACACATATTTATGATATTTTATTGCACAGCCACTCTGTTTTTTGAGACTTTGGCTTTAACCTTTTCTAGTCACCATGGCAACGAGGACACAAATACAACATCCATACTAAGAGCTGAATATGTGAGGTGGAACTTCCACTGATACACATAATATGTATATTTGACCTAAGCATTACAAAAAGAAAATAATGTAACTTTAAACATAGTAAATTGTCTGAGTCGTAAAATGGAAATAGTGTATATGACTAGGAAAATGTAATCTCATAAATGATCGGAGGGAAAATAGTGTTGGATTCCCCTTATCTCTAGAAACTCCATCTTGCATTCTCCCTTCTCCCTTCCTGATGTAAAGAACATCATGGGAAACTTGAAGAAAATCATTCTAAGACTTTATTTTTCTTCTTTCTGAAGTCTAAGCCTAAAATAAATGATTTATTTTTAGGCAAATCATAAACCTGTAATCTGAGACACTGGTCTTACAAAAACACTTCAGCACTTCCAATTACTGGCTGTAAATTGCTTTCATAAAAACCCTTCTAAATGTTCACTCTGCCTTCTGAAAGAAGAAAACAGATGTTAAAATTTCATCCCTATAAACTCCAACTACTGGCTAGGTTGCTTCTCACACAGAATCCTGTGAAAGCAGGGGGAATGCGTAGATTCTACAGTGGCATAAAGCCTAGATCCATGCCCAAAGTTCTGCCCTGGACTTTGAATAACATCTTGGAAGGAACCAAAAAGAGATCCTGCTCTGGCTGTGACAAGGGTAACACCAGATGTGAGATGCATGTGCATTGGGGAGTTTTTGGAGCAGGGGTGAAGAGCCACAGAAGAGAAGCAGGGAAGTGTGAACACCAGAGACACAAAGAGAAGCCCCTGCAGGGAGCCTCATGCAGATGCTTAATAAATGCTTTTGGATATGACTGAGTGATCAAAGGGTGGTGTTAGCAACAGACAGTCTTAGTACCATCGCCTATGGATGCCTTTGGCAATCCAGATCCTGGGTTATATGGGGTAGTTGGACTGCCAAAGGGATGCCATGCCCTGGGCTTGTTATGAATGGGCAGCCATTCCTCTTGCTTGAGTCACACTCCTCCGTTGTTGGAAGCCCGTACTGAGCACTTTCCCTATGAAGAGCCGTCTTGGGTGTATTTTTCAGATCTATGGGAGTTGCTGCAAAACAGCTCCTCAGTTTTCTTATGTCTAAAATGAGATACAAATCCACTAATAATAAGTAATAAATTTATGTACAAAATCTAACTCATAATACTGCATGATGCTAAAGAAAAAAATTTAGGCAGCTGTTGTAAAAACTTAAGGTCCTTTTCATCAGACTGTTCTGCTAGCGTCCATCAAGGAGGTAGTATAGTAGAGTGGGCAGAATGTTGGCCTCAGAGGCCAGAGAAGCAAATTTAAGTTCCAGATGGGTGGCGACCTGCTGTGAGATCTGACAAAACCTCACAGTGTCCAGTTTTCTCATTGGCAAAAATAAGATGCTGGTCTAGAAGATCTTCTATCAAATATTTTATTATTCTAGAGAGAATTAAGTAAGGAATTGAGAGCCTAGTGTCCCTGGGAAGGTCAATTTTACTTCTGACTCCCGCAGATAATCCTCTAGGCACCTGGAGAAGGGGGAGAGACATTTATATTCAAATGTTCCAGTTGGGTTTGGGAAATCAGAATAAAAGCCAACATATCTTACATGCTAGAAACATGGTCCTAGTGTGGGAAATAGAGAAAGGCAACTACTATACAGTCAACACCAGCTCTGTCTCTGCCCCTCACCTGCCCTGGCCACTCCCTTGTCTAGGTAAACCAATTGGGATGGCCGGCAACCCAACAGCCATGTGCATAAAGGGTGTGGGGATGGGGGCAGGTAGGAGAAAGAGAAAAAAGACTTTTCTGGTCCCAAGGTAAATAGGATTTCTTTGGTATTGAGTGGAGAATAGGTATTACTGTTGGTTAACTAAGTCCAACTTTCAAGACTTTCCAAGTCTGAGACTTTCTCAGTTAAAAAACAATGTGGTGGGGAGACCTTCAAGATGGCAGAGGTGTAAGACGTGGAGATCACCTTCCTCCCCACAAATACATCAGAAATACATCTACATGTGGAACAACTCCTACAGAACACGTACTGAATGCTGGCAGAAGACCTCAGATTTCCCAAAAGGGTGTGTGAGGAGAGGGGATCCAGAGCACCGCCTAAACAAGCTCCAGAGACTGGAGCGAGCTGCGGCTATCTGCGCGGACACCAGAGACAGGCATGAAACGCTAAGGCGGCTGCTGCCGCCACCAAGAAGCCTGTGTGCAAGCACAGGTCACTGTCCACACCTCCCCTCCCAGGAGCCCGTGCAGCCCGCTAATGCCAGGGTCCCATGATCCAGGGAAAACGTGCCCAGGAGAACACACTGTGCGCCTCAGGCTGGTGCAACGTCAGGCCGACCTCTGCCTCCACAGGCTTACCCCGAATCCGTACCCCTCCCTCCCCGTGGCCTGAGTGATCCCCCAATCAGCTACTCCTTTAACCCCTTCCTGTCTGGGCGGGAACAGACGCCCTCAGGTGACCTACATGCAGAGGCGGGGCCAAACCCAAAGCTGCACGCCCGGAGCTGTGCGAACAAAGAAGAGAAAGGGAAATCTCTCCCAGCAGCCTCAGGAGCACTGGATTAAGTCTCCACAATCAACTTGATGTACCCTGCATCTGTGGAATACCTGAATAGACAATGAATCATCCCAAAATTGAGGTGGTGGACTTTGGGAGCAACGATATATATATTTTTTTCCTTTTTCTCTTTTTGTGAGTGTGTATGTGTATGCTTCTTTGTGTGATTTTGTCTGTATAGCTTTGCTTTTACCATTTGTCCTGGGGTTCTGTCTGTCCTTTTTTTTTTTTTTTGTATAGTTTTTAGCGCTTGTTATCATTGGTGGATTTGATTTTTGGTTGGATTGCTCTCTTCTTTCTTTCTTTTTTAAATTTCTTTTTAAATTTTTATTTTTAAAAATTGTTTTTTATGTTTTATTTTAATAACTTTCTTTTCTTTTTTTTCTTTCTTTTTTTCTCCCTTTTCTTCTGAGCCGTGTGGCTGACAGGGTCTTGGTCCTCCGGCTGGGTGTCAGGCCTGTATCTCTAAGGTGGGAGAGCCAAGTTCAGGATATTGGTCCACCACAGACCTCCCAGCTCCATGTAATATCAAACAGCAAAAGCACTCACAGAGATCTGCGAGTCAATGCTAAGAAGCAGCTCCACTCAACGACCAGCAAGCTGCAGTGCTGGACACTCTATGCCAAACATTTAGAAACACAGGAACACAACCCCATGCATTAGCAGAGATGCTGCCTAAAATCATAATCAGGTCACAGTCCCCCAAAACACACCACCGGACACGGTGCTGCCCACCAGAAAGACAAGATCCAGCCTCACCCACCAGAACACAGGCACCAGTCCCCTCCACCAGGAAGCCTACATAACACACTGAACCAACCTTACCCACTGGGGACAGACACAAAAAACAACGGGAACTACGAACATGCAGGCTGCGAAAAGGAGACCCCAGACACAGTAAGTTAAATAGAGGAAATAACTACCACAGAGAAGAATAAAGAAAAAAGAATGAAAAGAATTGAGGACAATCTGAGTCATCTCTGGGACAATGTTAAACATGCCAACATTTGAATTGTAGGGGTCCCAGAAAAAGAAGGAAAAAAGAAAGGGACTGAGAAAATATTCGAAGAGACTATAGTTGAAAACTTCCCTAATATGGGAAAGGAAATAGTTAATCAAGTTGAGGAAGTGCAGAAACTCCCATACAGAATATCCAAGGAGAAACATGCCAAGACAAATATTAATCAAACTATCAAAAATTAAATACAAAAAAATGAATATTACAAGCAGCAAGGGAAAAACAACAAATAACATACAAGGGAGTCCCTATAACAGCTGATTGTTCAGCAGACATTCTGCAAGCCAGAAGGGACTGGCAGGACATATTTAAAATGATGAAAGGGAAAAACCTACAAACAAGATTACACAGCAAGGATCTCATTCAGATTGGATGGACAAATTAAAACCTTTACAAATAAGCAAAAGTTAAGAGAATTCAGCACCACCAAACCAGCTTTACAACAAATGCTAGAGAAACTTCTCTAGGCAGGAAACACAAGAGAAGGAAAAGACCTACAACAACAAACCCAAAACAATTAAGAAAATGATAATAGGAACATACATATCAATAACTACCTTAAATGTAAACAGATCAAATGTTCCAACCAAAAGACATAGACTGGCTGAATGGATACAAAAACAATATCCATATATAAGCTGTCTATAAGACACTCACGTCAGACCTAGGGAAAGATACAGACTGAAAGTGAGGGGATGGAAAAAGATAGTCCATGAAAATGGAGATCAAAAGAAAGCTGGAGTAGCAATTCTTATATCAGATAAAATAGACTTTAAAATAAAGACTATTACAAGGGACAAAGAAGGACACTACATAATGATAAAGGGATCAATCCAGGAAGAAAAACGAGACCCATATATATGCTGTCTACAAGAGACCCACTTCAGACCTAGGGACACATACAGACTGAAAGTGAGGGGATGGAAAAAGATATTCCATGCAAATGGAAATCAGAAGAAAGCTGGAGTAGCAATTCTCATATCAGACAAAATAGACTTTAAAGTAAAAACTATAACAAGAGACAAAGAAGGACACTATATAATGATCAAGGGTTCGATCCATGAAGAAGATATAACAATTGTAAATATTTATGCACCCAACCTAGGAGCACCTCAATATATAAGGCAAATACTAACAGCCATAAAAGGGGAAATCGACAGTGACAAAATCATAGTAGGGGACTTTAACACCCCACTTTCCCCAATGGAGAGATCATCCACAATGAAAATAAATAAGGAAACACAAGCTTTAAATGATACATTAAACAAGATGGACTTAATTGATTTTATAGGACTATTCCATCAAAAACAACAGAATACACTTTCTTCTCAAGTGCTCATGGAACATTCTCCAGGATAGATCATATCTTGGGTCACAAATCAAGCCTTGGTAAATTTAAGAAAATTGAAATCATATCAAGTAACTTTTCTGACCACAACGCTATGAGACTAGATATCGATTACAGGAAAAAAATCTGTAAAAATACAACACGTGGAGGCTAAACAACACACTACCAAATAACCAAGAGAACACTGAAGAAACCAAAGAGGAAATCAAAGAATACCTAGGAAGAAATGACAATGAAAACATGACGACCCAAAACCTATGGGATGCAGCAAAAGCAGTTCTAATAAGGAAGTTTATAGCAATAAAATCCTACCTCAAGAAACAACAAACATCTCAAATAAACAACCTAATCTTACACCTAAAGAAATTAGAGAAAGAAGAACAAGAAGAACCCCCAAAGTTAGCGAAGGAAAGAAATCATAAAGATCAGAACAGAAATAAATGAAAAAGAAATGAAGGAAGAAATAGCAAAGACTAATAAAACTAAAAGCTGATTCTTTGAGAAGGTAAACAAAGTTGAGAAACCTTTAGCCAGACTCATCAAGAATAAAAGGGAGAAGACTCAAATCAATAGAATTAGAAATGAAAAAGGACAAGTAACAAGTGACACTGCAGAAATACAAAGGATCATGAGAGATTACTAGAAGCAACTCTATGCCAATAAAATGGACAACCTGGAAGAAATGGACAAATTCTTAGAAAAACACAACCTTCTGAGACTGAATATCAAACATTTTGAGAAGAGCTAACACCTATCCTTCACAAACTCTTCCAAAATATAGCAGAGGGAGGAACACTCCGAAACTCATTCCACGAGGTCACCATCACCCTGATACCAAAACCAGACAAACATGTCACAAAGAAAGAAAACTACAGGCCAATATCACTGATGAACATACATGCAAAAGTTCTCAACAAAATACTAGGAAACAGAATCCAACAGCACATTATAAGGATCATACACCATGATCAAGTGGGGTTTATCCCAGGAATGCAAGGATTCTTCAATATACGCAAATCAATCAATGTGATAAACCATATTAACAAATTGAAGGAGAAAATCCATATGATCATCTCAATAGATGCAGAAAAAGCTTTTGACAAAATTCAACACCCATTTATGATAAAAACCCTCCAGAGAGTAGGCATAGAGGGAACTTACCTCAACATAATAAAGGCCATATATGACAATCCCACAGCCAACATTGTTTTCAATGGTAAAAACTGAAACCATTTCCTCTAAGATTAGGAACAAGAAAAGGTTGTCCAGTCTCACCACTATTATTCAACATAGTTTTGGCAGAGAAGAAAAAGAAATAAAAGGAATCCAAACCAGAAAAGAAGAAATAAAGCTCTCACTGTTTGCAGATGACATGATACTATACATAGAGAATCTAAAGATGCTACCAGAAAACTACTAGAGCTAATCAATGAATTTGGTAAAGTAGCAGGATACAAAATTAATGCACAGAAATCCCTTGCATTCCTATACACCAATGATGAAAAATCTGAAAAAGAAATTAAGGAAACACTCCCATTTACCATTGCAACAAAAAAGTAAAATACCTAGGAATAAAACTCCCTAAGGAGACAAAAGACCAGTATGCAGAAAAATATAAGACACTAATGAAAGAAATTAAAGATGATACAAACAGATGGAGAGATATCCCATGTTCTTAGATTGGAAGAATCAACATTGTGAAAATGACTATACTACCCAAAGCAATCTACAGATTCAATGCAATCCCTATCTAACTACGAATGGCAGTTTTCACAGAACTAGAACAAAAATTTCATAATTTGTATGGAAACACAAAAGACCCTGAATAGCCAAAGCAATCTTGAGACAGGAAAACAGATCTGAAGGAATAAGGCTCCTGGACTTCAGACTATACTGCAAAGCCACAGTAATCAAGACAGTATGGTACTGGCACAAAAACAGAAATATAGATCAATGGAATAGGATAGAAAGCCCAGAGATAAACCCACGCA
>NC_041226.1:23500371-23517514 GCF_002837175.3 Physeter macrocephalus | reverse complement strand
CAAAATTGAGTTATTTGTAATGAGGTGGATGGACCTAGAGTCTGTCATACAGAGTGAAGTAAGTCAGAAAGAGAAAAACTAATACCGTATGCTAACACCTATATATGGAATCTAAAAAAAAAAAAAAGAGGTGCTGAAGAACCTAGGGATAGGACAGGAATAAAGATGCAGATGTAGAGAATGGACTTGACGACACGGGGAGGGGGAAGGGTAAACTGGGATGAAGTAAGAGAGTGGCATGGACATATATACACTACCAAATATTAAATAGATAGCTAGTGGGAAGGGGCCACATAGCACAGGGAGATCAGCTCGGTGGTTTGTGATCACCTAGAGGGGTGGGATAGGGAGGGTGGAAGTGAGACGCAAGAGGGAGGAGATATGAGGATATATGTATATGTATAGCTGATTCTCTTTTTTATAAAGCAGAAACTAACACACCATTGTAAAGCAATTATACTCCAATAAAGATGTTTAAAAAACAAAAACAAAAACAATGTGGTGTGTACACACACATATGCACACATATATACAGGTACACATTATAGCTTACATAAAAACCCCAGGAAAGTTCTCATCTTCCCACCAGTGGTCTCATCTCTGATTCTATATCTTACTATTTGTCTTTTGCCATAAGGCACAAACCCAGTGAAATACAGAGATTTGAAATGTGCAGAACTCCTTCTAGATATTCTTGGTGTGAACACTCCCTTCATCCTGCCCTCTGCCCTAGTGCTCCTACCAATATATAAGGACAGAACTTGAGAATTCTAACTAGTGTGGGAAATTGTAATTGCCCACACTTTTTACATTTGCTGCTGTTCCATGACAGATTGTCTTCTTTTCAGTAGAAAAGAAAATTTCTAAAAGATCATTGTTACATCACTTTGAAGGATTAAAAAAGATGGTGTCTCTAGGAACGTATTAAGAGGGAATAACACTGTATGCATCTAAAATTATTTATAACATTTATAAAATTCCTCAAGAGCTTCTAATCTGCTAAATTTAAAGTTCAGTCTTTTCCTGTGTTTCTTTTTATTGGCAAATACAAAAGAGTAAATATCTTTTGAACTTTTTGGTGATACCATAATCTGGATTCATTGATGTGGATCATTGCTGAGTGATATATTTTATGCTGAAGAGGTAATTGCTATTTTGGCATGGAATAGAGATGCTATATCTATATCTTTATCGTAATACTCATTCAGACTAAATTTATCTTTGCCTTCCCCATATTATTCTACAGTTACTCTCACAAGGATTTTACAATCATCAATCTATTTGCCAAGTAATTTCACCATCAGTTTTGATTATCCTCCTAGAAACTTTTGTGAAGTGATAGGTTAATTTATACCCCAAAGTGATATTGCTCCTCAGCCTAGACACACAGGATTTGATACTTTCAGCAGACCTAGTTGAGAATACATAGGCCAACACACACACACACACACACACACACAGGATTAACAGCAATAACAAAAATGACTCCCCTCTCCTCAGTCCTCACCTGTGTTTCTCTTATGGATCATCTATCAATAAAATTAAAGTTCTCTTGGCCATACGTTTATATAAGGCAGCTCACAATTAATTATTGACAGCTGTGAATGAGTTTATCATAGTCTCTGGGCTCTGACAAAAGAGACAGATAACTTGCTGTGAACCACTAAGTATCTGAAAAGGGCATGAGGAATGTTAGGAGGAAAAATTATGTGAGTGAGAAGAGCATGGAGGGAAGAAAAGAGAGAGAAAGGGTTGAAGAAAACTCTACAGTATCATATGGAGTCTAACAGGACTGGATTCAAATTGTAGATCCTTCATTTAATGCTTTTTTGTATACTTGAGCCAGTTATTTAATCTCTATGATCCTTAGGTTATTCAGCTGTAAAAAGAATACATCATTGGATTGTTTTGAGAATTATGTTAAATTATAAGATAAGTGTAAAGCATATAGTACAATTCCATTAAAAATAATTGTTATTTCATTAATTTGTAATTTTGCAAGCATAAAAACAGTGTCCATATGACTGTGGAAAAATACTTGAAACATTTCTTTTTTGAGGAATGGTAACTAAATGAATTTCTTATTTTAAGGAAATAGTTAAGTGTTTGGAAGGAAACTATACAACAAGGCTTAATGCTAATACCTAACAATGGAGAAAATAAACTGAATAATAGCAGGTTTATGCTACAAGGGACACCTTTTAGAGATAGGTACTATGTAAAGAGTAACCAAAAGAAAACAGGAGTGGCTGCACTAATATCAGACAAAATAGACTTTAAGACAAAGGATATCCTTACGAAAAAGAGGGACATTTAGTAATGATAAAAGAAAAGCAGAAACATATAACAGGAAGATATAACAATTATAAATGTATACGCTCCTCACAACAGAGCTTGCTCTAAAATTCATGGAGCAAAAACTGACAAAATGATAGTAGTAATACACAAGTCAACAATTTTAGTTGGCGATTTAAATACTCCTCCCTCAGTAATTGACAGAACTAGAAATATCAGTAAGAAAAATTTGAACAACATGAACCAAATTGGCCTAGTTGACATATATAATGCACTCCACCACCAACAGCAGAATGCACATTCTTTTCAAGTATATATGGAAAATTTCTCAGTATAGATATTATGACAATTCCATAAAACAAATAGTGATAAATTTAATAGGGTTAAAATTATACAAAGTCATTCTCTGATTACAATGAAACTAAATTAAAAAACAATCACAAAAAGAAATCTGGGAATGCAAATATTTGGAAATTAAAGAGCACAATTCTAAATAACTCATGGGTCAAAAAAGAAATCACAAAAGCAATTAGAAAATATTGTGAACTAATTAAAAATGAGAACAAATCATATCAAAATTTATGAGACAGAGCTAAAATAGTGCTTAGAGGGAAATTATAGTGATAAATATATAGTATTAAAAAGAAATAAAGAGATAAAATCACTAATCTATGTTTCCATCATAAGAACTAGGAAAAGAAGAGCAAACCAAACCCAAAGGGAGTAGAAGGATAATAAAGATCTGAATGGAAATCAGTAAATTAGAAAGCAGAAAACCAATAGAGAATTTCAATTACACTGAATTTTGCTTCTTTGAAAACATTAAAAAAATTGATAAACCTTTACTTAGTCTGATCAAGGAAAGATGGAAGTAGACATAAATTACCAAAATCAGGAACAAAAGAGACACCATGAAGAAATTAAAATAGTTATAAGGGGATATTATGAATAACTTTATTCTAACAAATTAGACAATTTAAATGAAATGGATAAATTCCTAGAAAGACACAAATTACTAAAACTGACTATAAAAGAAATAATAAATCTGAATAGATCTACATCAAGTAAAGAAATTGAATTAGAATTAAAACTCTTTCCACATAGAAAAGCTGAGGCCCAAATGACTTTACTGGTAAAATCTGTGAAGTCATTTCTTTTAAGGAAGAAATAACACCAGTTCTACACACACTCAGAAAATAGAGGAGGAAATACTTTTCTACTTATTTAATGAGGCCAGTATTACCTTGATGTCAAAGCAAGACAGTTATCATAAGAAAAGTGTAAATAAAACTATGGAATAATAACACTCATTCACTAATAATAACTATGGAATAATAACAAAAATATTAACAAAACATCAGCAGACCATATCCATCCATGTAAAAAAGGATTATAAATGATGAAAAGCTGGGATTTGCAAGAGTAGTTTGAAGTTCAAAAATCAATGTAATGTACAATATTAAGAGGATAAAGGGCAAAAACCATATAAACGTCTCAATAAATGTGCAAAAAGAATTGGAAAAAACACAACACCCATTTATGTTAAAAACTCCCAAGAAACAATCAGGAAAAGAGAACTTCCTTAATTTAATAAAGAACATCTATAAAAAAAACCTGTGATTAACACTTTGCCTTCCAATGCAGGGGCCGCAGGTTTGATCCCTGGTCAGGGAACTAAGATCCCACATGCCTCAGGGCCAAAAAACCAAAACATAAAACAGAAGCAATATTGTAACAAATTCAATAAACGCTTTAAAAATGTTCCACATCAAAAAAAAATCTTAAAAAAAAAACGTACAGTTGATATCATACTTGGTGGTGAAAGACTAAATTCTCTCTCCCTTAGACTGGGGAAATTCACTGTATATTGGATACTCTATCCAGTGAAGCAAGGCAAGGAAAAAACCTAAAGGTATATAGATTAGGAAGGAAGATGTAAAATGTTTTATTCACAGATGAAATGATCTTGTGTGTAAAAAATCCTAAGGAATCTAAGAAAAGACTGTTAGAACAAATGATAAGAGTTTAGCAAGGTAATAGGAAGATGAATATACAGACAGTAATGTATTCCTATGAACTAGCAACAAACAATGTAAAAATATAATTAATAAAAAATTCCATTCACAATAATATCAAAAAGAACAAAATACTTAGGAATAATTTATATTTCTTTAAAAAGATAAGCCTCTACATTGAAAATTATAATAATTGCTGAAAGAAATTAAGGAAAACCTAAATAAGTGAGAAATATATCATGTTTGTGGATTATAAAACTTGATATTAAGATGTCAATTTTCTACAAATTGATCTACAGATTCAAAATGATCCCTACAGAATTCTGGCTGGTTCTTTTTTTATTAGATTCAATTAGTCGATCCTAGGAAGCATATGTAAGTGCAAAGGACATAGAATAGTCAAAACAATTTTGAAGAAGAGGTGCAAAGTTGAAGGATTTACACTACCTGATTTCAAAGCTCAACACAAAGTAATAGTAGGCAGGACAGTGTGATGTTGGCATAATGGTAGACATAAAGGTCAATGGTGCAGAATAGTCCAGAAATAAGCTCACAGGTATACGGTCAATTTATTTTCAACAAGTGTGCCAGGGTAATTCAATGGGGAAAAACAGTCTTTTCAACAAATGGAGCTGAGAAATTAACTTTAAATTGATCACAGACTTGAATGTGAGAGCTGAAACTCTAAGATATGTCAAAGAGAACACAGGAGAAAAATTTTTGTGATTTTAGGTTAGTAAATATTTTTTAGATATGGCATCAGAAGCACATCTATTAAAAATGTGATAAATTGGACTTCATCAAAATCACAACTTTTGTTCTTCACAAGATACTACTAAGAAAATGAAAAAATAAGACAGAGGCTGGGAGAAAATATTTGCAAAACAACTGCTAAAATAATTTTATATAAATAAATAACTTTTACAGTTCAATAATAAGACAACCAAATTAAAAATAAGAAATGATTTGAATAGACATTTCTCCAAAGAAGATATACAAATGAGTGCCACTAGTCATCAAGGGATGCAAATTAAAACTACAAGAAACAACTACACACTCACTAGAGTAGCTTAATTTAAAAAGACTGAAAATTCTAAATATTGGTGAGGATGTGGAGGAAGTGGAACCCTCATACACTGCTGGCAGGAGTAAAATGATACAACCACTTTGAGAAATACTTTGATAGTTTTTTTAACGTTAAATATAAACTTATCAAACAGACCAGCAAGTTCACTCCTAGATATCTACCCCCCCAAAATGAGAACACATATCTATACAAAAACTTGTATGTGAATGGTCATAGTAGCATTACTTGTAATAGCCAAAAAACTGCAATGTCCATCAAATGATGGATGTATAAACAAAATGTAGTAAATTCTTATAATAAAATATTACACAGCAATTAAAAGGAATTGATTACTGATACATGCAACAACATAGATGAACCTCATAAATGTAATGCTAAGTGAAAGAAGCCAAATGCATTAGACTATAATGATTACATTTTAAATAATTTCTATAAAAGGCAAAACTTCCTGGGGCTGGGGAGAGAGCAGGGATTAATTTAAAACAGTTCAAGGGAATTTTTCCATTAATGGAAATGTGCTAAAACTGGATTGTTTCTGAATGTTTATAGCATCTTTTTTTCATAATCACGAAAAACTGGAAGCAATCAAGATATTCTTTAAGAGATAAAATGGATAAATGAACTACAGTACAGTCATATGATGGAATATTATTCAGCCATAATAAGAAATGTATTATCAAGACACAAAAAGACATGGATGCATCTTAACTGCATACAGCTATGTAAAAGGAGCCAGTCTGAAAGAGCTATGTACTGTATGATTCCAATTATGTATATAACATTCTGGAAGAGTCAATGTTATAAAGATAGTAAAATACTCAGTGGTTGCCAAGGGTTCAAGGGTGTGGTGGGGTTGAGTATTGAATATGTGAAGCACAAAGGATATTTTAAAGTGGTGAAACTATTCTGTGTGATACTAAAAGTGTGGATACACAGCACTATGCATTTTGTCCAAACCCACTGAACTTTAAAGGACAAAGAGTGAAACTCAGTTTATGTAAATTTTTAAGAAATCATATAAGGTATCAGGGGATAACAAGGAGGAGTGTAAGCTATGACAAGAGACTCGAACGGTATTACAGTGTATGAAACAACCTCACTAAGGCAGGTAGGGAGAAAAGGTGCTGATCTAAGTGATTTAGGAAATGAGTCTGTAAGAATTAAAGGAAAAAGAACTTGCACATAAGCACTGTACTCTGATTGGTAAAGTTGCTTCCAGTAGGGATATGGGTTAATGATTCTGAAACTACTATACATGTATATTGGAATTGAACAATCAAGTAAATGGATGGCAGATGATGAGAGTCAGATTTCTCACTGTTAGAGTGGATGTTTACAGGTAAGCTAGGGGAGGAGGTCACAATGAACCATATGTTAACGGATTAGGTTTGGAGACATCAGTATGAACTCATGTTTAGCTTAATATAGATATAGATGGTTATAAAACTAAATGTTTTTAGATATGTGTAAATACATAGGTTAGTATACACACATATATTTCTTTGCTCTGTCAGCTAAGAGGACCCAGAAGCACCAACACCGCAGTAGCAATAAACATACCTTGTATCCAGATCTTGGTTTCTAATACCATTCCCAATAAAAGGAACTAAGACTCCTTGGAGAAATGGCTGATTCTAAGGCTGGGTCAGGAAATAGACGAGATGATCCTGGAGCATCTTACAGTCCAGAAAGTAAGGAAGTGTCCAAAAAACAAAAACAAAAGCAAAACAAACAAACCCTATAATAAGGGAGATATTCCCAAGGGATATAGGAGCCAACTGAAAGAGATCCCAAAGTCCAAAGCTGGAACAATATGGGAAAAAAATCAAATAAAGTAGTATTGGATTATAATTCAAAGTATGAAATAAACGTCCATGAGCACATATTGATATAAAGAATTGAATAGATAAATAAATGGGGTAGAAGGTAAATATCTCCCATGCAGAAGAATTCCAAATAATTTATGTAGATACTCCACCCTCAAGAAATGGGGCACGTATCCCCACACCTTAAGGGTGGCCGTGTAGCCAGCACACAATATCTTCCTTTAGAAGAGTACGAAAAGAGGGAATAAAAAAGTAACTTTGCAGTGCAGAAACCTGATAAACACGACCTCAGCCAGGTGATCACGATTAACTACAACAGTGATGTCATGTGGGTAGTATGCACCCTTAATATAATGTGATGAAAAATGGTACTTTAACTCTGTGGTCTTCCTCTCCAAAACCCACAATCCCAGCTTAACCATGAGAAAAAAATCAGATAAATTCCAACTAAGGGTCATTCTACAAAATATCTGACAAATACTCCTCAAAACTGTCAAGTCATCTAAAACAAGGAAGGTCTAAAAAACTGTCACAGCTAAGAAGAACCTTAAGGAGACATGATGACTAAATGTAATGTGGTGTCCCAGATGAGATTCTGTAACAGAAAAAAGAAATTAGGTGAAAACTAATTAAATTATGGACTTTACTTAATAATAATGTTTCAACATTGGCTCATTAATGGCAGCAAATATACCATACTAATATAAGAGGCTAACAGAGGAAAGTAGGTGTGGGGTATATGGGAACTCTCTGAACCATCTTCACAAATTTTTGGTAAATTTAAAATTGTTCTAAAAAATAAAGTTTATTTTCAAAAAAAGAAAATTATTCTCTTTCCTGTGATATTACAAGACAGATCGGGGAAATTCTATATAAAAATGTCTCAGATAAAATGATATCACACAGATAAATTCCAGAAAAATGTGTTCCATTTGGCTCTGTGCTGGCTTAGTGCTGAAGTGGCAGCCAGAAGAAGTTCAGAGTTAGAATTATTATTATTACATATTTGGCAGAAATTTCCATTATTGACAGCTGAAAAAACATGACATGGGACCCTTGAACAGAACTGAACAGGGAAATACAAACTCTCTCAACTTTGTTTTCTGTATGCAGCTGACATCTCCTATGGAACAAATGGCTGGATTTTAGAGCCTGCAAGATATTTCTTTTAGAAAACTCTTGCTTTAATAACTGTAGAATGCTGTCCAACGCTCAAAGACCCCTTAACTCACTTGATGCCTAAAGGACTTTGTGAAGTGGGTTTTGCTATTACTTAGAGGAAGAAGCAGGTTCAGGGAGGGTAAGTAATTGGCACCAAATACACATCTAAAAAGTAGTGGAATTGGAATTTAAACCCAGGTCTTGCAAATTAACACCAAATACCCTTTCTACAACGAAATTTGTTTTGAGAAAGCCTTTGTCCTGTTCTTTGGCACATGTTAGAAAATACCAGGCATCTAGAACAAGGTGTCATCTGTTGAGTGAGAACACCACAGGTGGGCTTTGGCCTTCTAAATGGGCATAGGTACAAACAAACCTCAAAATTCTTCTGCCTATCATTAAGTCTCAATTCCAGTCATTTAATTTCTTCTTTCAACCTGTCCCCCAAATGCTTTCACTGTCTCTGCTTCTTGTATGAGTCTGATTAGAACTTTAGGTCTCTCATTCCTGCTCAGCTGGTAAGCAGTCACTCTCTATCTTACTTGATCCTGCTTCCACACCATAATTCAGCTTTCTTTTTAAATTTTTATTTCTCTTTCTTTTTTATTCGTGATAACATTTAAATTCTCTTCTAGCAAATGTCAATTATACAGTATATTGTTATCAACTATAGTCATCACCTTTTACACTAGATCCTCAGACCTTATTCATTTTACAGTAGGAAATTCAGCTTTAAATTCCTCACCCACTTGCCTGATGCTGAGAACCTGGTCCCTATGCCTGTTTTTCCTTGGTTCTGACCAAGAGTGACACATGACAAAGAGTATCAGACTGCTAGAGATGACCCAAATGCTATTTTAAATAGGTTCTCTGTACTATTTTTAAAAGCTCACTGAAAAGTGAAGTACTTGAGAATTCACAGAGTTATCATGAATATCTAATTCTACCTCATCTCTCTTCTCAGTCTTAATATGTGTCACTTCTATTGAAGAAGATGAGGAATTGGGTCATAATCTTCAATTTCACAGTAATATTTCACTGACCTCTAAAAATACTTACTATTAAAATGATATAGAAACTAATTCTTTAGCTGAATCAGTCTTTAATAGAAGAGAAAAATATACTGTACATTAGAAGAGCAAGCTTTTCTTTAGGAAGGGACCTTGGGTTTTAACAATCTAACCTGTTCAGGTACAGGACACCATGAGATGTATTTAGCTCCTATCCTTGTACAGGTTATTGTGGAAGAGATTCACATATCACATGATGGTGTGGAGGGCCTCGGGAAACAGAATCGATGACTTTGGAAGTCAGTCTTTTAAATCTATGTATCAAATGAGATTTCATATTGGTTCACTCCAGTCCATTAAAACTCATCTCATTTGTGTTACCAGAGTGATATTTTCCCTGCGCAGTGCTTTATCAATTCTCATTGCTTTTGGCTCATAATTCTGAATTTGAGTCTACATGCTCCTAGGGAGATTGAGAGCCTTATACTTCTAAAGGTTGCAGAGCCAGTGGCTTTGTCTCCATGTGACCAGGCACTGAATGGCAATGTTCTCTTGCCCCCTGAGGCTGCCAGGTAGGCTGGGGAAGAACATCCTTGGAGGGACAAAGACTTAGAATAAGGGAGCAGGGAGAAGGGTCCAGCTATAGGTGCTGAGAAGTATAGTCTAGCAGAGAGAATGTTGTCTCAGAGAGTATGGAAATAAGCCACAGGTATGGAGGAGGGACATTGGAAGTAAGAAGACTGTCCTGTGAAGTAGGTCAAAGCAAAAGAGCAGGGAAATTATGAGAGACAGGCAGAGGAAAGCCGTGAAGACTGAGGTATGAAGGGATACTCAGAAGTCCAGGCAGGCAGAAAATATAAAAAATTTGTTAGCAAGTAGCAGGGCTTCACCTCTTATGTCAAAGTTCAAAAGCAAGACTCTAGTCCCTTACTCGTCCTTTTGGCTTGGGAACAAAGAGGTGCGCAGGCAAGAGCAAGGCAAGGCTCTGTATAAGAGACAATGGCCAGCAAGTAGAATACAGGGGCCATGGGGAGGAGGGGAATGGGAAGTTAGTGTTTCATGGGTACAGAGTTTCAGTTGGGGATGAAGAAAAAGTTCTGGAGATAGATAGTGGTGATGGTTGCATGACAATGTATAATGTGAAAATACTGTGCATTTAAAAATGGTTAAAATGGTAGATTATATGTTATGTATATGTTACCATAATAAAAATTTTTTTAAAGAAGAAAAAAACTTTTTAAAACAGAGAGCATCAGGTTTCCAATGCAGGAATTCAGACACTAGGGACAAGGAAGAAGCCAGATTCTCAGAACTGGCACCTGAGGTGGAGACTAGCTCTTGGGGCTAAGACAGAAGGGCCTGTGTACAAGGGCAGAGCTGGACTGGGGGCACAAGTGACTTTGTGCAGAGACTCAGGGTGTGATCTGGAACTTCTTGCTGCTGTTTAAGCCTCTGAAGGTTGAGCCTGAAACTGGGCTTAAGTAGCCTCAGCTATGGGGGGAGAAGAAGCCTGAAGAGGCTGGATATTGGGCAAGACTAATCCATGTTGGTTTCCTGTGACCTCGTTTTCCTCTCCCAGAATTCATGTTGGAGGTGACAAGAAGAAAGTCAGTCCTGAGAAAAACCAGAGCCCCCACTGAAGGAAATAATTTGAGAATGAACAGAGTAGAAAGAGGATATGGAGTTTCTAATATTTTAGGCCAACTCACTAACGGGTAGAATATTCTTCCTTTTGAAGAACTCTACGCCTTTTCACTAATGAATTCATGTCCCCATAGAGCCATAAAGGATGAGAATTTGGTCCAAATGTATACTTAAACTGGATCGCCTTGTAAGGATGCTTTAAAAAAAATAAAAGGCAACACTTGTGACCTATTAAGACTGTTAATGTACTCCCTGACATAAATACCTGAAGGGTTTCTACAACAGCTGGAACATGGCTCAAAGATCTTTTGTGTCTGCTTTTTAATGTACTTCCAAAGTGACTTCATAAAACTGTAATCACTTCTACCAGTGGGACTGAGGTTTTGTTTAACTCCCTGAGTCCATCTTCCAACACTATTTATATTTAGCGATTATTAATATTGCCTACTCTAAATGTCTTGAAGATAAAAATCAAACCCCACGTAAGTTACCAATTGAGAGACAAGCCTTGAAAGACTTAGGCAATCCAAATCCACATGTCCTTGGCCACAAGTCTCACAAAATGGCATTTTTTTCTAGCTCTACCCTCACACAATCTGTAGAAACTTCAGCCCCCTCAAATTCTTCCCGTGAGGGTCTTAGGCCCAGATTCTTCCCATATGGCACCTCCCAAGGGTGCAACCAACTAACCTTCTTGGCACTCATGGGACCCCAGTGTGTCTGAACTTCCATGGTGATGCATCTGCCTCTGCTGTTCCTGAGGGGAGAGCCTGGCTTTCAATGCCCACCAGAGAGGCCAACTGTTCCAAATGTCCACCCTGAGGCTGATGGTGATCAAGGTAAAGTGAACCAATATCTGGGCCACTGCATTTAGTCATGACAGACTCTGTACTGTCATCCAAGCCAAGTTGCCACTCCACTTCCACCCCATTGTCCTTGAGCTTTGTTCAGTCATTATGTATTCTTTTAGTCCACAAATGGTTATTGAACATGTATTATTCACAGAGCAATAAAGTGGGCTTCTGGTGTACAGTTATGTAGGAAAGAAGCATCATGGAGCTTAGATTCCCATGTGTAGACTGACAATCAACAAGCGAACAAGTTAGTAGATGGACAATTACCTACATGAAGTGCTGGGAAGGAAATAGTCAAGGTGTTGTGATAAGGAACGAGAGTTAATGGAATTGTCAGGAGGTAGCCTCATTCAGGAAATGACATTTAGATTGAGAGCCAAAGCAGGGGAAGAAAACAACCCATTAAGGATCTGGGTGAAGATTTTTCCAGGCAAAGGGAACAGCGAAGTCCATAAGGAATAAGGAAGCACAGTATATTGGGAGACCTAGGATAAATCTGCCGTGAGTGTGGCTAGAAGAGAGACAGAGTCAGTGACAGAGAGGCAGAGTGGCAGGAGGTGGAACTGGAGCAGTAAGGAGTAGCCAAGCTATGTTTGGGTTTGTGGGTTGTACTGGGGTAGCCATTAAAGAGCAGAGCAATGGAATAATTTTCTTTACATTTTGCAAAGATCATCTTGACTCTATGTGGGGAATTAGCAGTCAGAGTCTAATTAGAAATTAGAGGGGAATAAGGGTGCTAGTAAGGAGAGTAGTAAGGATGAATGTTGCAGCCAACTGAGTAAGAGGTGATGGTGGCTTGAAGGACAGTGACACTGGAGATGGTTATAAGTAAATGGAAGATGTATTTTAGAACCAGAAAAATTTGCAGATAGAGTCAACATAGAGATATGGTAAGGAGAAGAATCAAGATCAACTACCAAGATTCTGGCTTGAACCTTGGATGGATGCTGATGCATTTACTAAGATGAGAAAGATGAAAAACTTTGAGGGGAAATCCAAAGTTTACAGCGTATTCAGGTTGATGAGTTACTGAATTTGGGCACTGAGGCATTTGCGTATAGTCATCTGTTGATTTAACAATATTTGTGAATCTCTACTGTACACTGGAACTGGGCTGGATTCTGGGGGTAAAGCCATAAACAAAACAGAGGTGGTCTTAGGCTTATGAAATTTATAAGCAAGTAGGACAGACATTGAACAAGTAACTAACATGATGTAGGTATTGATGTAGAAATCAGGGGGCTCAGGGAGGGAAGAACAAGAGGAGATGACAATCTGGGTGGCTCGAGCGAAGGTTTCCTAGAGAAGTGATATTTAGACTCAGTTCTGAAATACAAATGAAATAGGTGGAGAAAGAGTTTCAGGCAAAACATGTGTGCAGAGCATGTGTAGAGGCCTGGAGGCAGGAGAGATTAGTCTTTCCAGGAACGAGTCTTGTAGTACTAATTCTTTCCCCAGAGAGTCTCAGTCTTCATGAAAACAGCTTGTAGTGGGCTGGCTCCACCAGTCCTGTAGACATGTTGACCATGGGGTCAACAGTTCACATTCCAGCCAGGACTCCTGCTACACTGCATTTAAAAGATCTATGTTCAGGCTTTCAATCCACAGTTTCTTGAGCACCTAACCATGAATTATGGTACTCTAGATGAACTTCTTGCCTTTAAGAAAGAACCTGTCACTTAGTAGAGGAGTAAAAAGTATTATATTAAAATTATGTATAAAGAACAATGGGAAGATTGAACAAGGAGTGGCTGACTCACCCCGGAGGCCACAGAGAAGACATCACGGAGGGAGAGAGAAAGAAAAGGTAACACTGACATGAGGATGAGCACATGGAAAACATATGTGAAGGAAAGAATTGTGTGCTTAGGAAATGACAAGCAATTTGTGAAACAAACCATTCTTATGAGCTTGATTTACACAATGAACATAAATAATTTCCTCTCGAATACATTTTCTTCCCTAGTGCTAAGACTTCTCTGCATTTAGCAATAGCTGTGATTTTGTAACTGGTGAGTTTCTCCAAGGAGATAGAATTGAAGGCTAAGGAAATAAATGATCCAGTTCCAGTGGTCATATGAGTAAAAGAGGGAGGAATCCCCCAGCAGCCAAGCTGAGACCAGAAAGCTTTACTCCCCCTCGACACATTTCAGCCGACTTCACAGGTAGTCAGGGAGTATGGGATACAGATCCTCTCCTTACTAGGAAAGAAGTCATTCACCTAGCAGTCGCTCTGTCCCCATCCCCACAGAAAGACCCCCAGCCCTTTGGTAACGCTCTATATTCCCTACCCCACGCCCAATATTAGAGCATCTGCCATTTGGAAACTTTCAAGCACAGCTTTTCCCCATAACTGATGGGAAAAATCCATTTGCTTGTGGCCATATCTTAATTAAAGTGGCATCACATAAAAACAGATTTAGAAATTTCAAGAACTCAGACCTGTTAGAAAATGAAGACAAGAAAAGGGAAAAAAGTGGGAGTAGGGAGAATTCTAGAAAGAGGAACTGAATCTATGTGAGAAACTATTTCCCAGTGAGTCCCCATATTAATCACAGCTTTCAGGCAGCAGCCTCGGAGACCACAGCTGGATGATAATTAGGAACCAAGCAATCATTCGGAAAGGAGTACAAGATGGAACATTATTAGGTGATGTGGTTTTTTTTTTCATTTTTTAACCCAGAAATGTGCTCCAGTTCCTTAATAGCTTTGAAAAGAAAGAACATTAAACATGAAGGCAATGTGTCAAGAGCAGTGGAAAACTAAAGCATGGGCTTTCTTATGTCTGTCCTAGGAAAAGTCTAGTCACCTAGTCACATTAAATTAAAACACTCCAGCAGTTGCCAGGGGTTGGGAAGAAGGAGAGGGATAAACAGGTGGTGCACAGGAATTTTTAGGGCGGTGAAACTATTAGGTATGATATTCTAATGGTAGATACATGACACTGCATATTTGCAAAATCCGTAGAAATGTACAACACAAAAACTGAACCCTAATGTACAGACTTTAGTTAATAATAATGTGTTAATACTGGTTCATCAGTTGTAACAAATGTACCACATCAATGCAAAGGGTTAATAAGGGGAAACTGGAGGGGGGAAAGGGAATATATGGGAACTCTGTACTTCCTATGCAATTTTTCTGCAAACCTAAACTTGCTTTAATAAATAAAGTCTTTTAGTTAAAAAAATAGTAAGATACTCCAAAAGTTAATTGCTGAATTTGACCTCTTTTACTTGATTGAATATTCCAGGACATTTATGGAATTTCTACTACATGCTAATTCCTATTTTAGGCACTCAGGACTCAGCATTTAGTGGGACAATATCCCTGCCTTCTTGGAGTTTTATTCTAGTTGGGAGATAGATGATAAACTCATAAAAACACAAATAATGTCAGGCAGTAAATGCTATGGAGGAAAACGCATCAGTATAATGCACAGGCAGGGGAGGTGGCAGCAGTGCTGTGTTAGATGTGGTGGTCAGGGAAGTGCTCTCTCAGAAGGGACATGTGATGGAAGCCTTGAGAGAGGAAGTGAGGGAGGGACCATGCAGACCACTCAGAGAGGAGTCCTGGAGCCCTGGAGAGAGAGGAGACAGCCTGCTGTGATGGAGGCCTGTGTGGCTGGGGAGTAGTGAGGAGGAGCTTAAGAGGCAAAAAGGCCAAAGTGATGGCTAGGGGTCAGATCATACAGGGCATTTTGAGCCATATAAGGACTCCAGATTTTATTCCAAGCATGAAAAAAAGCCATGGGAGAAGCAACCCAAGTGTCCGCAGACAGATGAATGGAGAAACAAAATGTGGTATATACATTATATACAAAGGAACATTATTCAGTTTTTAAAAGGAAGGAAATTCTAGCACATGCTACAACATGGATAAACCTTGATGATAGTCTCATCGTCATTGGCTAAGTGAAATAAGCCAATCACAAACAGATAAAAACTGTGATTCCACTTATTTGAGGTACCCAGAGTAGTCAAATTCATAGACAGAAAGTAGAAGGGTGGAAGCCCAAGGCTGGGAGGAGGGTGTAGTGGGAGTGGTGGTTAAATAGATATACAGTTTCAGTTTTGCGGGATGAGAAGGGTTCTGGAGATTGGTTGTACAACAATGTGAATGTACTTACACTACTGAACTCTTCGAACTAGATCACAACTTCCATGTGGCTGACGGCAATTCTAAGATGCCATGATTATTAGATGCATTCGATCTCAAAGATGTTAAAATGTAAAGAAAAAAGCGTTATCTGTATCTGTTTCATATGGCTACTGTAATAAATTGCCACAAACTTGGTGGCTTAAAACATCACAAATTTATACTATTACAGGGCTGGAGGCCAGAGTCAAAATGGTCTCACGGGGTTGAGATCAAAGCCGCACTCCTTCAGAGGCTCTAGGGGAGAACTCATTTCCTTGCCTTTTCCAGTTCTTAGAGCTGTGATCCTTAAATTCCTTGGCTTGAAGCCCCTTCATCTTCAGTTACATAACATGTTGCTTCGGTATCACATTACCTTCTGTGTCTACAGTTAAATCTCCTTTGCCTCCATCTTATAGAGACATTTGTGATTACATTTGGGCCCACCTGAATACCTGGGCAATCTTCCTGCAAGAAGATCCTAAACTTAACCACATTTGCAAAATCCTTTTGGCTGTATAAAGTAACATTTACAGATTTCAAGGATTAGAACCTTGATATCTTTGGGGGCCATTATTCAGCCTATCACAGAATCTTAGACTTGATGAAATATGTAAAAGTCACTTGAAGCTATAGTCTGGATGAGATCATAAGGGAGTGAATATGGACAAAGAGGAGTCTGATGACTTGCCCCTGTGCGTTCCAACATTCATAACTCAAGAAAAGGAAAGGGGAGACCTTCAAGATGGCGAAAGAGTAAGACGCGGAGATCACCTTCCTCCCCACAAACACATCAGAAATACATCTACATGTGGAACAGCTCCTACAGAACACCTACTGAAAGCTGGCAGAAGACCTCAGACTTCCCAAAAGACAAGAAACTCCCCACGTACCTGGGTAGGGAAAAAGAAAAAAGAAGAAACAGAGACAAAAGAATAGGGACAGGACCTGCACCAGTGGGAGGGAGCTGTGAAGGAGGAAAGGTGTCCACACACTAGGAAGCCGCTTTGCGGGCAGAGACTGCAGGTGGCGGAGGGGGGAAGCTTCGGAGCCACGGAGGACAGCGCAGCAACAGGGGTGCAGAGGGCAAAGCGGAGAGATTCCCGCACAGAGG
>NC_041226.1:23498101-23500273 GCF_002837175.3 Physeter macrocephalus | reverse complement strand
GGGCGGGCGGGGGCTGGGAGCTGAGGCTCGGGCTTCAGAGGTCAGACCCCAGGGAGAGGACTGGGGTTGGCGGCGTGAACACAGCCTGAAGGGGCTAGTGCACCACGGCTGGCTGGGAGGGAGTCCAGGAAAAGTCTGGAACTGCCTAAGAGGCAAGAGACCATTGTTTAGGGGTGCGCGAGGAGAGGGGATTCAGAGCGCCGCTTAAAGGAGCTCCAGAGACGGGCGCGAGCCGCGGCTATCAGCGCGGACCCCAGAGACGGGCATGAGATGCTAAGGCTGCTGCTGCCGCCACCAGGAAGCCTGTGAGCAAGCACAGGTCACTGTCCACACCGTCCCTCCCGAGAGCCTGTGCAGCCCCCAACTGTCAGGGTCCCGGGATCCAGGGACAACTTCCCCGGGAGAATGCACGGAACGCCTCAGGCTGGTGCAACGTCACAACAGCCTCTGTTGCCGCAGGCTCGCCCCGCATCGTACCCCTCCCTCCCCCCGGCCAGAGTGAGCCAGAGCCCCCGAAGCAGTTGCTCCTTTAACCCCGTCCTGTCTGAGGGAAGAAGAGACAGCCTCAGGCGACCTACACGCAGAGGCGGGTCCAAATCCAAAGCTGAACCCCGGAAGCTGTGCAAACAAAGAAGAGAAAGGGAAATCTCTCCCAGCAGCCTCAGAAGCAGCGATTAAATCTTCACAATCAACTTGATGTACCCTGCATCTGTGGAAAACCTGAATAGACAATGAATCATCCCAAATTGAGGAGGTGGACTTTGGGAGCAGTGATATATATATATTTTTTTCCTTTTTCTTGTTTTGTGAGTGTGTATGTGTATGCTTCTGTGTGTGATTTTGTCTCTGTAGCTTTGCTTTCACCGTTTGTCCTAGGGTTCTGTCTGTCCGTTCTTTTTTTTTTTAATATAGTTTTTAGCACTTGTTATCATTGGTGGATGTGATTTTGGTTTGATTACTCTCTTCTTTCTTTCTTTTTTAAAATTACTTTTTAGTTTTTTAATTCTAAATAATTATTTGTTATTTTTATGTTAATAACTTTACTATATTTTCTCTTTCTTCCTTTCCTTCCTTCCTTCCTTCCTTCCTTCCTTCCTTTCCTTCTTTCTTCTTTCTTTCTTTCCTTCTTCTCCCATTTCTTCTGAGCCGTGTGGCTTAGAGGGTCTTGGTGCACCAGCTGGGTGTCAGGCCTGTGCTTCTGAGGTGGGAGAGACGAATTCAGGACATTGGTCCACCAGAGACCTCCCAGCTCCATGTAATATCAAACAGCGAAAGCTCTCCCAGATATCCAGATGTTAATGCTAAGACCCAGCTCCACTCAATGACCAGCAAACTACAGTGCTGGACACTCTATGCCAAACAATTAGCAAGACAGGAACACAACCCCACCCATTACCAGAGAGGCTGCCTAAAATCATAATAAGATCACAGACACCCCAAAACACGCCACTGGGTGTGGACCTGTCCACCAGAAAGACAAGATCCAGCCTCATCCACCAGAATACAGCCCCCTGTATTAGTCCCCTCCACCAGGAAGCCTACATAACACACTGAACCAACCTTACCCACTGGGGCAGACACCAAAAACAACTGGAACTATGAACCTGCAGCCTGTGTAAAGGAGACTGCAAACACAGTAAGTTAAGCAAAGTGAGAAGACAGAGAAACACACAGCAGATGAAGGAGCAAGGTAAAAACCCACAAGACCAAACAAATGAAGAGGAAATACACAATCTACCAGAAAAAGAATTCAGAGTAATGTTAGTAAAGATATCCAAAATCTTGGAAAAAGAATGGAGAAAATACAAGAAACGTTTAACAAGGACCTAGAAGAATTAAGAGGAAACAAACAATGATGAACAACACAATAAATGAAATTTAAAATTCTCTGGAAGGAATCTATAGCAGAATAACTGAGGCAGAAGAACGGATGAGTGACCTGGAAAATAAAATAGTGGAAATAACTACTGCAGAGAAGAATAAAGAAAAAAGAATGAAAAGAATTGAGGACAGTCTCAGAGATCTCTGGGACAACATTAAATGCACCAACATTCAAATTAGATGGGTCCCAGAAGAAGAGAAAAAGAAAGGGACTGAGAAAATATTTGAAGAGATTATAGTTGAAAACGTCTCTAATATGGGAAAGGAAATAGTCAGTCAAGTCCAGGAAGC
>NC_041226.1:23468173-23498043 GCF_002837175.3 Physeter macrocephalus | reverse complement strand
GGATCTCATTCAGATTCGACAGAGAAATTAAAACCTTTACAGACAAGCAAAAACTAAGAGAATTCAGCACCACCAAACGAGCTTTACAACAAATGCTATAGGAACTTCTCTAGGCAGGAAAAACAAGCGAAGGAAAAGACCTACAATAACAAACCCAAAACAATTAAGAAAATGGTAATAAGAACATACATATCGATAATTACTTTAATGTAAATGGATTAAATGCTCCAACCAAAAGACATGGACTGGCTGAATGGATACAAAAACAAGGCCTGAATATATGCTGTCTACAAGAGACCCACTTCAGACCTAGGGACACATAGAGACTGAAAGTGAGGTAATGGAAAAAGGTATTCCATGCAAATGGAAATCAAAAGAAAACTAGAGTTGCAATTCTCATATCAGATAAAATAGACTTTAAAATAACGACCATTACAAGGGACAAAGAAGGACACTACATAATGTTCAAGGGATCAATCCAGGAAGAAGATATAACAATTGTAAATATTTATGCACCCAACATAGGAGCACCTGAATACATAAGGCAAATGCTAACAGCCGTGAAAGGGGAAATCAACAGTAACACAATCATAGTAGGGGACTTTAACACCCCACTTTCACCAATGGACAGATCATCCCAAAAGAAAATAGATAAGGAAATACAAGCTTCAAATGATACATTAAACAAGATGGACTTAATTGATATTTATAGGACAGTCCATCCAAAAACAACAGAATACACTTTCTTCTCGAAGTGCTCATGGAACATGCTCCAGGATAGATCATATCTTGGGTCACAAATCAAGCCTTGGTAAATTTAAGAAAATTGAAATCGTATCGAGTATCTTTTCCCACCACAATGCTATGAGACTAGATATCAATTACAGGAAAAAATCTGTAAAAATACAAACACATGGAAGCTAAACAATACACTACTATATAACCAAGAGATCACTGAAGAAATCAAAGAGGAAATTTAAAAACACCTAGAAACAAATGACAATGAAAACATGATGACCGAAAACCTATGGGAAGCAGCAAAATCAGTTCTAATAAGGAAGTTTATAGCAATACAATCCTACCTCAAGAAACAAGAAACATCTCAAATAAACAACCTAACCAAAAACCTAAAGCAATTAGCGAAAGAAGAACAGGAAAACCCCAAATTTAGCAGAAGGAAAGAAATCAAAAAGATCAGATCAGAAATAAATGAAAAAGAAATGAACCAGATGGCTTCACAGGGGAATTCTATCTAACATTTAGAGAAGAGCTAACACCTATCCTTCTCAAACTCTTCCAAAATATAGCAGAGGGAGGAAAACACCCAAACTCATTCTACGAGACCACCATCACCCTGATACCAAAACCACACAAGGATGTCACAAGTAAATAAAACTACAGGCCAATGTCACTGATGAACATAGATGCAAATTCCTCAACAAAATACTAGCAAACAGAATCCAACAGCACATTAAAAGGATCATACACCATAATCAAGTGGGGTTTATTTCAGGAATGCAAGGATTCTTCAATATACACAAATCAATCAATGTGATAAACCATATTAACAAATTGAAGGAGAAAAACCATATGATCATCTCAATAGATGCAGAAAAAGCTTTTGACAAAATTTGACACCCATTTATGAAAAAAAAAACCCTGCAGAAAGTAGGCATAGAGGGAACTTACCTCAACATAGTAAAGGCCATATATGACAAACCCACAGCCAACATCCTTCTCAATTGTGAAAAACAGAAATTATTTCCAATAAGACAAGGTTGCCCAATCTCACCACTATTATTCAACATAGTTTTGGGAGTGTTAGCCACAGCAATCAGAGAAGAAAAAGAAACAAAAGGAATCCAAATCAGAAAAGAGGTAAAGCTGTCACTGTTTGCAGATGACATGATACTATACATAGTAAATTCTAAAGATGCTACCAGAAAACTACTAGAGGTAATCAATGAATTTGGTAGAGTAGAAGGATACAAAATTAATGCACAGAAATCTCTTGCATTCCTATACACTGATGATGAAAAATCTGAAAGAGAAATTAAGGAAACACTCCCATTTACCATTGCAACAAAAAGAATAAACTACCTAGGAATAAACCTACCTAAGGAGACAAAACACCTGTAAGCAGAAACTATAAGACACTCATGAAAGAAATTAAAGATGATCCAACCAGATGGAGAGATATAGCATGTTATTGGATTGGAAGAATCAACACTGTGAAAGTGACTACTACCCAAAGCAATCTACAGATTCAGTGCAATCTCTATCAAACTACCAATGGCATTTTTCACAGAACTAGAACAAAAAATTTCACAATTTGTATGGAAGCACAAAAGACCCTGAATAGCGAAAGCAATCTGGAGAAAGAAAAACGGAGCTGCAGGAATCAGGCTCCCAGACTTCAGACTATACTACAAAGCTACAGTAATCAAGACACTATGGTCCTGACACAAAAACAGAAATATAGATCAATGGAACAGGATAGAAAGCCCAGAGATAAACCCATGCACATATGGTCAACTTATTTTTGATAAAGGAGGCAAGAATATACAATGAAAAAGACAGCCTCTTCAATAAGTGGTGCTGGGAAAACTGGACAGCTGCATGTAAAAGAATGAAATTGGAACACTCCCTAGCACCATACACAAAAATAATCTCAAAATGGATTGAAGACCTAAATGTAAAACCAGACACTATCAAACTCTTAGAGGAAAACATAGGCAGAACTCTCTATGACACAAATACAGCCAGATCCTTTTTAACCCACCTCCTAGAGTAATGCAAATAAAAACAAAAATAAACAATTGGGACCTAATGAAACTTAAAAGGTTTTGTACCGCAAGGGAGACCATAAACAAGATGAAAAGACAACCTTCAGAATGGGAGAAAATAGTTGCAAATGAAGCAACTGACAAAAGTTTAATCTCCAAAATTTACAAGCAGCTTATGCAGCTCAGTATCAAAAAAACAAACAACCCAATCCAAAAATGGGCAGAAGACCTATATAGACATTTCTCCAAAGAAGATATACAAATTGCTAACAAACTCATGAAAGAATGCTCAACTTCATTAATCATTAGAGAAATGCAAATCAAAACTACAATGAGGTATCACTTCACACCAGTCAGAATGGCCATTATCAAAAAATCTACAAACAATAAATTATGGAGGGGGTGTGGAGAAAATGGAACCTTCTTGCACTGTTGGTGGGAATGTAAATTGATACAGCCACTATGGAGAACAGTATGGAGGTTCATTAAAACACTAAAAATAGAACTACCATACGACCCAGCAATCCCACTACTGGGCCTGTACCCTGAGAAAACCATAATTCAAAAAGAGTCATGTACCACAGTGTTCATTGCAGCTCTATTTACGATAACCAAGACACGGAAGCAACCTAAGTGTTCATCAACAGATAAAGGGATAAAGATGTGGCACATATATACAATGGAAATTTACTCAGGCATAAGAAGAAACGATATTGAATTATTTGTAGTGAGGTGGGTGGACATAGAGACTGTCATACAGAGTGAAGTAAGTCAGAAAGAGAAAAACAAATACCTTATGCTAACAGATATATATGGAATCCAAAAAATAAAAAAGGTTATGACGAACTTGGGGGCAGGACAGGAAAAAAGACACAGATGTTGAGATTGGACTTGAGGACACGGAGAAGGGGTAGGGTAAGCTGGGACAAAGTGAGAGAGTGGCATGGACTTATATATACTACCAAATGTAAACTAGATAGCTCGTGGGAAGTAGCCGCATAGCACATGGAGATCAGCTCAGTGCTTTGTGACCACATACAGGGGTGGGATAGGAGGGTGGGAGGGAGACCCAAGGGGGAGGAGATATGGGGATATATGTATATGTATAGCTGATTCACTTTGTTATAAAGGAGAAACTAACACACTCTTGTAAAGCAATTATACTCCAATAATGTTGTTTAAAAAAAAAAAGGAAAGGACCCATCAGAGGAGACTGCAGAGTAGCAGTTTCTGAAGTCTGAGACAAACTAAGCAATTATGTGTCTTTGTGGCCAATTAAAGAAGGTTTTTTCAAAAATTAGGAAATTATCACTTGTACTAAATGCTGCTGAGTAAGATGACAATGTGGAATTGACTATGTAGTAGATTTGGTGCCTTTGATAAAAACAATTTAAGAGGAGTGGTGAGTATAGTAGCCTGATTGTGTGGGTTTAAGAGAGAATGCGTGGAGAGGGAGTGGGGAGAACCAGCAGAGAAAACTAGAGTTTTTCTATAAATAGAAGTGGAATGAGGGTGAGAAAGTTGGTGTTTTGCCAGGCCTTCAAAATGAAAGGGGAAGGGGCGAAAACATTGAGTAGGAGACAGGGATATTCTAATTATGGGTTGTGGATTTAAACAGAGTGAGGTACGTTGAGGGCAGTGGTTGTAAGTCAATATGGCAGAGGTTCTTGTTTATGAATAATCATTAAAGTTGTGATACCAGATAAAGCATGCTGATCCGTGTCCAGGTCATTGTGCCACAAATTAATTTTGTGTTTCTAATCATGATGACAAAGAACTAAGCTTACATTGAAGTCTCATTGCATTCAAATGATAACTGGAATACAAATCATAATTACAAAGGCCACACTGAATTTGATTTCCTTTTTTCTCAACCTTATAATGTTAGTTTCATTTCCCCATGAGAAATTACTAATAGCTCTTGGGACGATTATTATGAATTCTTTTAATGAAAACATTTTCTCCCTCTTTGCTGATTTCACATGACTCTTCTAATATAAAAATTAAAAGTTCATTCTGAAAGAATCTCTAAGGCAAATTGTCTTCCACGTAAATGATTACATGACAATAAGTAACTCGATATACATTATTATCCTGGAGGTTTGAGAAAGCGATAACAAGAATACTGATTATTTATTGAGACCCTATTTATGTCTATCATTTTGCTAGGAAATTTCTAACCTGTGCAACAGCATTGCAAGGTAGGCATTATTATCCTCTTTTTACAAATGAAGAAGCCGAGACTCAGGCAACATTACTAAGACCACATGGTTAAGAAGTGACAGAACCTGGGAATCTGAACCCTAGTTACGATGACTCTAAGACCCCTTCTCACTCCTCCACTCTTCCTTTGTTTCTTCCATACACTCTGGTATCATCTGCTTGGTGAATTACAGCATCACTCTCTAGTGGTTTAGTGTTTGTTGTGGGAGGGCAGGTTAGTGCTTTGCTGTAGGTCGATAACCCAAGTAAAGAGTCTAGTGGTTCACTCATTTCACATAACCACTTGTTATAGATTATGCACAGAATTGCACTTTTCCACCAATGCTACCATGTTGTGCTGTCTCTCATGTAACTGATGCACCGGTGAATTTTCAATAGCTGAGGAAAAGGGGCTACTCAATTCTGCCACCTTATTTTCAAGATTTCAGCAGAAAATGATTAATATCACCTGCCTCTCATTCATGTATCCTTTTACCAAGTTACACTGAAAGATCATAGTGCTACTAGATAAATGATCATATTTTTAGAATGAAATAATAGCCCACTTATTTTCTAAAAATAAGTGAGCTATTAATGGTTCTCTTCCTCTTACACACACCCACACTGACATTGCAGAACTTGTTTTCCAGTACCTTTCTCTTTGGTTTCAACTAACATCTTGCTGGTAATATGATCTCATGGTTTATTTCTTTCCTTCTATCACTTGGCTTCCAGCATAACTACAGTGTAGTCATCTATTAAAAATGTGGTTGTCAAGTAATCGGTTTCCTAACTTCAAGTTGTTATTTTATTTGGCAGAGGAAATATAACACTTCTTTGATATTTAAATATTTTTTCATCAAAATGATATTTAGAAGTAAAAGAAATTCAAAAGTTGAAGTCATCTACATTTTTAAGAATCATAGGGTACCTTGTATATCAAATCAACTCCCTCTCTGATAACATCAATGAACGCTGAACAAATACTGAAATGTAGCAATTTGAAAGCATTAGAGAATAATCAAGGGGGAAAGGAGTGAGGGGACAAATATTCTGGAAAGAAAGAAAATACAATGAGACAAGCTGACACTTTGTTGCTTTTCACTTTGAGACATTTTACTACTGATAAGCTGTGCAAGGTGAAAAAATAAAGAGACAAACACAATGACATACATAAGAAGTTAAAAACTCTAGCAAACTTTTGTTGATATCATGGTACTGGGAAGACACAAATTGGAGCTTAAATCCCAACCAAGGATGAGAGGCAATTGTCAACATTCTATTCTTTGAGTTGAGACCAATAAATAACTAACTACATGCTGAGACTAAAGGCAAACTGGAAATAGACAAGCCCTCACAAAAATGGAAATTCAACCTGATTTCTCCCAGTCCCCCACTGAATCAAGGTTATAGGGTCCTACTCTTACTGCCTGCCAAAAGAAAAATAAATCTTTTATGGAAATAGATAATAACACAAAAGTCTCTACAATTTTTCATAAGTAATACCTATTATTCAATTGAAAATTACTAGCGTGCCTGGAGACAGGACCAAATGACTGAAAATCAAGAAATAGAAAGAAAATAATAGAAATAGATCAAAAGGCAACCCAGTTATTAGAGTTATCAGAAAAAACTTAAAATTAACTATAGTCAATATTTCTGAGAAAACTGATGACAAGCTGAAGAATAGGATACTGGTATCTTTCAAATAAAGAATCAAATAAAAAATTTTTAATTGAAAAATACACTATTTTAGATTAATAACTCAATAAATGAGTTTAACAAAATTAGAGCAGAAGAGAGCAATATTGAACTAGAAGATGAGTAAGTGAATAAAAATTCAGATTGAACCATAGAGAGAGAAGAGGATGAAAAATACAGAAAGACTGTAGAGTATATGAAATACAGAAAAAAAAAAAACCTAATATTTGTGATTGGATTTACAGAAATAGAGAAGAGGGAAATAGGACAGGAACAATATTAGCAGAGATAAAGACTGATCATTTCCAAAACCTGATGGAACATATCAATCCATATTCAAGAAGCTCTAAGAACCCAAAAAGACTAAATGTAACAGCAACAACAAAAACCCCAAAACCCAACCCCAGACACAATGTAGTCAAACTGCTGTAAACTAAAAACAAAAACAAAAGCAATTTAAACGTAGCTGGAGAAAAAGACTCATCACTTTCAAAGTAACAATTACAAATTGATTGCTTCTCAACAGAAATAACAGAAGTCAAAAGACAATGGGGTCACATCTATAAAAAGCTGAAATAAAATAAAATAACTCTCAACCTTAAATTCTATACTGAGTGAAAATATTCTTCAAAAATGAAGGGGAAATCTATTTCTCCTTGTATGTTTTCATACAAACAAAGTCTTAGAGCATTAAGTACCAGCAAAACTACTAATAAATATTTAAAATATGGTTTTCTCTGGGTATATGCCCAGTAGTGGGATTGCTGGGTCATATGGTAATACTATTTTTAGTTTTTTAAGGAACCTCCATACTGTTCTCCATAGTGGCTGTATCAATTTACATTCCCACCAATAGTGCAAGAGGGTTCCCTTTTCTCCACACCTTCTCCAGCATTTGTTGTTTGAAATTTTCTGATGATGCCCATTCTAACTGGTGTGAGGTCATCCCTCACAAAATGCAGTTTTGATTTGCATTTCTCTAATAATTAGTGATGTTGAACAGCTTTTCATGTGCTTCTTGGCCATCTGTATGTCTTCTTTGGAGAAATGTCTATTTAGGTCCTCTGCCCAGTTCATGGCAGCACTATTTACAATAGTCAGGTCATGGAAGCAAGCTAAATGTCCATTGACAGATGAATGGATAAAGAAGATGTGGTACATATATACAGTGGAATATTACTCAGCCATAAAAAGAAACAAAATTGGGTCATTTGTAGAGATGTGGATGGACCTAGAGACTGTCATACAGAGTGAAGTAAGTCAGAAAGAGAAAAACAAATATCATATATTAACGCATATTTGTGGAATCAAGAAAAATGGTACAGATGAACCAGTGTGCAAGGCAGAAATAGAGACACGGATGTAGAGAACAAATATATGGATACAAGGGGGGAAAGGGCGGGTGTGATGAATTGGGGGATTGGGACTAACATATATACACTAATATAAAATATAGATAAATAGTGAGAACCTGCTGTATAGCACAGGGAACTCTGCTTCACTTTGCAGTACAGTAGAAACTAACACAACATTTTAAAAAACTATACTCCAATAAAAAATAAATAAATATTTAAAATAATTTTTCAGGGAGGAGAAATATCTGATAGAAGTCAAAAGAGAAATAAACATACAATTATATGAGGTGGAGATTTTGACTCATTTCTCTCCCTAACTGGTAGAAAAAAACTAGATAGAAAATCTTTAAAAACATACAAAATTGAACAACACTATCATCCAAGTGACATAATTGACATCTGTAGAACTTCCACCCAACCACGGAAAACATATTCTTTTCAAGTGTACACAAGACAATCACTAAGACCGTACTGAGTGCCATAAAACAAATCTCATTATTTGTAAAATAGTTTAAGTCATACAGAATATGCTCTCTGCCCACAATGAATTAAAGTAGAAATCAATAACAGAAAGATATCTGGAAGTTCCCCTAGAACTGAAGATTAAACAACATACTAATAATTGATGAAATCATGAAGTCTTATGGTATTGGCCAGGCACCCATCATCTTCTAATACTAAGTATAAATTACTCTTGTTCTTTTCCTGGGTAAACTGTAGCCACATTGACCTCCTTGCTGTTACTCAAATAAGCTACACATTTTTTCTGCCTGAGGCCTTTGCACTGGCTGTTCCCTCTTTCTAGAAAGCTTGTCTTCTCCGATAAATTTGCATGGCTCATTCCCTTGCATCCTATAGGTCCTTGTTCAAATATCACCTTCCCTGAGAAGGTGGGAAGTGAAACCTTCCCTGAGCCATGATTTCCCCGATTAATTTTTCTACCTAGCACCTCCCAGTTAGTTTTTCTGGCTCATTCCCTTGCATCCTATAGGTCCTTGTTCAAATATCACCTTCCCTGAGAAGGTGGGAAGTGAAACCTTCCCTGAGCCATGATTTCCCCGATTAAATTTTCTACCTAGCACCTCCCAGGTAAGTTTTTCTATTTAGTTCATATTTATTTTCCCACCCCCACTAAAGTATAAGCTCTATGAGGGCAAGAATTTTGCCTAATTTGCTCACACTGTATTCCTGGAATAATGCCTGGCACATAATGGGGCCAAGCTACCTTTGCATACACTATTCCTGCCACCTGGAAGGCTCCTTCTTACCACTCAGTGTTTTAGGTTAAATACCACCTCCTCAGAGAAGTCTTCCCTGACTACATTATTTAAAGTACCCCCATTCCATCCTACTTGTTCTTTCCACCTTTAAGATTTCTTCATGTGCTCATATTTCTCTGAAATTATCTTACTATTTGTTTATCTCTTTGTTGTCAACTTCTTGCTGTTGTAATGCACGTTACGCTGTACACCTTGTGCACAGCTGATCCCAGAACATGAAACAAAACACTGCCTGCTGCATAGTAGGTGCTCAATAAATATTGGATGAATGAATGAATGGACTTGAGTCCTTTGTGCTTTTCATTACCTTTGCTGGAATGTTCATATTAACCAACCTCCAAATCTTACTTTATGACTTTTTGCTCTGAATAATGTGACCTGTAGTTTCTATATAAAATATAACCTTGTGTGGTGACCCAGTGTCTTACAGTTTGGTAAAACACTCCAGTCTTAACATAAACAACAAAAACAGTAATAGCAAAATCCTAATTTGAGAATTTTATTCAATTACCCTGGGGCTAATAAAGGTAAGTTCCTCCTGTTCAATCTCCTATTGTTCCTCCTAAAGTCATTCTGCTTCTGAATCTGTCACCTTTCTAAACTGAATGTCCTCAGCAGCAAAAGTGAAATCCTTTAATCTTCCATTTTGGAGCCTATGTTTGAAATGGATTAAAGAGTCAAACAAAATTAGTTTCCAAATCTTCAATTTTCCAGGCTTACAGGCACTCTCCCTCTCACTCATAAATGAAGGTGGCTTTGAGCCATCTGTTACTTCCTGTGAAACATTTCTCTCAGCTGTCGCTGCTGATTGTTCTACTTTTCTTATATAGGAGAAAAAGAAATTTTAAAAGAGAAGGACCCTCCCCCGCACAAAGAAAAGACATCTCCTGGCCACCTATATGCACAGCTTTGTTTACTGGTCCTCTAGTTTTCTTGGGAGACCTCGCCAACAAGAAGCTCCATTTAGCTGACAACAGCCATTTCTCATTAAGCCCCCAATTTAAGCATGACCCAGAGTGGAAAATGGCAAAACAGGAAGCTTGCAAATTGCATCTGAGTGTTATTAGACATTGGTGTAAAAGACCCTCTATGATGCTGGCTTTGGGATGAGACCTAAATTCTATAGGAGGAGTTTAGGGCTTTGTGTGCAGGGATCCTGTGGGAACTGGTTCCTCTTCATTGAGTTACATA
The DNA here is from genome assembly GCF_002837175.3 of Physeter macrocephalus. NCBI lineage: Eukaryota > Metazoa > Chordata > Mammalia > Artiodactyla > Physeteridae > Physeter > Physeter macrocephalus. The sequence continues at coordinate 23,487,528 of NC_041226.1, read as the reverse complement.
TATCATGGAGAAACATGTGCCTACAGGCAGTATCCCAGGTTCTTTTGGGAACGCTGACTAAAAGTAGAGTAACCATGTACCCTGATATGCCAGCAGGGACAGTCTCATATTATGCCTGTTGTCCCAGGGTAATTATTAGGAGTACCTCCTTCCTCTCTCAAAAGTTTCCCTGTTTGTCAGAAACAGTCTCACAGACATAGAGAACAGACTTGTGGTTGCCAAGGGGGAGGAAAGTTGGGGGAGGGAAGGACTGGGAGTTTGGAATTAGTAGATGCAAACTATTATATATAGGGTGGATAAACAGCAAGGTCCTACTGTATAGCACAGGGAACTACATTCAATATCCTATGATAAACCATAATGGAAAAGAATATGAAAAAGAATATATATAGGTATAACTGAGTCACTTTGCTGTACAGCAGAAATTAACACAACATTGTAAATCAACTATATTTCAATAAAATTTGTTTAAAAAGTATTCCTGTTTGAATAATCAATTCTATCTATGGGCATCCTAACTAAAGATTAATGTGGCTGATGAAGCAATAAAAAAAAATCCTGTTCACATCTGTGGCAAATTGCAAACTTGTTGGGATGGCAAAAAGTAATCCTGCCAAGTTTCAACAGTGTTCAACCAAGTGCATCCACTGACTGACTTTGGCTGGCTGGAACCTTGGACAACCCATTTCAGACTGAATCCAGGCTTCCCAGCTTTGGTGTCTAAAAACTGAAGACAATTAATTTCAGAGAAGCATTTACAATTTGCCTCATGAGCCATCCAGAGAATTGAACTTCATCTTTCTCTTATTTGGCTTGTTCTAGAGCTCTATGCTGTCTGATGTGGTGGCCACTGGCCATAGATGACTCTCGAGCGTCTGAAATGGGCTAGTTCAAACTGAGATGGTTCTAAGTATAAGATGCACAGATGAATTTGAAGACTGTTCCAAAAAAGGGGAAAATATCTCTTTAATAATTTTAATATTGATTACATATTGAAATAGTGATATTTTAGATATATTGAGTTAAGTAAAATATATTACTAACATTAATTTTACTCATTTTATTTTCACTTTTTTAACATAGCTACTAGAAATTTAACATGATCTATGTGGTTTGCATTGTTTTTCTATTAGACAACACTGATCTAGCCATTTTCATTTTTATCCAAGGAGACCCACTGAACTGGAACTAAGCAAAAGATCTGGATTTATTTCAGCCTGCTGTTTGGCAATCTTTGTTTTCCTTGGGTCAGGTATTTACTAGCACTTCCAGACTTAAATTAGATAACAAATATTCATCATCCATTTCTATGGGAAGGAACTCAATACATGATAATGAAGTTCTGCTTCCCTAGAGTGACTGATTTAATCTCTCTTAAACAATTATGGGTTTTGCCACAGAAAGCACACTCCTCCTATTTAATCAATAAGGGAAAGACTGCTTCATATGAATTCATCTTGTCAATCATTTTTCCATATTCCCTTACTTAAGTGGATATTACTAGCAGCTTTTTTAGGCGATTTGTCTTATTTGCACCTATATTTATATGGGTGAAATGTGAAATACACATATGTTCTATTGGTAAAAGTTGTTGAAATTGTCAGGTTGGGTAAGCTGTGAGTGTGAAATATGATTCACAGTCAGTGATTTAGGTGGAATTTAGTGAACTGAAGAGCATAAATAAATAAAAATCTATCTGTACTGTTTTAAAAATTGGAGACAATTTTTCTAACTTGTTAGAAATCTTTCAGACCAAGAGTGTTGGTGGATTTTTGAACACATTTTTTTTAAATGTAAGAAGTGCAGCACCTTCCATGTTACGGGAAAACTGGATTGATAACAGGGAAGGGTAATGTAGACATTTGGAGGAACACCCTGTAAGGCTGATAAGGGACTCTGGAGACCCAGGGAATTATTTCTGCTCTTTGTGTCCTAAGACTGTCCCTCCTTCCTACTGATCATCCAGACTGTCCAGGTCATTTCTTAAATATGAGATAATAAGGAAGGTGTGTATAATGCAGGGTGGCCTACAATTATTTTATTCCAAAGAGAACTTCAATTAATAAATAAAAATCAAATCTGTAAATGTCTCCTTATATTTGCATTTTAAAAACCTGTAGCTGTCATTGCCTTTCTGTCTGTAAACCTGTTACTGATTCTAACCTGATGTGAGAATTAGTATGAACAATTCTTTCAACTCAGTCCCAAAGCAGCAAGAGTGCTCAGATTCAGTGATAGCAATTTTCATAGCCATTTAACATCAACATTCTTCTAAAGAACTTTTATTTACTTGGCCGTCTCTCCTTTTCCAGAAATACATTAAATAAAAACAATAAGTCTCTGCATAAACAAAGCTGGTGTTAATTCTATGTTTCTGTTAAGCTCTGAGGATCATCTTCGAGCACTGGTTGTAAATTGCTCCAGCCTTTTCAAGCAAAAATGCTCATTTTGCTGTGATATTTTTAGTGTGCAATTAAGCAAGGACACCTGGAACATTATTTCTTGAATTCAATGCGCTTCATTTGGATGAGTGGACATCTATTTCTCATCTCTTTATTTTATAGATGGAAAAACAGAAGTACTCTGGTATTGAAGAATGTATCCAAGCCTCACAATGAATGGATAGCAGATTTCTCTAATGGAATCCGGTTGCCATGCTATTTATGCTTCGCTCGTGTATAATACCTTCCACCTCCTGTATTTTAGCAGCTAGTATTTGTAATATATTGTTTTATTTAATTGCTTTTTAAATTTAACTTCTTTATAAAAGATAGACTATTGGTTTAGAACGCAGGAATAATAAAAGTCAGCAATGAACGGCTGCTGTCTCTATAAATAATGGCCATTTTGATAACCTTGATTCAAGATCTGACAAATTTTTTTTTTTTTTTTTTTTTGCGGTGCGCGGGCCTCTCACTGTTGTGGCCTCTGCCACTGCGGAGCACAGACTCCGGACGCGCAGGCTCAGCGGCCATGGCTCACAGGCCCAGCCACTCCGCGGCACGTGGGATCTTCCCAGACCAGGGCACGAACCCGTGTCCCCTGCATCGCCAGGCGGACTCTCAACCACTGCGCCACCAGGGAAGCCCAAGATGTGACAAATTTTATCATGAAAGTTTTTCTAGGTTAATTATATTTCATGCTGCAAGCATTGAAAATTAGATTGCTTATTTACAGTCATTTATTACAGTCAGGAAATACTGTCATCAAATTTGATTCAGATGGATTTTCTTGGGTGGGAGGGAGTGGGTTTAATTGAAAAAGTTTCTATTTTAAAACACACTAGAGTTTTCTATTCTCTGGTTTTGAACATGAAAGGGCTATATCTGCTGCTCCTCCAATATTTCCTGCATGTACTTGACTTAATTACATTGAGTAATGAAACGTGTAACCAGAACAGAAATTTCAAATTAGAAAGGTACAAGAATATCACAGTTAATTGAAGAGACATAATTGTAACAGTTATATATCAACACATCCTCAGACAGTATAATCTTCTACATTAAGTGAATTCATATCTTTGAGCCAATGCTCTTAAACAGTCTCAAAGGAATCAAAAGATCACATTTGTATTAGAAGGACTAAGATCTTGATTTCATGAAAGTGTGTCAAGCCATATTGCTTCATTGCGCACTGAGTATACAGCTCCCTATTTCCATCAGTAAGTATTTGTTCAACACAATGTGCCTGCAAGTGTATTGGGTACGGTACAGAATGTACTGGAGATTAGAAGTGGCCAATTTCATCTGAGCATCAGTTTTATCTGATGAAGACGGCTCATTTAAATGACATCAAAGATATCATAAGCAGACTCAATCCAATACAAAACTAGCTACAAAGATTTCTCTACTTCATATTTATTTTTCAAAGAGATGTGCTTTTTTGTGAAATCAAAGGTACTTCTTAATCTGAGCATCCTGTTACTCCAGTCTTCTCCCTCATGGTGTCTTACTTCAAAACCTATGTTCCTGCTGTAATGCTTTCTCAGTCATGCCATGCTGCACCACACATCTGAATCTCTACTTAAAACAGCCTTTTAGGTGGGAATTTCTATTACTCTTCCTTCTCTAACTCTGCCTGGTGAATGCCTACTCAGCCTACAACTCAACCTTCAGATAATCCATGAAGGCTTTTGTAAAATACCTTTACTTCCCACGACTCAAAGAGAATTTACCACTCCCTCTGTATCAGTTTGTTAGGGCTGCCATGACAAAGTACCACAGATGGGGTGGTTTAAACAACATAAATTGATTGTCTCACAGCTCTGGAGGCTAGAAGTCTGAAATCAAGATGTTGGCAGTGTTGGTTCCCTCTGAGGGCTATAAAGGATAGATTTGTCCCAGACCTCACTCCTTGGTCTCTAAATGGTTATGTTTTTCCCTTCTCTTCACACTGCCTCCCTCTGTGCATGTCTGTGTCCATATTTCTTCTGCACTGAAAGATAACAGTCATATTGGATTAGGGCCTGCCCTAATGACCTCACTTTAACTTGATTATCTCTGTAAGGACCCTGTCTCCAAATCAGGTCACATTTTGAGGTGCTTGGGGTTAAGGCTTCACCAAAATTCATTTTTGGTGTACACAATTCAACATATAATGCCCTCTTTTATTCCTTTCCTCCTATTTATATTGTAATGATTTCTTGCACTAGTGTATTCTTTATCTGCCTGACATCTTCCATTAGTTCATAATCCTTTACATAGAGGGAACCACATTTGATATTTCTCTGTAGCCTTGACTTAGTATAATTCCTAGCACAAGAGGATTCTTATTAAAGTCAGTTGGTTGGTTTGCTGGTGGAATGATGAATAAACAAAGGCCCAAAATGATAGTAGTAAAGCCTCTCCCTTTTATTTATAGAAAGAACTATAGAAATCAGTGTCTGGAGTTCCACATTTACCTTTTTTATGGGTCCATCATTCTCACCAGACTATGAATTTTTTGAGGACAAAAACCATGTTTCATTTTGATTGTGATAGAAATCGTTAATTAGTGGCTTCTTTAATATCCACCCTACTCCTCCTTTTTGAAAATAGAAACTAAATTTTGTTGGGGGAGGCGAGGTGTCTCAGGCTACCTTGCAGATACATGAGGTTATGTGATGGAGTTTTGGCCAATGAGATATAGGTGGATGTGTACATGGGACTTCCAGGAAAAAAGAAACAGACTCAGCTGGCATGGTTTTTTGCCCTTGCTGTTTCCCTTTTTCCTACCCAGAGCGCAAAGGCAATCCTCAGAGGTGAAGCAACCATTCTGTGACAAGACAAATAGCATATTGTAAGGATGGCTAAGCAAAAGGATTGAAAATATCTTTACTTCACTTCAATCTTCAAAGAAGTTTTCTTAGTATCAGATTCTAAATTGACATTTGTATTCTCTCAGCATGAAGAAATTGATGCCATTGTTGCTCTTGAGACGTTAGCCACAATGATAATTGCTTTTTGTTTGTAGCGTCTTCTTGCTGACTGTTTCTTTAAAATCTCTTTTGTGTGTATTTTGTTTCACTGTGATATGTTTAGATATAAATTTCTCTTGTTTATCATACTTGTGGACTCATTGACATTCTTGAAAAACAGCATTAGTCTTTCAACAGTTAGGGAAAATTCTCAACCATCATCTCTTCAAATATTGCCTTTTTCCCATTATCATGATTATTGTCCTCTAAAACTTTAATTAATATGTGTAAGATAATCCTACTTTATCCTCTATGTCTTTAACATTTCTTTCATATTTTCTGTCTCTTGATCTCTCTGGAATGTATTCTGTATAACTTCTTTAGCTATATCTTCCAATTGACTAATTCTCTCCTTAGCTGTGTCTGTCTTTTCTGTTGTTTATATTGTCTTATTACTTTGAGTTTGTCTATTTATTACTTCTAGAATTCTAGAAATTCTCTAGTGATTCTTTTACAAATATATTTGGTTCTTCTTTTTCAATTCCTTATTCTTATTTATATCCTCAAGCTTTTCCTTTATGTCTCAAAACATTAAATATAGTTTATCTTTAGTGTCTAATAATTTCAACATATGAAGTCTTTGCAAGTCTGATTCTCCTGTTTATTATTTTTGTTGGTTTTCATTCATGATGCCTTGGTTCTTTATGTGTTTTGTGAATTTTGGCAGTAGGCTGATCTTTTTTTTTCTTTTTTCTTTTTTTTTTTTTTTTGCGGTGGGCGGGCCTCTCACTGTTGTGGCCTCTCCTGTTGCAGAGCACAGGCTCCGGATGCGCAGGCTCAGTGGCCATGGCTCATGGGCCCAGCCACTCCACGGCATGTGGGATCTTCCCTGACCGGGGCACGAACCCGTGTGCCCTGCATCGCCAGGCGGACTCTCAACCACTGCGCCACCAGGGAAGCCTTGATCATTTTTCTTATCACATTATCAGTGGGAATTCTTTGAGGAATGAGTTGAAATCCCTTTAAAAAGAATCAGATTTGTTTTACTTACATAATATGTTTAAAGGCACCACTAACTTGGGTCCACTTTATATTCTTTACTTGATGTTTTCTGAAACACCAAGACATCACATGAAATAGCTTGCAAACCCACGTGAAGTCAGGCTTATTGTTTTGAATTTTCAGGAGAGATTACTATCATCCTCTACCCAGCACCCAGACTGAGACAAGTACATTTATTTATTTTCCTGTCTGGCTAGTGGTTTTACTTCTTTTTTACGGTTACATTGAAGGTATAGTCCTTTGGATGCCAGCTTTATGCTGGGTGTTTTCTATTGGCTTCAGCTTCTTGTACGGATGTTACTTTTTACTTCCTGCCTCCTGCATCTCACCAAGCAGTAGCTCCTGCATCTCACCAAGCAGTAGCTCAAGTTTTCCTGGGTTCAATAGAAAACCTCAAAAGGAAAGACAACTTTGTCAGTCTCTTGTTCCACCAGGTCTCTGTATTCTCTTTGCTTTTGACCTCTGAGGATTCTTTCTTTGTGCACCAGTTGATACACTCTATGTTTGCTCCAGCATTCTGGATGTTTCAATTCAAAGTTATCTATCTGCCATACTACCAGAAACAGAAATAAAAATAATTGTTTACATTGGTGAAAAATTCTAAAATAAGCTGAATATCTACCACTAAAAAATTGGGGGTACATATACACTATAAATGTCATGAAACCATTAAAATTAATGTAGATGCACATATACTGACATAGAAATATCTCTAACAAATACTTTGAAATGAAAAAAGCTAGTTGCTCAACAGTATGCATAATATAATTCCATTTTATTTAAATAAGAAATGTACATGTTTTCTAAGGACTCATTTTTAATGTAAATACACAGAAAAATATTTAGATATTTACATACAAAAATTAAAGAGTTTTCTATGTATTCTTTTGACTTTTTGTGATAAAAATGTATTTTTGCACTACTTGGGTTTATTTGAAAATAATCACAAGGGGGTCACCTTCAAGATGGTGGAGAAGTAAGAGGTGGAGATCACCTTCCTCCCACCAAATACATCAAAACTACATCTACATGTGGAACCACTCCTACAGAACACCTACTGAACGCTGGCAGAAGACCTCAGACTTCCCAAAGGCAAGAAACTCCTCATGTGCCTGTGTTGGACAAAAGGAAAAACAGAGACAAAAGAATAAGGATGGAATCTGCACCTCTGGGAGGGAGCTGTGAAAGAGGAAAAGTTTCCAAACACTAGGAAGCCCCTTCACTGGTGGGGACGAGGGGTGGGCAGGGGGGAAGCTTCGGAGCCATGGAGGAGAGCACAGCAACAGGGGTGCAGAGGGCAAAGTGGAGAGATTCCTGCACAGAGGATTGGTGCCAACCAGCACTCACCAGCCTGAAAGGTTTGTCTGCTCACCCACTGGAGTGGGTGGGGGCTGGGAGCTGAGGCTCAGGCTTCGGAGTTCAGATCCCAGGGAGAGGACTGGGGTTGGCTGCATGAACACAGCTGGAAGGGGACTAGTGCACCCCAGCTAGCTGGGAGGGAGTCTGGGAAAATCTCTGGACCTGCCTAAGAGGCAAGAGACCATTGTTTCAGAGTGCGCGAGGGGAAGGGATTCAGAACACCACCTAAACGAGCTCCAGAGAAGGGCATGAGCCACGCCTAGCCGCGTGGACACCAGAGACCGGCATGAAATGCTAAGGCTGCTGCTACAGCTACCAAGAAGCCTGTGTGTAAGCACTATCCACAGCTCCCCTCCCAGGAGCCTGTGCAGCTGGCCACTGCCAGTGTCCCATGATCCAGGGACAACTTCCTTGGGAAAACACATGGTGGGCTTCAGGCTGTTGCAACGTCACACTGGCCTCTGCCTCTGCAGGCTCGCCTCACATTCCATACCCCTCCTTCTCCCTGGCCTGAGTGAGCCAGAACACCCTAATCAGCTGCTCCTTTAACCCCGTCCTGTCTGGAAGGGCAACAGATGCCCTCAGGCGACCTACACACAGAGGCGGGGCCAAATCCAAAGCTGAACCCCAGGAGCTGTGCCAACAAAGAAGAGAAAGGGAAATCTCTCCCAGCAGCCTCAGAAGCAGTGGATTAAATCTCCACAATCAACTTGAAGTACTCTGTATCTGTGGAATACCTGAATAGACAACGAATCATCCCAAAATTGAGGCGGTGGATTTTGGGAACAACTGTAGACTTGGGATTTCCTTTCTGCAAATAATATGCTTCTGTTTTTATGTTTCTTAGTTTAGTATTTAGAGCTTATTATCATTGGTAGATTTGTTTATTGATTTAGCTGCTCTCTTCCTTTTTTAATTTATATATATATTTTTTTCCTTTTTCTCTTTTTGTGAGTGCGTATATGTATGCTTCTTTGTGTGATTTTGTCTGTAAGCTTTGCTTTTGCCATTTGTCCTAGGGTTCTGATTGTCCTTTTTTTTTTTTTTTGTATAGTTTTTAGCACTTATTATCATTGGAGGATTTGCTTTTTGGCTTGGTTGCTCTATTCTTTCTTTTTATCTCTTTTTCTAATTACCTTTTATTGTTTTGTTTTTAATATTTTTTTCTATTTTAATAACTAGCTTTGCTTTTGCCATTTGTCCTAGGGTTCTGATTGTCCTTTTTTTTTTTTTTGTATAGTTTTTAGCACTTATTATCATTGGAGGATTTGCTTTTTGGCTTGGTTGCTCTATTCTTTCTTTTTATCTCTTTTTCTAATTACCTTTTATTGTTTTGTTTTTAATATTTTTTTCTATTTTAATAACTTTATTTTACTTAGTTTTTCTTCCTTTCTTTTTCTCCCTTTTCTCTGAGCCGTTTGGCTGACAGGGTCTTGGTGCTCTGGCTGGGTATCAGGCCTGAGCCTCTGAGATGGGAGAGCTGAGTTCAGGACTTTAGTCCACCAGATAATTCCCAGCCCCATGTAATACCAAATGATGAAAGCTCTCCCAGAGATCTCCATCTCAACCCTAAGATCCAGCTCCACTCAATGACGAGCAAGCTACAGTGCTGGACACCCTATACCAAACAATTAGCAAAACAGGAACACAAACCCACCCATTACCAGAGAGGCTGCCTACAATCATAATAAGTTCACAGACACCCCAAAACACACCAATGGACGTGGTCCTGCCCACCAGAAAGACAAGGTCCAGCCTCATCCACCAGAACACAGGCACCAGTCCCCTCCACCAGGAAGCCTACACAACCCACTGAACCAACATTACCCAACGGGGACAGACACCAAAAACAACGGGAACGATGAACCTGCAGCCTGCAAAACGGAGACCCCAAACACAGTAAGTTAAGCAAAATGAGAAGAGAGAGAAACACACAGCAGATGAAGGAGCAAGGTAAAAACCCACCAGATCAAACAAATGAAGAGGAAATAAGCAGTCTACCTGAAAAAGAATATTGAGTAATGATAGTAAAATTGATCTAAAATCTTGGAAATAGAATGGAGAAAATACAAGAAACAATGAGCAAGGATCTAGAAGAGTTAAAGAGCAAACAAACAACCATGAACAACACAATAAATGAAATTTAAAATTCCCCAGAAGTAATCAATAGCAGAATAACTGAGGCAGAAGAACAGATAAGTGACCTGGAAGATAAAATAGTGGAAATAACTACAGCAGAGCAGAAGAAAAAAAAAAAAAAGGACAATCTCAGAGACCTCTGGGACAACATAAAATGCACCAACATTCGAATTATAAGTGTCCCAGAGGAAGAAGAGGAAAAAAAAGGGACTGAGAAAATATTCAAAGAGATTACAGTTGAAAACTTCCCTAATATGGGTAAGGAAATAGTCAATAAAGTCCAGGAAGTGCAGGGTCCCATACAGGACAAATGCAAGGAGAAACACGCCAAGACACATATTAATCAAACTATCAAAAATTAAATACAAAGAAAATATATTAAAAGCAACAAGGGAAAAGCAACAATTAACATACAAGGGAATCCCCATAAGGTTAACAGCTGATCTTTCGGCAGAAACTCTGCAAGCTAGAAGGAAGTGGCAGGACATATTTAAAGTGATGAAAGGGAAAAACCTACAACCAAGATTACTCTACACAGCAAGGATCTCTTTCAGATTCGATGGAGAGATCAAAACCTTTACAGACAAACAAAAGCTAAGAGAATTCAGCACCACCAAACTAGCTCTACAACAAATGCTAAAGGAACTTCTCTAGGCAAGAAACAGAAGAGAAGGAAAAGACCTACAAAAACAAACGTAAAACAATTAAGAACATGGTAATAGGAACATACATATCAATAACTACCTTAAATGTAAATGGATTAAATGCTCCAACCAAAAGACATAGACTGGCTGAATGGATACAAAAACAAGATCTGTACATATGCTGTCTACAAGAGGCCCACTTCAGACCTAGGGAAACATACAGACTGAAAGTGAGGGGATGTAAAAAGTTTTTCGATGCAAATGGAAATCAAAAGAAAACTGGAGTACCAATTCTCATATCAGACAAAATAGACTTTAAAATAAAGACTATTACAAGGAAGAAAGAAGGACACTACATAATAATCAAGGATCAATCCAAGAAGAAGATGGTAAAATTTTATGTACCCAACATAGGAGCACATCAATACATAAGGCAAATGCTAACAGCCATAAAAGGGGACATTTACAGTAACACAATAATAGTAGGGGACTTTAAGAGCCCACTTTCACCAATGGACAGATCATTCAAAATGAAAATAAATAAGGAAATGCAAGCTTTAAATGACACATTAAATAAAAAGGAATAATTTTTCTTTATAGAACATTCCATCCAAAAAGAGCAGATTAAACTTTCTTCTCAAGTGCTCATGAAACATTCTCCAGGAAAGATCATATCTTGGGTCACAAATCAAGCCTTGGTAAATTCAAGAAAATTGAAATCATGTCACATATCTTTTCTGACCACAATGCTATAAGACTAGATACCAATTACAGGAAAAAATCTGTAAAAAATACAAACACATGGAGGCTAAACAATACACTACTAAATAATCAAGAGATCATTGAAGAAATCAAAGAGGAAATCAAAAAATACCTAGATGTTCATTGCAACTCTGTTTACAATAGCCAGGACATGGAAGCAATCTAAGTGTCCATCGACAGATGTACAGATAAAGAAGATGTGGCATATATATATACAATGGAATATTACTCATCCATAAAAAGAAATGAAATTGAGTTATTTGTAGTGAGGTGGATGGACCTAGAGTCTGTCATACAGAGTGAAGTAAGTCAGAAAGAGAAAAACAAATACTGCATGCTAACACAAATATATGGAATCTAAAAAAAAAAAAAACAGTTATGAAGAACCTAGGGGCAGGATAGGAATAAAGACGCAGACATAGAGAATGGACTTGAGGACATGGGGAGGGGGAAAGGTAAGTTGGGACGAAGTGAGAGAGTGGCATGGACATATATACACTACCACATGTAAAATACATAGCTAGTGGCAAGTAGCTACGCAGCACAGGGAGATGAGCTCGGTGCTTTGTGACCACCTAGAGAGATGAGATAGGGAGGGTGGGAGGGAGACGCAAGAGGGAAGAGGTATGGGGATATATGTATAGCTGATTCACTTTGTTATAAAGGAGAAACTAACACACCATTGTAAAGCAATTATACTCCAATAATGATGTTTTAAAAAAAGAAAATAAACACAAGTTTAAAGGAATAAATTAAATAAGACATATAAAGCACTTACTATAGTACCTGACACATCATAAAAATTTAATAAATTTTCACTTAAAAGTAAATTTATTGATGGGGTATAGCAGGATACGATGGTGATTTGCAATTTATTACAAATCAGTTGCAGACCTTGAGTTGGAAACTTTATCTTTTAAATAAAAGTACTGATCTACTCTCAAACTATAATTTATAGATCAGTTGCTTCACTTACAGCTTCCAGATATTCCAAAAAATGAGTGTTAAAATGTGCTCTGTGATCAAATGAATTTTAAAAGTTCTGGGTTATACAAAGTATAATAGTTTAGTTTTGTTTTTTAACAGAATGAGTTGTCAGAGCTGTAAAATCCTATTATGCATTGTGAATTTCAAAGAGGGAATTCCTGTATGAAACGCTTCCCAATTTTACTGAACTCCAGAATCCCTTCTCCGAAGCACCTCCAAGGGCTTCTCTTCTGTGAAATGCCTTTTAGGAAATATTTCACTAGCTCATAACACAGATAAGAAACATCACAATATCCATGTACTGACTCTGAACAAATTGTGAGGTTTTACAGCCAGTTTGTCATGGTGTTTAATGGATAGTGCAGTCTCTTTGTGCTTTAATTTGTCTAGAACAGATTCCAAGAATAAACAGTAACTTGTTTTGTAAGGGAAGGAAAGAGACCTTCCCTGTCTATGCCCCATTCTTCTTCGGATTAGCATTGGTTAATGGATGGAAAATATGATGCATCAGAGCCATTACTCGGCATCAAATTACCTAAGCCAAATAACAAAGAGCAGCCATGGAAAATAAGAGGAGAGAAGAACAAGACCCCTGATGTCCTTGTTTCTGTTGACTGTTACCACAACCAAGGACCCTGCTGATGGGGAAAAAATACACTGCCTTCTGTAACTGGATGAGAAAGTATTTGTTGCACATGCTTGGACTGCATAAAGGGAAACTGCATGAAGTCAGAAGATATCAAAACAAAATATGTAATTTCTTAGCTGTAAACTATTAATAATGAGTGTAAACATGCTAAATATCTCCTTTCTCCACCTTTCACGTCTGCCAGTTGCACCACATTGGCAGACAGCTATTGTCTTGGCATTCTTCATCCCTTTGAAAATGTGCCCTTCAATTTGTAAGCTTGTTCTCACAGCACCAACTAATCAAAGGACAAGCATGGAAGAGGAAAGAGAACAAGAGCCCTGATGTCCTTGTGCCGCTGACAGCACCTTCAGATACAGCCATCCCCAGGGCACAAACATTTTGAAGAGAGACAGATTACAAGCTGGATATGCAGAGTAGGGACTTGTGATTTAGACAGAAAGGAACTGCTTCCATTTGTAATATCAGGGGTTAGAATGGTTTTGTTCCTACAGTATGCTAACTGGGTTTGACTTAGATTATTCCAGATCGTGGCAAGCAGAGACTCCTTACCTTTATGAGATGTCTGCAAACCAGAGAAACCTCCGTGAGACATAATATTTTAAAAAGGCTTCTAGAAGGAGATCTTTTTGGTGACATCAAAAGTGCTTCCTTCTAATCCATGAAGAAGTTGAATCGAATAGAAGCTTTTCCACTGCGTGAAATTATACCATGACTTTTTCCTTCTCAATTATGAAAAAGCAGTAAATTGATGATGTGGATTTTTTAACTCTTTAAACATGGAAGTGCTAACAAAATTCAGTGTTTCCTGATCTTTGCTTCTGAGTGGGTGTGATGTAACAAGGGCACTGGTAAGGACGTATATGGGTTACTGTCTGTGTCCAGGAAATTCTTGGTTCTGGTAAAGCTGAATTTGATCATTCAATTATTAACAAGTGAGAAAGCCTGGAATACGTCTTCAACTGTCCATATTTGTTAAAATTTTTCATCTCTGTTCTCTTGCTACTCGTGAAAGTGACAGTGAAAAACAGCTGTCCATTAACATGAAAGCAAAATGTTATGCAGTAACGCTGCTTGAAGCTTCCTGCAGTGCTGGAATTTTTAGAAATCATTAACCGTAAATTACCAGCAATGACATGAGCAACTGATAGGTCTTTTCTTTGGTAGGTAAAACTCTCCATTATAAAATAATAATACACTAGGTCAATATGTCACAGCCTTTAGCAATTTTCTTAAAGTTACTTTAACACCAGTGTCACCAATGTTAAATTCATTTTACATATAGAAAAACTGAGGCTATTCTATCAAGTGATTGTTCAGAATGAATCAGAGTATTTCAATTAAGATCACCAGCTTAACTCCAGATTTAATTAAGGCCTCTGACATATTTATTGATATGACAGGCACAAGTAAAAGTCATTGGTTAATGAGTTGGGGTTGGAGTGAAGATGGGGTTCCATTAATCACAAACTCTGGGTCATTTGTTTCATCCATCAAATTCAAGAACAAGCAACATGATAAATTATTAAAAGACAGACTTCACCCATATTTCTCAATATGTGATTGGGAACCACGTGGGGAGTAAGCAAGTGTTACCCTAAAGGAAAGGAAATAAACACAAAGCTTGAGAATGTGAAAGCAAAACATTCTAGCCCAAGATCCTTGCTTATCAGCTCAAGAGCTTCATACTCTGTGTGCAGAACTGGTCCAAAGCAAGGGGCAAGTTCAGACATGCGCTGAGATGCTTCCCTCCTCCCATTTCCCTCAGTTCCACTCAGCCACAAGAACCTGGTGGCTTCCTCCTAATTACAGGGTCTGCAGGAATCCAAAATGGAAATAAATGGCCCAAGCACATCCAAAGCCCAGAACCCATTGAGAGGGACTTCATGTAGGATAGTTCTTCCCAGTGCTATCATTTGAGACTTTCTCTTTGTAATATTTCAAATCATTCCCTTAGAATAAAGACTAGCTCAAGCGCTTGGTTCTTTGAATAAAATTCACAAGGAGATGAATTCTGAGATACTAATCACATGACTTTTACCAGGTCACTTCCCCTCTGGGTCTTTGTTTCCCTATGGGTAATGAGAGGTGGGGAGTATTAAAACCAAGATCCCAAATCACAGCCCTCCAGAGAGCTCTGGATGACCTGACGGCTTAAGATCCTCCCCACTTCAAAATTCTGTGGTGTTTTGCATTAGGCAGCATTAGTATTAAGCAAAGTCATGGCTCTTTGACCCAGTTCTAGGCTACATATATATAGCCTTTTATTTTATAATTTCCTAAGATGATAATCTTCAAACAAATCAGAAATACAGAAAATCACATAAAAGAACAAGTTCCTGAATCTCTACCACCTGAACATCTACCACCTTTCCTTCTTTGACAATTGAATTATGGTCATAGCTTGTGAAACAGCTATAAATCATCTATCTCCTCCTTCATACATTTACAAACTCAAGATTCTATTACAAGTAAGGAATTGCCAACTATTGAAACTGTAGGCAAACTCAATGCTTGGAGCAAAATTTTAAAATTTAAGCTGTCAAAGAACAACACATAATTTAATCATCATAAAGTCTACATACTTCATTCCAATCAGATACCATAACAAAATTTTTTATCAGATATCAACAGATAGAAAGCCAATTTCTTCTTTTAAGTCCCAGCAGAACTAAAGGATATATGAAAACAGAAGAAAGAAAAAAAAAATGTGCTGAAAAAAGGCCCAATACATCCTCATAATGTTACTGGTCAATGAGAGAGAGAGAGAGAGAGAGAGAGAGAGAGAGAGAGAGAGAGAGAGAGAGAGTCATGACTACATATTCCCTTCCTCTGGATGTGAACTGACTTTGCACAGGCTGTCATATTCACTGTGTGATTTCTCATGGAAAGGATTTCAAGACAACTTGCCATCAGGATCTCAACCACCCTGGAGCAACGGAAATGGCACCTCCCATCTCAGAACTCTAATAGGAAATTGCTTTGAAAGAGTTGATTGGCTTCTTTCACATGACACCTGATTCATATCCTTGACAGATTTAACTTTCAATGAAGGGAGAGCTCATTAGTGTTTTTCTGAAATGGCCCTGTGTATTGAGAGCCAATTCTTCTAAACTTGGCTTGCTTGTCCTTGTGCAGCATCTTCAAGAAAAGCAATCCTGGCACATTAGGTGGCCTTTGTTAGCCAGAGCCAGGAAAGTTCCCTGACACATTTGGACTCTAACTGGGGTCAGTGTCTGACATCCTGCAAGCACTCCTGGGGAATCTCCACAAATTTTCCATCTTCTCTCTTGTTTGCATTACTCTCCGGGAAGGTTCAAATTAGGCAAGCACCAATATTTGGATGCAGTGACATGATAAATAACTACAGTTTGAGCTTCTGATTGTATTTTTGAAGTGTTAGACTGGAGGAGGTAAGACAAATAAATAAAACAAACCAAACACCACAAAGAATAATCAATTAAGAATATGGAAAAGACATTCTATAGAACAAACTCTTAAAGAAAAAATCCTCCATCTAAATATGTCCAAAACTGAATTTATAATTTTCCCTCTAAAACCTGGCCTTCTATCTGTGTTTCTTGTCTCAGAGAATGTCATCACTGTCAGACCCACTTGCGCCCACTGTCAGACCCATTCTTCTCCAAGTCCTGTTGATTTCTATTGTTTACTTTCTTTTTTTGTGTGTGGTGCACGGGCCTCTCACTGTTGTGGCCTCTCCCGTTGTGGAGCAGAGGCTCCGGACACGCAGGCTCAGTGGCCATGGCTCACGGGCCCAGCCACTCCGTGGCATGTGGGATCTTCCAGGACCGGGGCACGAACCCGTGTCCCCTGCATCAGCAGGCGGACTCTCAAACACTGCGCCACCAGGGAAACCCCCTTTACTTTCTTTTTGAATTTTATTTATTTATTTATTTTATACAGCAGGTTCTTATTACTTATCTATTTTATACATATTAGTGTATACATGTCAATCCCAATCTCCCAATTCATCCCACCCCCACCCCCACCCCCCCAACGCTTTCCCCCCTTGGTGTCCATACGTTTGTTCTCTACATCTGTGTCTCTATTTCTGTCTTGCACACTGGTTCATCTGTACCATTTTTCTAGATTCCACATATATGCGTTAATATACAATATTTGTTTTTCTCTTTCTGACTTACTTCACTCTGTATGACAGTCTCTAGGTCCATCCACGTCTCTACAAATAACCCAATTTTGTTCCTTTTTATGGCTGAGCAATATTTCATTGTATATATGTACCACATCTTGTTTATCCATTTGTCTCTCGATGGATATTTAGGTTGCTTCCATGACCTGGTTATTGTAAATAGTGCTGCAATGAACATTGGGGTGCATGTGTCTTTTTGAATTACGGTTTTCTCTGGGTATATGCCCAATAGTGGGATTGCTGGGTCATATGGTAATTCTTTTTTTAGACTTTTAAGGAACCTCTATACTGTTCTCCATAGTGGCTGTATTAATTTACATTCCCACCAACAGTGCAAGAGGGTTCCCTTTTCTCCAAATCCTCTCCAGCATTAATTGTTTGTAGGTTTTCTGATGATGCCCATTTTAACTGGTGTGAGTTGTACATTTGATATGCATTTCTCTAATAATTAGTGATGTTGAGCATCTTTTCATGTACCTCTTGGCCATCTGAATGTCTTCTTTGGAGAAATGTCTATATAGGCCTTCTGCCCATTTTTTGATTGGGTTGTTTCTTTTTTTAATTTTGAGCTGCATGAGCTGTTTATATATTTTGGAGATTAATACTTTATCCATTGATTCATTTGCAAATATTTTCTCCTATTCTGAGGGTTGTTGTCTTGTCTTGTTTATAGTTTCCTTTGCTGGCAAAAGCTTTTAAGTATCATTAGGTCACATTTGTTTATTTTTGTTTTTATTCCCATTACTGTAGGAGGTAGGTCAAAAAACATCTTGCCGTGATTTATGTCAAAGAGTGTCCTTCCAAGGTTTTCCTCTAAGAGTTTTACAGTGTCCGGTCTTACATTTAGGACTTTAATCCATTTTGAATTTATTTTTGTGTATGGTGTTAGGGAGTGTTCTAATTTCATTTTTTTACATGTAGCTGTCCAGTGTTCCCAGCACCACTTATTGAAGAGACTGTCTTTTCTCCGTTGTATATGCTTGCCTCCTTTGTCATAGATTAGTTGACCATATGTGCATGGGTTTATCACTGTGTTTTCTATCCTGTATTTTGGTTTTTGTGCCAGTACCATTTGTCTTGATGACTGTAGCTTTGTATAATAGTCTGAAGTCAGGGAGTCTGATTCCTCCAGCTCCTTTTCTTTTCCTGCAAGACTGCTTTGGCTATTCGGGGTCTTTTGTGTCTCCATACAAATTTTAAGATTTTTTGTTCTAGTTCTGTAAAAAATGTCACTGGTAATTTGATAGGGATTGCACTGAATCTGTAGATTGCTTTGGGTAGTACAGTCATTGTCACAATATTGATTCTTCCAATCCAAGAACATGGTATATCTCTCCATCTGTTTGTGTCAACTTTGATTTCTTTCATCAGTGTCTTATAGTTTTCTGAGTCTTTTACCTCCTTAGGTAGGTTTATTCCTAGGAATTTTATTCTTTTTGTAGCAATGGTGAATGGGTTTTCTTAATTTCTCTTTCTGATATTTTGTTGTTAGTGTATACGGATGCAAGAGATTTCTGTGCTTTAATTTTGTATCCTGCAAATTTACCAAATTCATTGATTATCTCTAGTAGATTGCTGGTGGCATCTTTAGGATTCTCTATGTGTAGTATCATGTCATCTGCAAATAGTGACAGTTTTACTTCTTCTCTTCCAATTTTATTCCTTTTATTTCCTTTTCTTCTCTGATTGCCGTGGCTAGGAATTCCAAAACTATGTTGAATAATAGTGGTCAGAGTGGACATCCTTGTCTTGTTTCTCATCTTAGAGGAAATGGTTTCAGTTTTTCACCATTGAGAATGATGTTTGCTGTGGGTTTGTCATATATGGACTTTATTATGTTGAGGCAGGTTCCCTCTATGCCCACTATCTGGAGAGTTTTTATCACAAATGAGTGTTGAACTTTGTCAAAAGTTTTTCTGCATCTATTGAGATGATCATATGGTTTTTATTCTTCAATTGTTAATATGGTGTATCGCATTGATTGATTTGTGTATATTGAATCCTTCCATCACTGGGATAAATCCCACTTGATCATGGTGTATTATCCTTTTAATGTGTTGTTGGATTATGTTTGCTAGTATTTTGTTGAAGATTTGTTCATCTATATTCATCAGTGATATTGGTCTGTAATTTTCTTTTTTTGTAGCATCTTTGTCTGGTTTTGATATCAGTGTAATGGCGGCCTAA
>NC_041226.1:23459168-23468006 GCF_002837175.3 Physeter macrocephalus | reverse complement strand
CTAAGAATTTATCCATTTCTTCCAGGTTGTCCATTTTATTGGCATAGTGTTGCTTATAGTAGTCTCTTATGATACTTCGCTTTTGTGCTGGGTCCATTGTAACTTCTCCTTTTTCATTTCTAATTTTATTGATTTGAGTCCTCTCCCTCTTTTCCTTGATGAGTCTAGCTAAATGTTTATTAATTTTGTTTATCTTCTCAAAGAACCAGCTTTTAGTTTTATTGATCTTTGCTGTTGTTTTCTTTGTTTTTATTTCATTTATTTCTGATCTGATCTTTATGATTTCTTTCCTTCTACTAACTTTGGGTTTGCTTGTTCTTCTTTCTCTAGTTCCTTTAGGTGTAAGGTTAGGTTGTTTATTTGAGATTTTTCTTGTTTCCTGAGGTAGGATTGTATTGCTCTAAACTTCCCTCTTAGAACTCCTTTTGCTGCATCCCATAAGTTTTGGATCATCGTGTTTTCATTGTCATTTGTTTCTATGTATTTTTTGATTTCCTCTTTGATTTCTTCAGTGTTCTCTTGGTTATTTAGTAATGTATCATTTAACCCCCATGTGTTTGTGTTTTTTACATTTTTCCCCCTGTAATTTATTTCTAATCTCATAGCGTTGTGTTCAGAAAAGATGCTTCATATGATTTCAGTTTTCTTAAAATTACTGAGGCTTGATTTGTGACCTAAGTTGTGATCTATACTGGAGAATGTTCTGCGTGCACTTGAGAAGAAAGTGTAATCTGCTCTTTTCGGATGGAATGTCCTATAAATATCAATTAAATCTATCTGGTCTATTGTGTCATTTAAAGCTTGTGTTTCATTATTAATTTTCTGTCTGGTTGATCTGTCCATTTGTGTAAGTGAGGTGTTAAAGTTCCCCATTATTATTGTGTTATTGTCGATGTCCTCTTATTATAGCTGTTAGCATTTGTCTTATGTATTGAGGTTCTCCTATGTTGGGTGCATATATACTGTAATTGTTATATCTTCTTGGATTGATCCCTTGATCATTATGTAGTGTTCTTCCTTGTCTCTTGTCACTTTCTTTATTTAAAAGTCTATTTTATCTGATATGAGTTTTGCTACTCCAGCTTTCTTTTGATTTCCATTTGCATAGAATACCTTTTTCCATCCCCTCACTTTCAGTCTGTATGTGTTCCTAGGTCTGAAGTGGATGTCTTGTATACAGAATATCGATGGGTCTTGTTTTTGAATCCATTCAGCGAGTCTGTGTCTTTTGGTTGGTGCATTTAATCTATTCACATTTATGGTAATTGTCAATATGTATGTTCCTATTACCATTTTCTTAATTGTTATGGGTTTGTTTTTGTTGGTCCTTTTCTTCTCTTGTGTTTCCCACTTAGAGAAGTTTCTTTAGCATTTGTTGTAAAACTGGTTTGGTGATGCTGAATTTTCTTAGCTTTTGCTTGTCTGTAAAGCTTTTGATTTCTCCATCAAATCTGAATGAGAACCTTGCTGAGTAGAGTAATCTTGGTTGTAGGTTCTTCCTTTTCATCACTTTAAATATGTCCAGCCACTCCCTTCTGGCTTGTAGAGTTTCTGCTGAGAAAGCAGCTGTTAACCTTATGGAGTTCCCTTGTATGTTATTTGTCTTTTTTCCCTTGTTGCTTTTAATAATTTTTCTACCTCTTTAATTTTTGTCAATTTGATTACTACTTGTCTTGGCATGTTTTTCCTTGGGTTTATCCTGCCTGGGACTCTCTGTGCTTCCTGGACTTGGGTGGCTACTTCCTTTCCCATGTTAGGGAAATTTTCAACTATAATCTCTTCAAATATTTTCTCAGGTCCTTTCTCTTTCTCGTCTCCTTCTGGGACACCTATAATGCAAATGTTGGTGCGTTTAATGTTGTCCCATCTTCTCGATCTTTGCCTCCATTCTTTTTCTGAGGTCCTGGATCATCTTCACTATCATTATTCTGAATTCTTTTTCTGGAAGGTTGCCTATCTCCACTTCATTTAGTTGTTTTTCTGGGGTTTTATCTTGTTCCTTCATCTGGTACATAGCACTCTGCCTTTTCAATTTGTCTATCTTTCTGTGAATGTGGTTTTCATTCCATAGGCTCCAGGATTGCAGTCCTTTTTGCTTGTACTGTCTGCCCTCTGGTGGATCAGTCCTGTTGATTATTTTTTTTTTTTTTTTTTCGGTACGCGGGCCTCTCACTGTTGTGGCCTCTCCCGTTGTGGAGCACAGGCTCCGGACGCGCAGGCTCAGCAGCCATGGCTCACGGGCCCAGCCGCTCCGCAGCATGTGGGATCTTCCCGGACCGGGGCACGAACCCGTGTCCCCTGCATCGGCAGGCGGACTCTCAACCACTGCGCCACCAGGGAAGCTCCCAGTCCTGTTGATTTTAACATGATCTTCAGCGTCTCTTGAATCTAACTCCTCTCCATCTCCACTGTCTTCACCACCAACCCTGCTCTGGAAAAAACTGCTGGGTTGTTTAGCTTCCTCTGACTCTACCTTCTCCAGTCCATTCTCATGCCACAGCTAGGATAATCTTTTCCAAACATAGATCCAATAACAATATAAACCTGCTTTAACACTCTTTTCTTTGTTTTTTATTGAAGTATAGTTGATTTATAGTGTTTGAGGTGTACAACAAAGTGATTGTTTACATATATATATTCTTTTTTGGATTATTTATCATTATAGGTTATTACAAGATATTGAATATAGTTCCCTGGGCTATACAGTAGGTCCTTGTTGTTTATCTATTTTATATATAATAGTGTGTATCTGTTGATCTCAAATTCCTAATTTACCCTTCCACCCATCTTTCCCCTTTGGTAACCATAAGTTTGTTTTCTACGTATGTGAGTCTATTTCTGTTTTGTAAATAAGTTCATTTGTATGATTTTTTATATTTCATGTATAAGTGATATCATATGATATTTGTCTTTGTCTGACTTATTTCAGTTAGTATGATAATCTCTAGGTCCATCCATGTTGCTACAAATGGCATTATTCCATTCTTTTTTATGACTGAGTAATATTTCATTATATATATACCACATCTTCTTTATCCATTCATCTGTTGATGGACACTTAGGGTGCATCCTTGTCTTGGCTAATGTAAATAGTGCTGCTTTGAACACTGGGGTGCATATGTCTCTACAAATTAGCTTTCATCTTTTCCGGATATGTGCCCAGGACTAGACTGCTGGATCATATGGTAACTCTATTTTTAGTTTTTTAATCAACTTCCATACTGTTTTTCATAGTGGCTGCACTAGTTTCCATTCCTACCAAAGTGCAGGAGGGTTCCCTTTTCTCCACAACCTGCTTCACTCTTGATTGCCTCTCTGGATAAATCCCAAGATCCTTAACACAATCCAGAAAGTTCTCAATGTTCTGGCTTTGCCCTCTTCTCCAGCTTGATCTGAACTATTTTCCTTCATACACTGTGCTTTGGTCACTCTGACCTCCTTTCAGTTCTTCAAACTCCAGTTTCCTCCTACTGCAGGATCTTTGCAGATGCCATGAAGCCCAATGTATAGTGCTCTTTGCTCTATGCTTCCACTCCCACTCTTTTAATTAACCTTATTGTCTTTCAGATCTGAGATCTTTCAGGTCTGAGATCAAGTTTCACTTTCTCAGAAAACCCTTTCTTGATTCCCTCAACCAGGGTCATCTTCATTGTCATAAAACTGTCTTCCTTCCCTTCAGAACACTCAGCTAACTTGCAATTTTATTTTCATTCATGTGCTTATTTGATTATTATCTGTTTCCTTTACTCTAATGTAAGTTCAATATAGGCTGAGACCATATCTGATTTTTCTCACTATTGCATTTTTTGTTCTATCAGTTTCAGTGAGAAATATGTTTAAAGCTTCCACTGTGACTGTGGATTTACCTATTTCTCCTTTAATTCTATCACTTTTTCTTCAGATATTCTGAAGCTACACTTTTAAACACTACAAATGTAAATCCTAGTGGATTGACCTTTATCACTTTTACAGGGTCCCTTTTTGTCTTACAATTTCCTTTTTTGATACTAATATAACTATGCCAGCTTCCTTATGGTTATGGTTTGTATGGTGTGTCTTTCTTCATTCTTTTGGTTTTATTCTTTCTGTATCCTTGTATTTAATATGCTTTTCTTATAAGCATTGTACTATTGGGTCTTGATATTTTAATACAGTCTGACAATATAAATTTTAACAATTGTTTACATTTAAGATAATTGCTGAAACCCCTAAGTTTAGATTTTCCATCTTACTATGGGTTTTTTCAGTTTATCCCATTCATTCTATATTCCTTATTTTTTCTCCTTATCATCTTTTGGGTCAGTCAAGTAGTTTTTACTACTCCATTTTTTCACATATTGGCAATTATGTCATCTTTTGGCATTCTTTCAGCATCTATTTAGAGATTCAACATGAATCCTGGATTTATTAAAGTATAATATAAAGTAGTATTTTAAAAATCATTTCCTGTTCAATGAAAGGAAATTTAAATGCTTTGACTTTACTTATTATCTTCTTTCTAACTTTCATGTTATCACTGTCATGTATTTTAATTCTCAATATATTTAAAACCCCATACAACATTATTCATATTGTTTTATAGGTTCAATATTTTTTAGATTTACATATATACATATATCTTTTCATTACTACTTATTCTATATTGTAATTTTTTTTTTTTTTACTGTCACTTAGCATCACTTTTCCTCTGCCTAAAGACCTCCCTTGTGTATTTCCTCCCTGCAGGTATTGGTGACAAATCCTTCCAGAAAATACAATGTTCAAGTCTCTGGATCCAGCTAAAAATCTTTAAGAAAAACAGGGAAGAGAGGGACTTATTGAACTGTACCATAATTATGAGATTAACAAAATCAAGGCTTTGTTAAATTCTATGGGTCTGGGGTCCCCAACCCCCAGGCCATGGGCTGGTACCAGTCCACATCCTGTTAGGAACCAGGCCACACAGCAGGAGGTGAGTGGCAGGTGAGCAAGTGAAGCTTCATCTGCCTCTCCCCATTGCTCCCCATCACTTGTATTGCCATCTGAAGTATCGTTCGCTTTACTGCCTGAAACTTCCCCACCCCCATCCGTGGAAAAACTGTCTTCCATGAAACTGGTTCCTGGTGCCAAAAAGGTTGGGGACCACTCCTATGGGTCAAACAGCCCTCTTCAACAGATAAAGTCCCTATAAAAGAAAGGAATGGAGGAGCTCCACCGGATAAAAAGAGACTTATGTGCCACATCAAACATTTTTTTAGTGGGCCAGAATAAACTAGACTGTCTAGGGAGGCATATTTGGATAATAAAATTATAAACCCAAGAATGAGATAAAAATAAAAGTATGATAAAAGGGTAAGCATTACTCTCAGGGAAGGCAGTGCATTGTGATTGGGATAGCACACAAGGAGAGGTTTTTGAGTGGCTGGCAAAATTTTATTTCTTTACAGTGGTTGCAAAGGTATTAGCCTTAAAATAATTTATAAAACTATACCTTTGTTTTATGTAATTTCTGTATCTATATTTTGTTATAATTAAAAGATACAAAATAGAAATAAATTTAAAATTATTAAATTTTATCTTCAATATTGAAAGACAATTTTTATAATCCTAATTTGGAAAGGGCATTTTTCACCTCAGGATGATATACCAATGTCTTTGGCTTTCATAATTTTTCTCAAGAATTCAGCTGTCAGCCTTATTGTTCTCCTTGAAGATAATGGGTCTTTTTTTCCTATAGCTGGTTTTATTTTGGCATGCCACGTGGCATGTGGGGTGGGATCTTAGTTCCCCAATCCAGGATCGAACCTACGCCCCCTGCAGTGGAAACATGGAGTTTTAACCTCTGCACTGCCAGGGAAGTAACTGTTTGTAACATTTTTATCTTTGTCTTCAGTTTTAAGCAGTATTTTTTTAACATCTTTATTGGAGTATAATTGCTTTACAATGGTGTGTTAGTTTCTGCTTTATAACAAAGTGAATCAGTTGTACATATACATATATCCCCATATCTCTTCCCTCTTGCATCTCCCTCCCTCCTACCCTCCCTATCCCCCACCAAGGTGGTCAAAAAACACCAAGCTGATCTCCCTGTGCTATGCAGCTGCTTCCCACTAGCTATCTGTTTTACATTTGGTAGTGTATATATGTCCATGTCACTCTCTCACTTTGTCCCGGCTTACCCATCCCCCTCCCCACATCCTCAAGTCCATTCTCTAGCAGGTCTGAGTCTTTATTCCCATCTTGCCCCTAGGTTCTTCATGACATTTTTGTTGTTTGTTTTTTAGATTCCATATATATGAGTTAGCATACAGTATTTGTTTTTCTCTTTCTGACTTACTACACTCACTAATCTCTTCATGACATTTTTTTTTCTTAGATTCCATATATATGTGTTAGCATACGGTATTTGTTTTTCTCCTTCTGACTTACTTCACTCTGTATGACAGACTCCAGGTCTATCCACCTCATTACAAATAACTCAGTTTCATTTCTTTTTATGGCTGAGTAATATTCCATTGTATATATGTGCCACATCTTCTTTATCCATTCATCTGTTGATGGACACTTAGGTTGCTTCCATGTCCTGGCTATTGTAAATAGAGCTGCAATGAACATTGTGGTACATGAGTCTTTTTGAATTATGGTTTTCTCAAGGTATATATCCAGTAGTGGGATTGCTGGGTCATATGGTAGCTCATTTTTAGTTTTTTAAGGAATCTCTATAATGTTCTCATTAGTAGCTGTATCAATTTACTTTCCAACCAACAGTGCAAGAGGGTTCCCTTTTCTCCACACTCTCTTATTGTTTGTAGATTTTATGATGATGGCCATTCTGACCAGTGTGAGATGATACCTCATTGTAGTTTTGATTTGCATTTCTCTAATGATTAGTGATGTTGAGCATCCTTTCATGTGTTTGTTGTCAATCTGTATATCTTCTTTGGAGAAATGTCTATTTAGGTCTTCTGCCCATTTTTGGATTGGGTTGTTTGTTTTTTAGATATTGAGCTGCATGAGATGCTTGTAAATTTTAGAGATTAATCCTTTGTCACCTGCTTCTTTTGCAACTATTTTCTCCCATTCTGAGGGTTGTTTTTTGTCTTGTTTATAGTATCTTTGCTGTGCAAAAGCTTTTAAGTTTCATTAGGTTCCATTTGTTTATTTTTGTTTTTATTTCCATTTCTCTAGGAGGTGGGTCAAAAAGGATCTTGCTGTGATTTATGTCATAGAGTGTTCTGCCTGTGTTTTCCTCTGAGTTTGATAGTGTCTGGCCTTACATTTAGGTCTTTAATCCAGTTTGAGTTTATTTTTGTATATGGTGTTACAGAGTGTTCTAATTTCATTCTTTTACATGCAGGTGTCCAGTTTTCCCAGCACCACTTATTGAAGAGGCTGTGTTTTCTCCATTGTATATTCTTGCCTACTTCATCAAAGGTAAGGTGACCATATGTGTTAGGGTTTGTCTCTGGGCTTTCTATCTTGTTCCGTTGATCTATATGTCTGTTTTTGTGCCAGTACCATACTCTCTTGATTACTGTAGCTTTGTAGTGTAGTCTGTAGTGAGGGAGCCTGATTCCTCCAGCTCCGTTTTTCTTTCCCAAAATTGCTTTGTCTATTCGGGGTCTTTTGTGTTTCCATAGAAATTGTGAAATTTTTTGTTCTAGTTCTGTGAAAGATGCCAGGGGTAGTTCGATAATGATTGCATTGAATCTGTAGATTCCTTTGGGTAGTATAGTCATTTTCACAATGTTGATTCTTCCAATAATGGTAAATGAGAGTGTTTTCTTAATTTCTCCTTCAGATTTTTCATCATTAGTTTATAGGAATGCAAGAGATTTCTGTGCATTCATTTTGTATCCTGCTACTTTACCAAATTCATTGATTAGCTCTAGTAGTTTTCTGGTAGCATCTTTAGGATTGTCTATGCATAGTATCATGTCATCTGCAGACAATGACAGCTTTACTTCTTTTCCTATTTGGATTCCTTTTATTTCTTTTTCTTCTCTGATTGCTGTGCCTAAAACTTCCAAAACTATGTTGAATAATAGTGGTGAGGGTGGGCAACCTTGTCTTGTTCCTGATTGTAGTGGAAATGGTTTCAGTTATTCACCATTGAGGGCGATATTGGTTGTGGGTTTGTCATATATGGTGTTTATTATGTTGAGGTAAGTTCCCTGTATGCCTACTTTCTGGAGGGTTTTTATCATAAATGGATGTTGAATTTTGTTGAAAGCTCTCTCTGCATCTACTGAGATGATCATACATTTTTTCTCCTTCAGTTTGTTAATATGGTATATCACATTGATTGATCTGCATATATTGAAGAATCCTTGCATTCCTGGGATAAACCCCACTTGATCATGGTGTATGATCCTTTTAATGTGCTGTTGGATTCTGTTTGCCAGTATTTTGCTGAGGATTTTTGCATCTATGTTCATCAGTGATATTGGCCTGTAGTTTTCTTTCTTTGTGACATGTTTGTCTGGTTTTGGTATCAGGATGATGGTGGCCTCATAGAATGAGTTTGGGAGTGTTCCTCCCCCTGCTACATTTTGGAAGAATTTCAGAATAACAGGCATTAACTCTTCTCTAAATGTTTGATAGAATTAGCCTGTGAAGCCATCTGGTCCTGGGCTTTTGTTTGTTGGAAGATTTTTAATCACACTGTCAATTTCAGTGCTTGTGATTTGTCTGTTCATATTTTCTGTTTCTTCCTGGTTCGGTCTCGGAAGGTTGAGCATTTCTAAGAATTTGTCCATTTCTTCCAGATTGTCCATTTTATTGGCATAGAGTTGCTTGTAATAATCTCTCATGATCCTTTGTATTTCTGCAGTGTCAGTTGTTACTTCTCCTTTTTCA